>NC_073353.2:30297500-30897500 GCF_027580225.2 Misgurnus anguillicaudatus
CAGCATTTTCAAAACAGGTTTGAGCTCTTTTAAATGTTAAAACATCTTAAAACGTTATACTATAAAAAATTTAACTCAGTTTTAACTCAAATATTTCTAGCGACTTGTTGCATCTAAATTGTTCAATGGGCTAAGTTGGAATTCTTTAAATTTAGCATTTTTTCCATTTGTTTACACAACTTTAACTCCTCCCCCGCCATTGACGAGATAACTCGTCAGTTAAGAGAAAACGCTTAACTGCCAATTACGAGAATTTCCGGCTTTCCGCAATACCGCCATTATCCACCAGGTGGCGCACTTTTGCAACTTATACAACCCAGAAGTAGCGCCTCACGTGAAAGAGAAAGAACTCCATGTATGTTTTAAAGATCGCTTTGCATCTGATCTCTATCAAAAGTCCTTCACAAAAATGCAATTATCTCAGCTTTTTGCTCAAATTTGGGTGTTTTTGAAGAAACCTACCCATATTTGAGAGGTAATAAAAAGAGAACTCATGAAGATATAGGATGAAACGTTTTTTTTTTTTGTTGTTGTTGTTGTTTGAAAGCAGAGGGTCTGTTCTTTCATTTGATATATTGTTTGTTTATATATTTAAAGAAGAACATTTTCTGGAAGGCAACTTTTTGAAAAAACGCTGTTGGGGAAAGAGTTAAAGGGGTCATAGCATGAAAATTTGACTTTTTCCATGTTTAAGTGCTATAATTGGTTCCTCAGTGCTTCTATCAACCTAGAAAATGTGAAAAAGGAACAACGCAATAACTTTGTTTAGGTAAACCATTATCTGCAAGCATGTGAAAAATTTGACTATTCAGATTTCGTCTGTTTTTTGACGTAGGTTACAATACAGTTTTTCTGAATTGCTAAAACACATTTTTTGAAATCATCACTCATTTTCTCAAAACCTTAAACACAAATCCCAATTTCAAACAAAATTTACAGAACCCCTGACTCTTCTTGCAAAATCAAACAATTCCTTCAAAACCATTTCACTTGTACTCAAAATCAAACTAAGCTTTCAAATCATACACACACAAGTTTATAATATAAAACACTACAAAGCATCCATTAGACATACCTTAAAAAATGGAAAACACAACATTCAGACATCTGCTTACAGAAAAATACATGTTTATGTAGATAACAACACACTTGACAAATACTGTTAAAAATCTATACTACTGTAATTACAAGTTTAGTTCAGTGAATATAGTGAATACTTTACTGTAAGTACTGCAAATAATAGTAAGTTTTCAATATTACTGTAAGCAGCACTTGTATTTTGTAAAAAGTCAGCAATCCAACTGCAAATTTTGCCAATTGCATCGTCTTTGGTGTCCTTTTCTTTCTCATACTCTTCATCTGCCTCTCAGACTGTTTCCAATTCACACAATTGGTAAAAAATACCATTAGATAAAATTGTGTAGAATTTTGAGTTGTTGTGTTTACTCGATGATAACGGTGTTGTAGTTGTGTTCACCTTTTGCCTGCCTGTGTTTAGCATTTATAAAACAAGTTCATTGCAGTGTGAAAGGTGTGTTTTAGTGAGAAGTTTGTGTTTAGAATTTTGCAAAAAGAGTGCATGATTTGACAAATGGGTTTAGGCCACTATGAATTTGGTTCAGAGATTGGGGTTGGTGTTTTAGCAATTCAGAAAAACTGTAATACCGCCCCTTAATTTGCACTATTCAACCATGGCACTGCCATTTTGTACAGAGAGAGGGAGAGAGAGAGAGAGAGAGAGAGAGAGAGAGAGAGAAATTGACAGCACAATTGAGTTTCAATTTCAACAAACCTAGTGATAAATGTTTGCATTTCATCATCTCATTTGCATTTAAGGGGACACACCCAAAAATAGCAAATTTTTGCTCACACCTACAAAGTGGCAATTTTAACATGCTATAATAAATTATCTATATGTTATTTTGAGCTAAAGCATCACATACACACTCTGGGGACAGCAAAGACTTATTTTACATTTTTTAAAAATCTCATTATATGACCCCTTTAACTGAGCACATTGAAAATTTACATGCAACAAGTCAGGGTTAGAGATATTTCAATTTTTTGTCAGTGCACTAAATGTCCTGTTGGAGTTGTAGATGACAACTATGATTACATAAAAATGTCACCGGTGGTTAAGTAAAAGTATTAAAATCTCACAATTCAAAGGTCAAAACCATCAAACACCAAAAAAAAGGGATGTGCCCAGCCTCTGGGGTAAATTAACCCAGAAAATGAAAATATTTGACTCAACAATGGGTTAAAACAGACCAGAATTTTGGGTCTGGGTGTTGGTCCCTTTCTGACCCATCACAGGGTTGTAAATAACCCACTCCACATTTTTTTTAGAGTAATTTATATCAAATATGCATAAAAGAAAATCCTTAAATATACCTGTTCAAGCCAATTGAAATATATTTCTTGTTTTCTTCCTATAAAGTGTCATTTCCCATCGCTGTGTGTTGTCCGTGCCACAAATGAGCCCACTAGTGGCAAAAACTGCATCAATAATTAAATCTGAGAGAATTGCAGAGGAAAATTAATCATGAATGGGCTGGAAATAATCAGCAAAGATTCATCCAACTCTGAGGTCAGAGAGCTAAAATGTGCATCTGAGGCGACCACTGAGTGCCAATATCAAACAGGAGACGCTTAACATGGACTTTTTCATTTTGATCTCCACTCGTAGCCCCTTTCCCACGAGAGCAGAAATATGAATGAGGGTGCACGAAGTAAAGCCACCACTGTGATCCTGCGAGCCTCTGTCATATCATTATTTAAAGGAGAGCAGCAGTCACCATTGTGCCTGAGCATTTCCATCTGCTGTTTCATAATCACCACAGAGTATTTCTGAACACTGCGCATATTGCAAACCAAAAACAAAACAAGAACAGAATCTAAATCCCATCTGTTATTTGCCCACGTCTGATACATCCTGTCTTGTTGGTTACAGCCGAGGAGGGCAGCCACCTTTTGACCACAGGGACCTCCGTCCATAGCAGCTGTAACAATGTCTTCTGAATGTATCCGGCACAAAGCAATCTCATGATATTGTCTGTTGAATGACAGCAGAGACCTCGTTCTTGCCTATGCTTGTTTGCGTTTGGGATATAGACTGATTTGGGGATTCCGAATGTACCTTTCAGTGCAAAAGCATGTGGACTTTGTTCAAATAGGAGAGTATTATTGACCTCTGTGTCTGGATATTCTTTCAATTAAGAGAGGATACATTTATAAATGGTTTCATCAGTAACAACATAAACAAACGGCTGTCGTTTACTTCCGGTAAACTTCCACAAGGACTCAATAACAGCTAAAGTGTGGTACACTAAGCTAAATTTACTGTGTAAAATGAATGTACACAATGTCAACTACAGAACGGCTGCCAAACCTCTCTTTACATAGCGGTGATTGACCGGAAGTTAAGTTCCGTCCAGATGCATAACTGCAATAACGCGCGTGCGTCCGATGAAACCGTCTATAGTGTCAAGCTACGAAGGACTAAAAAAGATAATAAATTACATACAGTAAGTGACCCTGGACCACAAAATCAGTCATGAGTAGCACGGATATATTGTATTTGTAGCAATAGTCAACAATACATTGTATGGGTCAAAAAGATTTTTTTTTTAGTAAATTTCCTATCATATATCATATATATTTAAACTATATATATATATATATATATATAATATATATATATATATATATATATATATATATATATATATATATATATATATATATATATATATATATATATATATATATATATATATATATTTTATATATATATATATATATATATATATATATATATATATATATATATATATATATAATTAGAAATATCTATTGCTAAGCACTTAATCTTAGTTATTCATTAATCTGGACAATTTTCAACGGAATTTTTTCAATATTTAGATTTTTCTGCACCTTTATGGTGCATTCACACCAGCTGCGGTAGAGGTGGCAAAAACGCGCTATTTGCGCATAGTTGGATGCTTGAACATTTGAGTTTACTCGCTTCATTCGTGCGTGAAAGCCGCGTTCTAGTCATTCGAGACTTTCACGAGGAAATTCGCGTCATGGGAGGGGCTTCTGCGACTCCACTGAGACTCCGCTCGCTTCCTGTAATCACGTCACTACTACAGAAACGTCCTGATTGGTTAACGCGGCACGGAAATCTGAAGTTCATATTTTTCAACTTGCGCGTTTTCCGCGGCATTCGCGTGTTCCGCATCGCAGGATTCCTAATCGGGTCTTTGCATTAACTTTACATGTAAATCACTCGTGCTTGCCGCCTCCACCGCATCTGGTGTGAATCCTGCATTAGATTCCATATTTTCAAACAGTTGTTTCTCAGATAAATATTGGCATATGCTAACAAACCACATCAATGAAAAGCTTAGTTATTCAACTTTCAGATGATGTATAAATCTCAATTGCAAAAAAATTGACCCTTATGACTGGTTTTGTGGTCCAGGGTCACATAACTGTGACCGTTCAATCACATGAAATAAAAAATTAATGTAAACTTTCAGAAAAAGGTACATGAAGGTAAAAAAGTTATCAAAAAGTACACTTTATGTACCTAAAAGGAACATAATTGGTACCTCTAATGAACATGCTGGTACCTTACTACCTCAAAGGTTCATATCTGTACATACAAAAGGTACATACATTTTAAAAGGTACATACCTTTTTAAAAGGTACCGTCCTAGTGACAAAAAGGTACACCTTTTGTACCTTTATTTTTGTGAGCGAACAACTTTAATGCTTTTTTCTACCTTAGTGTTTAATAGTAGACAGAAAAATATTGAGGTCTTAACAATAATTTATGACAAATCTTTACTTTTTGGTGACCATTTTTTAATACTTATGACATGTCATATGTTCTTTAAGAGTGTGTTTGACTGATTCCTGATGGTTGTACTTTTTAAAATAGGTCTGAACCTTAAAAAGCCTTCAAAATGTTCCCCATTCTCTTCTATGCATTTAGGTCTTGATAACCACAAGAAAACATTTTGTGTAACATCAGAAAAAAATGGTGATTTAACAAAACCTCTCAGGCATGACCCTACTTTGAGAAAAGTCTCAGGTAGTACATGGCACGGCAGCGTGAAGAAAGCTTCATCTTGAATGCTCTTATCACGGCCAGGCGAAAGGCACGGAAATGGCACTTAAAGGAAACCTGTGACAGCCTTATTAATCTCTCAGTTTACATTCAACTACATTGCTTATTTATTCCCCAATGCACTGATTTATTACTTAAACCCTCATTCATTTTTAGAGGCCATGTAAAAATGTCCAATTTTGCTCTGATAATCTGCTAAAACTGCCAGTCATGACATTGTAGACAATTATGAGGTTTTAAAAAAGTAATTTAAAAAATAATATTTTTAAGAGAAAAAGTGCTTGACCATGCAACTTAGAAAAAGGTAAAAGAGGGTACAAAACTGGGGCAGTGCCTTTTCAAAAAGTACACTTTTGTACCTAAAAGGTGCGTATTGGCATCTTAAAGGTGCATACTGATACGGTACATACTGGTACCTTAAAGGAATAGTCTACTCATTTTCAATATTAAAATATGTTATTACCTTAACTAAGAATTGTTGATACATCCCTCTATCATCTGTGTGCGTGCACGTAAGCGCTGGAGCGCGCTGCGACGCTTCGATAGCATTTAGCTTAGCCCCATTCATTCAATGGTACCACTCAGAGATAAAGTTAGAAGTGACCAAACACATCAACGTTTTTCCTATTTAAGACGAGTAGTTATACGAGCAAGTTTGGTGGTACAAAATAAAACGTAGCGCTTTTCTAAGCGGATTTAAAAGAGGAACTATATTTTATGGCGTAATAGCACTTTTGGGAGTACTTCAACTCGCCTGAAAAATCCGCTCCCCCTTCTCCCTCTCATAATGGGAGAGGGAGAGTGTTACTGCGCCGAGTCGAAGTACTCCCAAAAATGTTGTGTCGCCATACAATATAGTTCTACGTAGGTTTTATTTTGTACCACCAAACTTTTTCGTATAACTACTCGTCTTAAATAGGAAAAACGTTGATGTGTTTGGTCACTTCTAACTTTATCTCTGAGTGGTACTATTGAATGAATGGGGCTAAGCTAAATGCTATCGAAGTGTAGCAGCGCGCTCCAGCGCTTACGTGCACCCACACAGATGATAGAGGGATGTATCAACTCTTCTTAGTTAAGGTAATAACATATTTTAATATTGACTATTCCTTTAAAGGTACATATTTGTACCATAATAGTACATACTGTGTTAGGACCTGTAAAGTACCGTCACAGTGCCAATTTTTTTCTCTTTTTTTTTAAGTGTGGTTAGTATGTCCTGGTGGTTGCTTACTTTCTCCATAGCACAAACACTACAAAACATGCCACACTACATGTTGAAGACCAATACTAACCAATGCATGTGCAAATCTAGCACCGATCATTACCTTAGTACCTCATTACTAACAGAAATTAGTACCTAATAATTAAATAGGTTTCATTTCATTTATGCCTGCAGGTTCATGTTATTGTTCAAGTATTGCTCTGTTTTTTTTTAATACTGCATACAAATGTGCCGTATTATCTGGTTGTGATCTAATAAAGAGACTGAGAAATAATCATATATGGCCACAATACAATTGCAAAAACAACAAATCTAATGTTGGCAAGGTGGCCTACGACTTTGCAAACTACTGTATGACAAATGACAGCCTACAAAATAAACAAAACAAACCAGCTTCTGGCAAAGTCATCCATATACAGCTGTCTCACATACAGAAAAAGCTGATACATCAAGCACCCTCCCATGGTGCAGATGGGTCCATGCATGAACCTGAACCACAAAACTATGGCTTTCAGATGGAACTGCAGCTTCTGTTTTCTCCATAGCGACATTAATTTCTTATGCCTCACTCACCTTCTGTGTACTATTGACAGACAAACAAAACCAAACAAAGACAAAAGGGGTGTTGTGAATTACACAAATCAATTGAGAGCACCAAGGAGGCTGATGTTATGAGTTTTTGGTTGCACGCAAGCACGTGCAATGGACGAAAGGGAGTGTAGATGGAGACTTGAGATAGATAGAGACAGACCCCTAAACAGATTCCGTCCTGCATGCCCAGGCTGTTTACATTCCAAGCCTGTCAAACCGAGGTCTTTATCTTTTATCTCATTCGTGCTCACAGCTCTTCATACCCATGCTTAACATACTCTTCTCACATCACTTCATAGTGACCTTTGGGTCAAGCTTCTGGTCTGGATCTCTAGGTTCTGAAGTTAATCCTGTTACTATGATGTATCAGATCTAAGCTCATCTACATTCTCAAAACCCATGATACACTATTAGACTAAAGTTTGGCCATGTTTATTAATTTGTGTAAATTATTTATGGAAATCATTAGGAGTACAATTCCACATTTTAGAATAACGGTAAACAACTACAGACATCTGTGTCTAATGTTAAAATAGCACAACCACAGACAACAAAAAAATACTGTCTTACTTAGTATTTTTGTCTTGTTTTCAGGAAAAAATATTTAAATATGTTTTTTCTTGATGAGCAAAGTGACCTAGTTTTTATAAAAATAATATAATAATATAAAATAATATAAACAAGCAAAAAAATCTGCCAATGGAATAAGACAATTTTTCTAGAATTAAGTGTTTATGAACAAAGAAAACTGTTTTTTTTTTGCTTGTTTTAAGCACTAATTTACTTAAAGTTTATATTTTTTGTCTACAATTTATTTTCCTCTGTCCTTTTGCTCATCAAGAAAAAACATCTTAATTTAAGTTTTATATATATATATATATATATATATATATATATATATATATATATATATATATATATATATATATATATATATATATATATATATATATATATATATATATATATATATATGAAGAGTTTGGTTCCAAAACGCAATAAACGACATTTTTGGAAAAAAAATGAGTTACTGCCAAAATCAGTATTATATCAGGTCAGTAGTTAAAAGTAAATTCTTCATTTCACGCAAAATCCAATATCCGCCGTGTTATTCTGTCATCTTTTCTCCCTTTTTTCCCAAAATGCGATAAACGCCACTCCTCCTTTTTTACAGAACGCAATAAATCTGCTCCAGAAATTACAGCGCACCATTCCACGCAATGTAAACAAACAATGGCAGCGCGCTGAGTATACGGAGTCCTAGTTTTCCTCATCTACTTTGTACTTCGTGATCAACAAACAAAACAAAGTAATACTTTAATTGCATTGATAAACCTGTGATGTTTTTCTGTGACGGGAAAGAAACGTAAGCCATCATCATCATCTAATATTTTCCGTGAGAGGCACTCGGGAGACGGGTGCTTGTTCTCCCGACAGCATCATGCTAACACCCCAGAGGATCTTATGAAAAACTTTCCATTATTTTACTCAAAGTCAACAAAAATCGAGCAGGACCAAAAACATTTTACAGCTGATCGCTGTGAAAAATGCTAAGCGACGACGTCAAGTATAACCGCAGCAATGACAGTGTTCTTAATATGACAAAGTAAGTGTTTTTATTAATGCCATTAATGTTTATTTTTTTAAACAGTGTGTACAATTAGTCAACTAAATGAATATAAAATGGCAAAGATGAATGCACTTTCTAGCATTTTGAAAAAAAACCTCATGGATTTATTGCATTTTGTGGAAAAAAGAATTCGTTTTTATAATAAATCTTTGAAAATCAAGTTATGGATTTGAATTTTTAATGCTTTTATAACCTAAAGAGGCTATGTGATAGTTTGTAACAGAAAATAGTGGTTTTCATCTTGTCACTTTCTTGGTATAGAAAACCAAAATGGATTTATTGCATTTTGGAACCAAACTCTTCATATATTTAAGCAATATCGCTCGAGTAGGAGTGTGATATAGCTCTATATCATCACGGCTGTGATTAGGTTAGAGGCACGAGGCCGCAGGCCGAGTGCCGGAGGCAATCACAGCCGTGATGATATAGAGCTATATCACACGACTCCGAGAGCGATATTGCTTTTATACAACAGTTCGACGGCACACGTTTGAAAAACGAAAACTAGAAAACAACAACGGAGTTATTTTAAAAGCCTCTTTGTTTGAGAACTACTTCTTCCGCCACGGATTTGAGGGCGGCCAGAATGACAGGTAAAACTTTCAGCCGATTTGAAGCTCATAACAACTCAATGGACGGAAAAGCCGTTTCTCTATATTACTGTTTCTTGGTCACAAAGTGTAGTTTTAAGATTAGTTCAGTCGAGAATGTATCTGTATTATATTTAAATCTGCAGTCGATTAGTAAAGATTGCGCCTGTTTGAACGTTTGCTTAGTGAGATTCGGTACGAATGAGAACCAAAGCATGAGCGGACATCAGTGTTCACTCGCCCCGCTGACCACCGCCCTCTCTGGGCTACATTTCTGAAAGGTATTCCCTGGCTCTCATGTTGGCCTTGTTTGTTTATGATGATCGTCAAAATGAGATCAAATCAGCAGTATTTGGTGTCATGATCAAACTTGTACTTGTTTTTTTATTCATATTTAGTGTCTTTTGTGTTGTTATTGTTTTGGCGCGAGGTAAAAGTTAATAAAACTATACTTGTGAAACGTTACTATTGCTTTCTCATGTATTCTTAACGCGATACGAGCACTCGATTATTATTATTAAACTTTGTTCTTGTCAGTACTATATAAAACGGTGTTTTATAAGTGTCAGAGATATGTTTTTGCATGCTGCTTATAAATATACCAGTGGCGATATCTCATAACATGTTTTAATAGTCACGTCACGATAAAGTAAATGATCAATGTCCACATTTAAAAGCTGCGGGGCTTACCTGCAGTTCCACGGTGTTTTCACGTTCTGATAAAAGATATAGCTCCAGAAAAAAACGAGTGTTTATATTCCTCTTTCCAAGTGTTAAGCGTCCACAAGATGTGACAAGACATTTCTCTCATTAACTTTAACGTAACATCCAAGAGCGCTGATCTTTGACGGAATAATACTTCTGATTGGGGATTCACAGACTGATTTATGAGCTAGTAAACTAATGAGACACACACACGGAGAGTGATTCACACAGCGCGTCTGTGTTTTTCCATTCAGAGATGAGCCTGCTTAGGACCTCCATTCACTAGGTGGCGGAATAATACGAAAGGTGAAGCGGCTACAGTGCCGTTATCAGTACAATATCGTATAGCTCTTAGCCAATCAGATTCGAGAACCAGAGAGAACTGTTGTATAAATATGCATAATTTCTGTAATTGAAATTCGGAAAATTATAACTTGTTTTTAAGTTTCATTTAGAAAGAAATGCATATAAAAGGTACAATTTAAAATGTTTTTATATAGCTAAAAACTATTTTCAGTTTAAAGAATAAACATTTAGAAAAAGAAAAAACTGCTTTTAAGAACATGAAAAACATACAATAAATTCAGTCCAGTATGTCCAAATATTTGACTGGTAGTGTAGATTCTGTTAAAGATATATCTTAAAGCCCACATAACACACGCTGTTTCTGCTCATCTCATGTTAATCTTGAGTACCTATAGAGTAGTATAACATTGTTACTTATGTTTACAGTCTATAGTTTTATCAGATTTATGAAAGACAGTTCAGCTCTAGTGACTGTTTCCAGAAAAGCACAAGATCCTGGAGGCGTCCAGCGGGAGGGGCGAGTCACGAGCAAGCAACACACACAAAACATTATCCCGCCATCTCTGATTCACTAAATGTTCGTGTATTTAACATTATGTGCATGTGCCAATTGCCAACAAAACACAGATATTTGATGCAGTTTTACTCTTGTGACCCAATTGGGACTCCCCCAACAAAATCAAGTGTTAAACAAACACACACAAAAAAACTCAGCTGCTACCCCGGATAAACCAACTATATCCATTGTTTCCATAAGGCTGGCTTACTTGGAAAGCTGAAGAAGGCTTTCTTCTATTGAAACAAAATCACACTTCTTCCTTTTTGCCATTATTGATTCTTGATGCCTGTGACTTCTACTCGAAGGAACAACAATGCTAACGAAGGTCCTTGTTTGCTCTCACTCTAATTGACGTTTGGGCGTGCTTTTCCAGAGGAAGTATCCATAAAAAGACTATGGGGTCAATGATACAGTACATAACGAGTACCCATGTTCAAAAAAAAAAAAAATCCGAAACTTGTAGGAAAGAGGATGCGTGAGTTTGGCCCACAAATAAAGAGTTTGGTTCCAAAACTTTTTTTCCAAACCGTGACAAACACTAGTCCTCCATCTCTGCAGAATGCAATTAATGCGCTCAACAAATCACAGCGAACCATTCCACGCATTGTAAACAATAATGGGGGCGCTTTGAATACACACAGAATCGTAGTTTTCTTCATCTACTTTGTAACAAAATAATACTTTGATGGCATTGATAAACCTGTGGTGGTTTTCTGCGGTGGGAAAGAAACGTAAGCCATCAAAATCTAATAATTTACGCGAGAGGCACTCGGGCAAAGGAAAAATGCCAGCTGCTGCTTGTTCTCACACGACAGCATCAAGCTTCTGTCATGCTAACCCATGACCCCAGGGGATCTTATGAAAAACTTTACATTATTTTACTCAAAGTCAACAAAAACAAGCAGGACCAAAACATTTTATAGCTGATCGCTGTCAAAAAAAGTTCAGCGACGACGTCCCAAGTATAACAGCAGCAATTACAGTGTTCTTAATATTACAAAGTAAGTGTTTTAATTAATGCATTTAATGTTATTTTTTAACCAGTGTATACCACTAGTCGTCTAAATGAATATAACATGGCAAAAATATATGAACATTTATAGATTGATTCAATAGATTTAGCATTTTGGAAAAAAAATTATAATAAATCTTTAAAAATCGAATTATGGATTTGAATTTTTAATATTATAACCTAAAGATGCCATGTGAAAGTTTGTAACAGAAAATAGTGGTTTTCATCTTGTCAATTTCTTGGTATATTAGTCAAAATGGATTTATTGCGTTTTGGAACTAAACTCTTCAAATACTCCGTCACACGCTCAACCGCTTCTTTGACACTTTGCATTTGTTTAGCATGAGAATTACAACTCTTTAACTGTGTTAATAAGTCAGAATGCATGAAATGGCATTAACCCCCCAAATACAGAATAAATATTTAGTTTAATTGAGGAATTATTCTGCTTCATTTCACAAACACATTTAAAAGAAAACTATGTTTTTTGTGAAACAGCATGAACATCCCGTTTCACATCAGATACAGCCATAATACAAATTAATACCCATGAGTAATAAAATAGTATAATGTAGCCTCTGAGAATATTTTCATTCAACCTTGTAAACTGATAAAAACGAATGAGGATTAGGTCCATTTGCACAAAGATGAGACAACTTGACAGAAAACGTGTTCGTTTTCATTGCTCATGTTATTGGACATATTGCACGACTGGAGAGAGCGCAGCATGTGGGTGGGACTCAATCACAGCACCCTGAGCTCCCCGTCGTGCCGCCAACATCGTAAGACATGCTTGCCTCATACTGCCTGGTCCTGTGAGGCAAGAGCACTGGACTCCTGCTGCGTCATGCATCCGTTCTCATGCGCTCTTGGGACAAGTATCAACAACACAAGGTGCACATGCACTGTGGATTGATTCGGTCATGAATGTGGTCTCAGGATAGCAGAGTTCCCTTAAGACCAAACATAAGTGCCTTGAGGCTTTAATGATGGAAAGAGTGATGAAACCATAAAAAGAAAAAATTCCTTAAAAAGTAAACATTTAAACCGAATGGTTGGGTTTGACCATATTTTACCCAACCATGGATTGGGGTAATCCAGTCAATATTTTTAGAGTAAACTTGTCTGTGCATTCACTATCACAATGCAAAGTTGCCTGGATGTTACTGAAGTGCTATATCTGTGAATTTGCTAGGATTCCTATTGGTTTTTTGCTTGGGTTCCTCTTTCAATGCAAGCCTATATTTTTTATCCATTTTGTCAACAACCAGGTAAAGATTTGATCTGAAATATGCTACCATTCAAGGCCCTTGCACAAATTATGTGGAAATATATAGTTTTGGTGGTTGTTTTAAAGCTCACATAACACACACTGTTTAGGCATTTCTGATGTTAATCTGGAGTACCTATAGAGTAGTATTACATCCTTTATATCTCTGAAGAGTCTTTAGTATAATCAGATTTATAAAAGAAAGATTAGCTTTACCAATTCTTTTCAATAACGTACAAAAAAATGACGAAGGAGGAGTTACTACCGCGAGAGGAGCCAGTATGAGTCATGCAACACTATACAACACTGTTTAACTTGTGATTCACTACATGTTCGTGTAATTTATATAATATGTACTGTACACGCCTATTTCCGACATAAGATAGAAGTCTTACTTCCCACATGCAACTCATGACCCGAATGGGACTTTTCAATGAAATCCACCGCATCAAACACACAAGCAAAACTCCGCTGCTACCCCGGATAATAAACTATATCCATTGTTTCCATAAGTCTGGCTTTCTTCTCCTTACATCTAAAAACACACTTCTTCTTTCATGCCATTGTTGAGTTTTGAAATTAAACAAAGTTGTCGCGTCATATGGTGTTTGTAAGTTCTAGCGTCTCGCGCTGTTTGACGAGTGGGTGGGGTTTTCAGGGGGAAGTGCCCATAAAAACAAGTGATACTTATAGAAACCCCTAAAACGTTAGCTGGACCCGTAATCAAAAAAAACTTTCCGAAACTTGTACGAACCCTGGCGAAGTGCATTCGGCACAGAAATGCTCTTTAACACGCCGAACTGCTTTTTTGACACTTTTAGCATGAGGAAACAACTCTATGACTGTGTTAATAAGTCAGAATGCATAAAATACCATTGAACCACCCATTTAAATAGCTACTGCTTTATTATAAGCAAAATCTCAAAAGAACATAAGGGTGACACCAATTTGACAGTGTTGATGTGCTGAGTTACATTACATCCTGTGCTACCCTAAAGGCCATGGCAACTTTCTCACATTCACACTTTCAAGAAAATAAGAACAGCAGGTGCGCACCCAAAGGTTATCACAGGGAATAACTCAGGGAGGCCTTCAAAGGATAGGAATCAGCGATTTTTACCCCATTCTGCTCGGGTGAAGTTAAAAAGGCTCGTCTGAGCTCCAGCCAACCCCTGCATGTTTGGCACAGAAACATACATTTCTGAGATGAGCTGGCTTTCTCTCAGTACCATTACACGTCTGGCAGAAAGATACAGGAAAGCATTAATAGTGTGAAGAGCAGGACAAAGAAGATGGTGAGAGGTGGCATGCTGGTGGAACAAAGTGAGGACAAAGGCACAATGAGCGAGATGAATATGATGAAAAATATTCCATGATCTTTTTGTCTGTCTGTCTATCTATTTATCCATCCACTTCAATCCAGACCCGCACCGGAGCTGCTGACTTCGGTGCAGATCCGGCTCAGAGTTATCTCCTGTCTGGGTACCGATCCATCCATCCAATTCTGCCAACAGCTATATTCTTGAGAATTCTCTGGAGTTCCTTTGACCTGACTCTTAAACCTGCCTAGTTCATCAAACTAAATACTTTCCTTCACAGGCTGCCATGGTGCTGCTTATCAGTTTAGGCCCTGCCTCCACATGTGATGCTCCAGTTAGTCCAAATGAATAAAAATGGGTCTTGTTTATTCCCGGTATGGGATCACCCAGGAGAGCGAAAGAGAGTAACACAGACGGAGGTGAGATGGAACAAAATGAAATTGCACCTAACCTTCTCTACTGGGACGGCTGCCCGAACTGCCACAAATTTAGTAACGCTACTGAAACAAAACAATGAATGTCGACAAGGGAATATGTGAATGAAGCATACAATAAGTCACTTTTAAGTTCGGTTTTGTTATGCCAATACTAGTGTTTTGTGATCTAAGGTGAGAAAGGCTGAAACAATAAAACATTCTGACACTCTGGTAATTTTTATTCAGCCTTCACCTGTGGCCATTTAATGCATAAAACATTACGAGTGGCCTGCGAGTGAGATCATTCAATAAACATCTAACACTTCTATCAGACAAAGCAGTACAGTAAGACTGTATGCGAATGACTTTGATAAATGCAACCGATGGGTAAGCATCTAATGTCTCCTTTATTTAGACTTTAGGCAGTCCTGCTGACCTTCTAAGAGCCAAAAGAAGTTGTGTGCCAAGTTGAAGTAAAAACAGTATACTTTTCCAGCTTGCTCCTCTTATAAAGCCTTTCAAGATGATTTTAGGAGCATGTCAGTATCAATAACCATAAGCCAGCACTCCCAAATAGCCCAAGGCCTTATGGAAAACCCCAGACAAGGTTAAAAAGACAGCGTAACACAAGAGGCGTCTCCTCATTATTCAAGTTAACTACAATTGAAGTGTTCAGATACAAAACCCTGCAAGTGAGTCTGACATGTTTTCTTGTAAATTAGCATTTTCTTATCAGGCTCTTATGTTTAGGTTCAATAATTTACTGAAATGCCTTATTTTCACAAATGTGACCTTAGTCATTTCATGGTGTTGGTCTTTCAATGCAAAACCCTCTAAGTTGGACAAGACATAGTAAACAGTTGCAAAATCAGTAAATATTAAGCTAGAAACTTTTTTAAATTTTAAAAGTCAAAATATAAAAATAAAGAAACTGAACCACGCATTAGGGGGCGCTTTAATCCATGTGGCTGTTTCCAGCTCCCCTAGAGTTAAACATTTGATTCTTATCGTTTTGGAATCCATTCAGCTGATCTCCGGGTCTGGCGCTACCACTTTTAGCATAGCTTAGCACAATCCATTGAATCTGATTAGACCATTAGCATCCCCTGCTGCAGCCATGGTACAGCAGCAAAGTCCTTCATTATTACGCCAGAATGAGAGTATAGTTCCTAGCCATATCTGCCTAGAAAATTGCAACTTTACATTTTTCGTCGGCCTTAGTACACCATGTAACTACAGTAGAGTGAAGTTTTAAATAGGAAAAATATCAGAACTCTTTGGTTATTTTTGAGCACTATGCTAATGGTCTAATCAGATTCAATGGATTAGGCTAAGCTATGCTAAAAGTGGTAGCGCCAGACCCGGAGATCAGCTGAATGGATTCCAAAACAATAAAAATCTAAATGTTTAACACTAGGGGAGCTGGAAAATTAGAATATTTTCCAAAAAAGTGGAGTGTCCCTTTAAGGTGCAAGTGATCGCAAAAAACCCAAGTTTGAAAGTCTCCCGTGGTTGTTTTCCAATCCGACCCTACAGTTTATCTTTCCAGTCACTGTCCTTTCTGAATGAAGGCAGAAGGCTCAAATATATTCGGTAAACTTTCTTTTAACTGTGTAAAAAACTCCATCTAATTCTTTTTCTGTGCACTTGAGGACACTGATGCACAATCGTTGCAGATTTTGCAAACAAACAATCATTTCCGAATAACTTGATGCTAAGATTAAGTTGATTTAAAGCGTAAGCATTTAATAAACGTATTGTATAATCTGTGCACAGAGCATTCACTCATTATCATTATGTTGTTTTTGAGGTGGCATTTGCATTTGAGCTCTTCAATGATAAAAACCAAATGCAGTGAGAATTACTTATTAGACAAGTAAAAGCTGAGAACAAAACTTATATTTTAGCTTTTTTCACAATATGTCTCTGTTACAGCTTTGCAAACTCTGGGCATTCGCTCAAGTAACAACACGTGGTGCCACCTGGGATGTTTTATAAACAGTATTGAAATAGTTCCAAAGTATGCTGGACACTTGTTTGGCTGCTTTCCTTCACTATCCAGTCCAACTCATCCATTTCAAGATATTTTTTAAAATAAAACTGAAGTTTGTTGACAACTTCATGCACATGCATAACTTATTCCAACCAAAATGGTTAAAGTGGTCAAAAACATAAATTCAGATCAGTGGGTGAAAACTTTTCCATAGTTGCAGCATTGTGACCCCTAGTAAACATAGCAGACCTACTTCTTACCTGAATTAATGAAATGTTGCTTAGACTCAATCTGAAGAGGTAGTTTCTGAAGAGAAATAAAAGAGATTGCAGAAGATGAATAGATCATCTAAACCACTGGAGACACAGTATTGAAAGTGCTTTCCTAATATGTAAAAAAAAGGGTTTTTCTGTATTGATCATGTTCATAGATAAACCCATACAGTAGGTTTTTACCTTGCTCCCACTATAAGTTCATTTCTCGTGAGATCCAGTGTGAGCTGGGAGTAGTCCCTTACACCAGGGTGGGAGAAAGTGGAGATCAATGGATTAAATGCTGGAAAAGAAAAGACAGAAACATTAGTGGTATACTGTACATTATGCATTATAATAATTGACTCAAAGGTTTAATATAATTAAATGATTTAAAGAAAGGTTCTTTCCCAAAAACAGAAAGGCAGTAAGGCACTAAGCTTGCTTGTTCTCTACAGAGATGCTGATCCTAATTCAACATGACACTTAGTCAAAACTCAGCTTACAGAGGAATCTCCGAACATAAAAGCGCTGTTAAATACAACGTTTCAGAAATCAAAACAATTTGTCCTGCCGGATATTCACAGCACCCACTGGGCCTATTGAAGTGGGAATTACATGAGACAGAAAAGGGTATTATGTAAAAATAAAAAACACTTGATCTGCTGGTGACCTTAATGTAGCTTAGTAAATGGGATTTCACTGTAAGAGGAAACCAATAAAAGAGATTTGTTATCTCTTCATACTGAATAAAATCTCTCAGCAGTTTCAAATATGTCGTCTATCTAACATTGAGAAATGCTTTTATTATATTACATAATTTACTTTTCAAATAATGATTATAAAACATGTCAGATAGCTCAGATTTAATTTCCTAAGAACAGAGATGACTAAAAAGGGTCTTGGGTTACACTCATTTCTCAAAGTCCTATGAGAACATTTCTGTTGTTTGTTGCCTACAGGTGCACACAAAGCCACACAAACACAGCTGTGAACTTCTAACAGCGCAGGTCAATACCAAAGTGACACTGGTTTCCACTAACAAGACGTTCATAAATACCACTTCATACAGTCATGAATTTGGGAGATACACTGTAGTGTCATCCAGATGCTAGGGTCATCCAAAACAATCCGTCATTCACATGGGAAATCAAATCTCATGTAAGAAATTTGTGCATAATTTACAACTAAATATCTGGGTAACAGAAAAAGCCCAACCTTTAAATCAATATATGTGATTCTAGACCACAAAACCAGGCATAGGTACCACAGGTACTGTACTGTATATTTATAGCAATAGCCAACAATACATTGTATGGGTCAAAATTATCGATTAGGATATTAAAGGCGGGGTGCATAATCTCTGAAAGCCAATGTTGACATTTTTCACCTACCCCAATAGAATCTGGACCTTTATTTGATAGACTCGCCCCACATATATGCAACCTAGGCAACGATGTCGGTTAGTAGACACGCCCCTTACTGCTGATTGGCTACAACTATCAAAAGTGTTTTTCAAAAATCACGCCCCCCTTCTTTAAGTACAAATCATATTTCTTTAAGATATTTTGTAAATTTTCTACCATAAATATAATTTATCATTAGTAATATGTGTTACAAAGGACTTCATTTGTACAACTTTTAAGGCAATTTTTTTCATTAATTTAATTTTTTTTGCACCCTCAGATTCTAGATTTTCAAATAGTTGGGTGATTCTCGCGAAATTAGACTTATGAGGTGTCATGAAACATTTTGATAAAAAAGTAAATGCAGAGTATCAAATTAAGCAGCATACAGTTACAAACATCTCTTCATGTACTATTCTGCACATGATTTGACATCAGACAAACTAATTTAGTTGTTTTTTCCACATTTAAGGGGAATTTTTTTTATTACTGCAACGTGTCCATGACTGGACTTGGGTTCTTTGACATGGAAATAATTATAATTAAAAAATCTAAAAAAATAAAAAGCTTCAGTGCATGTTATACTATAAACATTTACAGTAACATGTGGTATTTGGTGATAATTGGTAAATGTAGAGACAATAATAAGGAATATAAATGTGTACAAGAGAAATGTTCTCATCCTCCACAACAATTTCCAATCATTGTTTAAGCCCTCAAGGAACCAACATTTAAAAAAAATTGTTGGACATAATTGACTGTGACACTCAAGATGGCTACCAGGTAAGCAGTTCTTATTTTTCTCTCCAGATAAAAGTTGAAATTTTGTTTTTAGTTCTCATTACCGAAACATGAGTTTGTAAATGTTTGTATTTAATGTAATATCTTATTGCGGTAATGATAATTTTTGATAATGATCATCTAAAAATGTAAACATTTCTATAGGAAATATTTTTAAATCCTCTAAAAATAATGGTTGTAGTAAGTTCAGATCTTAATCTTATATGTGCAAAAAAATTGGCTTCAAGGGCTTTTTAAAAAATCTGATGGTGGACACCTTCTAAATCTGGATTTCGTGAGAATCACTCAGTTGCATCTCAGCCAAATATTATCCTGTCCTAACAAACCATACATCAATGGAAATCTTATTCAGCTTTCAGATTACTCCATTTAAAAAATACCCTTATGACTGGTTTTGTGGTCCAGGGTCACATATTCGAGGGATTGAGACTGTACATTATGTTCCTATCACTCAGCTGTTCTTTATAGAGAAACCACACTGGGCCAATCTGCACTATAGACCTCATTCACAAGTTACAATACACCCTTAGGATTCATCTCTTTTAGTCAACATGGTACATTGTTTAGTAATGATAAAAGCAGCCTGACAGAAAGTGATTAATGAGGACAAGAAAGGATAAGAAGTGTTCATGTTTATTAATCATATCTATATATACAGTAAGCTCACTATAAAACTATAAAAGCATTAACAACCTATTTTGTCAGCTAACGCCCTATGACCCAAATTATTAACAGAAATATTACATAATTTACATAATTAAAAGCCAATTTACATAATTAAAAGAAATTGTACATAATTAACATTTCATTTTTAATCCAGTAACATCTAAAATTAAATATAATTAGCAAAACATTTAACAGACTTTTAAATAAAGTACATTCACATTAGATTTTGAATCAAGCCATTTCATTGCTATTCATTAGCACCCCTATTTATTTTAATTCGTGAGCCTTAAATCTTAACAGATCTTCTATTGCTCTACAATCCATCTCACTCTTTATAATTGCAAAACTAAAAAAATTGCGAAATCCACCAAAGGACACTTTCACTCTCAGAAAAAAATGTGAAAATATGTAGAGTTCGGTTCCAAAACGCAATAAATTAATTTTTAATAATTTGGGTAAAAACGTGTTTTCTATACCAAGAAAGTGACAAGATGAAAACAACTATTTTCTGTAACAAACTTTCAAATAGCACCTTTAGGTTATAATAACATTAAAAATTCTAATCCATAATTTGATTTTCAACGTTTTTTTATAAAAACTAATTATTTTTTCCGCAAAATGCAATAAATCCATGAAGTTTTTTTTCAAAATGCTATCTATTGAATCAATATATAAATGTGCATTCATCTTTGTCATGTTATATTCATTTAGTTGACTAGTGGTGTGCACTGATTAAAAAAATAAACATTAATGGCATTAATCAAAACAAGTCAAATTAAGAACACTGTCACTGCAGCTGTCATAATTGGGACATCGTTGCTGAACATTTTTTAAAGGCGATCAGCTGTAAAATGTTTTGGTCCTGCTCGATTCTCGTTGACTTCGAGTAAAATAATGGAAAGTTTTTCATAAGATCCCCTATAGGGTCAATGTGTTAGCATGACAGAAGCTTGATGCTGTCGTGTGAGAACAAGCAACAGTCAACATTTTTCTGTCGCCCGAGTGCCTCTTATGTAAATTATTCGATTTTGATGGCTTACGTTTCTTCCCTGCCACAGAAAACCACCACAGGTTTATCAATGCCATTAAATTATTATTTTGTTTTGATTGTTTGTTGATCACAAAGTACAAAGTAGATGAAGAAAACTAGGATTCTGTGTGTATTCAAAGCGGCGACATTGTTGTTTACAATGCGTGGAATGGTGCCCTGTGATTTGTTGAGCGGATTTATTGCATTCTGCAGAAAACGAAGACTGGCGTTTATAGTGGTTTGGAAAAAAGCGAGAAAAGATTACAGAATAACACGGCGGATATTCTATTTTGCGTAGAATTAAGAATTTAGTTTTTAATACTGACCTGAAACAATACTGATTTGGGCGGTAACTAATTTATTTAAAAAATGGCATTTATCACATTTTGGAACCAAACTCTTCAAATGTACCCCAGCTGTCACTGGCGCAGTACCCTTTACATCGGTCCTAGTATGTACTCTTAGGTACAGATATGTATACATTTAGTACCAATATGTACTTCTGATGTGCTAATATGAACTCTTTAGGTGCAGATGTGTACTTTTGATGACCAAACACCGTTGGAGAGATGACGCCAGCTCATTAGCCAAAATAGCTTTATGTGAATATTACATTATAAATGACAGCGCAAATATAACCACTCATCATTGTGTGGTTGGCTGTATCCTTCTAGAAAAGACTGCAGCATTGCATGCATTGCAAGGTAAGCCGTTCTTCCAGTGGGAACTGTGATATTGCCCCTACAGTATCAAGCTGCCTAGATGAGGGTTTGTGAATGTATCATAAACAGACTATTAAAAAAATGCACAAACATAGCAAAGCCATGATTCTGAATAATAATAATAAAAATAATAATAATAAAGCCCTGCTGGATTAAAAAGCTTTACCTACTAAATCCCATACATATACATACATAAGGCTATGCACACACTGTAACTCACACTCGCCTACATAACCTTTCTGGTGGACGTCTAAGCCTCAGTGGGTTTTATAAATATATAATCTTTGGTTTATATGCATGGACAGCTTCCACACATCATCAAGCAATGTCTGCTGCCCAGCAATCCATATACATTAAAAAAACTAAAAATGGGGACCGGTCCAGAAGAGAGCTGATGGACGGTTATTGCGTTTCCTCTCCAAACACACATTGGAAAAGATTAATTTGTGAGCCACCGGATCCCAAGAACAAGAGCAGGTTCAACAACAGCCTGCATCTTAAATGCTTCATAGGACATAAATCATAATCATCATTGTTTTTTCACCCTGACAGATTTAGAAATGACTGCTGCACTCAGAGAAAAAGACAAAATGGGTGGTTTTGGCTGTGATGCAGGTATTAAAAATATTGCCACTGGTAAACTGCAAATCATATGAGTAACTTTTATGTAACACAGCAGGTCTAGATTCAGGGCCGGCGTCAAGGGGGGGCATTCGCGGGGAGTGCCCCCCCCAAACAGGTTGTTGTGCCCCCCCTACAAAGTTTTTTATTATTTTAATATATATCAAGAATAATTAAAATAAATTAAACATTGAATGTTTCATGACTTGTAATGTAATCAAATGAGGAAAATATAGTTGATATATGTTTTCTTTAATTAAAATAGACCAGTTTCTCTGATTGGATGTATTGCCGCGTCTCACCCGTCTTACGTCTTTAGAATATTTGTGACTTGATACTAGCAACGTGTTTTTTCGCGGCATTTTAGGGATCGTGTAAAATATGGATATTAGAACATTTAGAACGAACCAGCACCGCCTGCTTCATCTTCATGCAAACACAGACTGGCTTAAACTCAGCGATTAGAGGTCGAGGTGGAATTTACAAACCTACAGGAAACTGTTTTAAGGAAGTTTAATGTTCGTACACGCCGTCTTCAGCTATTTTAAAGGTAAGTTAGCGTTGTTTTAAATTACGTAAACTTAAATGTGAAGTGTGGCTATAGACCGTTAACAGCATTACGACGTGATTATGGTAAAGCGGCTTTTTTCAAGCTAGAACGCGGTGTGCGTTGCGCTATAAAACCCATTCATTTCAATGACTTGCGCCGCGCGAGGGCGGTTTGTTGTTGCGTCGAGCAAAGCGCGAGCGCAGCGGAGCTCAGCTTGCGCTCACACCGCGGTCGAAGTTCAATTCAATTCAATTCAATTTTATTTATACAGCGCATTTCACAATACTTAATTGTTTCAAAGCAGCTTTACATTAATAGAAGCAGTAAAAGCACAGAAAAACGACAGATAGCACAACATAATACACGATAGCATAAGCAGTCAAATTTGCTGCGGCTATATGACTCGACATTATAAGCGAGTGTATTACTAATGTAAATGTAAGTAAATGTAAATGTAAGTTCAATAGTTTTGCGCATAGTTTGTGGTCTTTTGCACTTTATACGGGAAATGAGCTGACAGTCTGTACCAGTTGTTTGAGTGTGTGCTTGCTCTGTATTTGTTGTTTTAATGTCTTGTTTTTGCAAGTTATTGTTGCTATTGCGTGCCCCCCCGTTGGAAGCCAAATGCCCCCCCTGTTAGTTATGGTCTGGCGCCGGCTCTGTCTAGATTGGAACCTAAAGACATTTTTGGAGACTCGGTTAAAAGTCTAGGTTTAAAATGCAATAAAGTTAGTTTAAATCACAATCAAATCTATGCAAATCTAAACCTATATTTAACATGTATGCATTTTGAAGATGCAACACTACATTTTATTATTTTATGCACGTTCCCTGAAGATCGAATTTTGTGCTGCTAATGCCATGGTCTACCAATTGAGCTATTCAACAAACTTTGTATATGGCAGGCATTTCAATTCAGAAATCTGTGGACGTTTGGGAAGCAAATGATAACACATTCACCCACTTTTTTTTTAATTTGTCCCAATATTTTTCTTCTTAATCATTGACTCTGTTACTGTAGACAGGGTTCCCACACCTTAGTTAACTTCAAATTCAATGACATTTCAAGGACTTTCCAGGTCCAATACCCTCAAATTCAAGGACTAAATGTGGGTACACATTTCAAAGCAAGGTTACATCATCTTACCTTTTAAGATACATTGTTACAGTTCTCTTTCGAGGGAACTTGCTCTGCGTCACTGCGGTGACACTTTGGGGACGCCTCCACGGGTAAGTACGTCTGAATGCGTATATCAAATTCAACCAATGGTGAGGCTTAACGACAAAGACAGGGTGACGCGGGAGTATATCGCTATCTGAAATATTGCCAAAGACGCAGTTTCAGGGACGCAGGAATATGGCAAGGGAGACGCAGCGTCTCGTTCCCTTCTCAGGGTACAACAGTTACATACTGTATGTAACCCGAGACATTTTTATGTGTCAAACACAACTATGCAAAAAAGCATTTTGGTATGAATCAACATTCGCATACAGAAGATATAAGCATTTAAAGTAAACAATTTAGCACGTGTGCTTTAAAAGCTAGAATTTTTATGATATTATCCTACACTACACAGGGAATAATATGGATTTTTTTCCCAACTTCTTGCATAAAAGAGATTCAAGCACTTTCAATGACCTGCATCTATGCATGTATATTTTCAAAAACTTTCCAGGGCCTTGATTTCCCCCTCATATTCACAAACTTTCAAGGATTTCAAGGACCCGTGGGAACCCTGTGTAGAGATGCACACATCACAGTGTATGTTAGTTATACAAAAATGATGGATAAATTAGTTTAATCACATAATAGTACATTCAAAAGGTTAGCACGTGGTCAGGCAGTACTGTCCAGTATTTGTATGCGGTACCAGTATGAAGTATAAACATGTCCATACAAAACAGTAAAAATAGATGAATAGATGACCATGAAAATGAAGTGACACCCTGTAAAAGTAATGTCACCTATTGATAAATCAGATAGGTCCACAAAGCACGGAGGAAGACATCTAGAAAACAGGAGAGCCGCCGTCATCTCCTCATGTTATTTTCATCTCTCGGCTTAAAAGCCTGGGCCATCTTTCAACAGAGCTCCAAGAATCTTATCAGAAAATGCAGAACGCGGCTTATCTGAGAACGGTCTGAATTTGCTTTTGTTTAGTCTTCTGGTCTCCTTCCCCACGCCTGCTGTGTGATTTCCATGCTGTTGTGTCCCTAGGGAACTGGTGGTCGCCGCATGAGTGGAGAGTGCCACAGAAATTTAAATCCTCTTACCCGGACTGCACTCCGATTATAGAAATAGGAAGACAATGAGCTCGCCGCAAGAAATGCCACGGCACAACAGGAGCGGATGAACTCAGTTAAGGGCATTTGGGGGATAAGGCCATAAATCTAGGGCCGGTTCAGCCTGGCAAAGGTCTGAAAGAACACCTTTCACACAAAGCCAATCAGAGAAACATTCAGCGCTGGCAATTTCAAACTTCCATTCAAGCGTAGCACGTCAGTGTCTGCAATGGATGGGAAAGGGCAAGCAAAAGTGCAGAGATGACGGAGCCCGGCACGAGGAGCGCTGCTATCTGTTCAAACCACTTACCAAATTCTATTTCATTCACAGTCAGCAAACGTAAACCTTGCGGACACCAAGGTTAGACTCACTTGAAGCAAAGTTAACAGCTAGCGCATGCACTACATTGCCTCAGTGGGGACGGAAGGTCCAACAACATGACAAGAACATTCAGACATCAGTACCTCTGATGTTACAGACCAATTAGTTTTGGCGAGACAGCAGAAGGGGACCAATGTAAAGAAACTATTTTCCCCAAGGTCCCTTTAAATAGGCCCAGTGGTTAAACAACAGCATTATTACCCAAGAGATTGGTTTCTGAACACATTGGTTTCTACAGACGAGACAAACAATTTCGAGCAAATTACAAAGAGTGGGTGAATGGAGGGTAGACAATGGCTTTGTGGCACCACTCCTCTTGGGACAGATTACTGTAATTCTAGTTTAACAGGTTAAGGCTTTGCATTAGTTCTTAGCATTGGGCATCCAAGGACACACCATACCCAACATTAGCTTATAAAAAAATGCTGTTTTCAGTATCTATATGTTAATAAAAGTGCTGTTACTATTGAAGTTTCATTCAGCAGCATTTGTTAAGACTCTGTGCTCCAATGCTTTCAGAGGCATGGATTTTCTCAGCTTAGCACAATGTGTTGGAGGTGATATATTGATATCCATGTACTGTAGATAGGCTTGGAATGCAGGTATGATGGTGCAGATTTACTCTTAAAGCGACACACAAATCTATCCACACAATGTCTCCAGATATATCTATACTGATCTGAAATTCCTTGTGATGTTGGCATGTTATTGCAACTGTTGGTTGATATGTTGGGATTTTAGATGTGAATGTCACGTATAACCAGTGAGGAAAACGTATGGATTTCCACTACAGAGAATAAGTATAAAGGTGCATTTAATATGGTATTACTAACAGAAAAACATCTTTGTAGCCACAGTGATAGCCACATCATGAAATTTTCAATATTTTGACAAATGTCAATGTCCAGACTCTAGAGACCAGTCCGTTGGGTTGTAGTTTCACCTGTGCTGGGTTGTTTCAACCAAAATGCAACATTTTCTGGGTTAATTTAACCCATCGGCTGGGCCATTTTTGACACAATGCTGGGTTGAAAACAACCTAGCATTTTTAAATGTTGTCCAAAAAAAAACATAATCTGTAAAAAGCATCTTGTGACAATCTATTTGCAGATTGCAGAAGTTGCACAAGCTGACCATCCACATCTACACATCAATGATACTCGCTCAGTTTTCAACCGTTTTGCCTGCCAAGTCGTGCTGAGGTAATCTGAAGGAAATGGCATACAGACTATAGGTTATTCTAAAACAATAAAGATTTTTCAGTCTGGCATGCAGCGAAAAGAGTAAGATATGAAGAAAGATTCCTGATCATTTTAGTTTGACCTTAACTGTAAGGGACTGTTTTATAAACCTGCCAAAATCTAATGCGGGCGTTGCAAACAGGTTGTGACTGAAGGATGGAACTGCACCAAACTATATTGGACCTTATAGAAAAGCTGCCATAAACTGTCAACACTGTTTCTCATTTTACATGCAAAGACGACTCGAAGGGAAAGCAGCAAAAAGCTATCTTGGGGTCAGAGAGGGAGGATGGAAATGCCATGAAAACTAAAATACAAATACATTATGTTTTTCGTGCAAGAGACTTGGCATGGGCCATTATTAAAAAAAAAAAAGGACAAACAATTGTGTAAATTGTCCTCCTGAACTTCATATATACTTCATTTATACTGAAATTCATTCTAGTCCAGTTTAATGAATCTTCAATCCTAAAAATGCAGGGTTATTTATGCCCATGTTTGGGTAAAATAAGAACAAACCCAGCTGTTGTGTTAAATTAACCTACACACTAAAAATGCTGTTTTTTTCCAACCCAAGTTAGGTTAAGGAGGGACGAACCCATCACGTTTGGTTGTAGTTTAACCTAAGCTTGGTTGTTTCAATGCTGGGTTGTTTTAATCCATTGTTGGGTCAAATATAAACATTCTCTGGGTAAATTTAACCCAATGGCTGGGTTTGTCTCTTTTTTAACCAACACTGGGTTGAAAATAACTGGGTTATTTAACCAATGGTTGGAGTAAATAAGAACAACCCTTGGGTTAAATTGAGTTAAATTAATCTACACTCTAAAAAATGTGGGTTGTTTTAATCCATAGCTGGGTCAAATATGGTCAAATCCAAAGTTTGGGTATAAACAAATCTATATGTTGGGTTTTCAACTCAGCATAGGGTATTTATGCCATATTTATGCCACCTATGGGTTAAAACAACCCAACATTTTTAGAGGGTAGAAAATGTCCAAATTTGACTCAATCAAGGATTGAAACAACACAGAATTATTTGGTGTATAAATATCCTAAAACACTCTAAAAATGGCTGGGTTATTTTCGACCCATAATGGGCAAATATTGGACTCTAAAAATGGCTGGATTATTTTTGTACCCATAATGGGTAAATATTGGACAGAACACACAGCTGGGTTAAAGTTGACCCAATGCTGGGTTGTTTTAAAGCAACACTAAAGACTTATTGCTCTTTGCTCCCCCTACAGGTAAGAAGCGTAATTGTTCATTACCACTGTCGTAAATACTGCAGCATAGCTGGCTGTGATTGGATTGTAGGTCTGCCGTAAAGCAAGTTTTTGTAGTTTTCACTCGAACTACAGGACCACTACCCGACGGTTGGAAACTTCTTTAGTGCGGTTTTGGCCGATAGAGGGCTGCAAAGCGAATGTGAAAGTGCCATTCACCCTGTTTTGAGTGGATGAAAAACTGAAACTTTTTTGGAAACGTTATTTTAAGGTAAAAAAACTCTTTGGTGTTGCTTTAACCTAACTGCTAGGTTATTATACAGTACCCCATGGTTGTATAACAACAACCCAATATTGGGTCATTTTAACCCAGCATGTGTTCTGTCCAATATTTACCCATTATGGGTAAAAAATAACCCAGCCATTTTTAGAGTGAATGTACTCCATTATTTTCCTGCAATGTTCTCCTACTTTTTATACAAATTTAAGACTAAATAGTCTAAAACAGGCTGACAATTCTTCAGATCAAAACCTATAGAGCATCTTTTATGGTTATTAGACATACACTACCATAATATCTGGAAGAGCTGAAGAGACACCAAGGTGACCATGCAACTATCTGAAAAAAGGAAATTTTCCATGGTTTAGCCTTAAAAAGATTCAAAGGCATTTGTGAAGCTACAGACCTTGTCAGAGATCAGAGACCGAGGCCCCCAGGAGACTCAACCGAGTAGCTGTGAAAAAGTGCCTAAACTAAAAAAAAGCTATCAAAGTACCTAATCTCAAGTTCAGCCAGCACCTGGTTTCAAGGCTACCATATCACTGCGTTAACATAAAGAAATGAATTGGTGTACTTTGGGTCTTCCATACCATTGAGTAAACATAAAAGGTGTGCATGCTTACAATTCAAAGCCAATTGTTCAACGGTTCTTATTGTGAAAGTAATGCCACAGTGCCTGTGTTTAGAGGAGCTAAAATGACGGATGAAAATAGGACACCACAACCAAAAGTACAAAGGGAAAATAGTCACCTTGCAAGTGAAAGTGCAGAACAAAGATAGCTTATCCAGCTTTAAAATGTACTGCTTGTTTCGCAAATTGTAGTGTTTTCTTTCTTGGTGAACAAGGGCGTTTGTAATTTAAGCCCTATTTCAAAACACTTGAAAGAAAAAAATCCTGCCAGTACGATAAAACACGAAATGAAAAATCAAAATGCAACCGAAATTTTTAGTAGCAATAAAAGGAGCTGGCCGTAGGCGACGTCTATATGAGCCATAGCTGTCTAATGTCCAGGCAGGTTTAATATATAATACAGAGACCTCCGGTCATCCATTTCCTTTTTGCCCCCTCAAGGCATCATTCTGCAATCTTTCTCATGTCCTTCAAAGAATCAAACAAATACAAACTGTTACCACCCAATGGCCACTGTAATTGTCGACTATATACCTGTATCTGTCCTCAGTATAAAAACATTTTGTTCTTTGGCTGCGTTACATTTTTCTAAGTGATATCAAGTGAGGCCTGCGTGTTGTTTTTGTTGTACGCTAGAATGCAGGAGGATAGAAATCTCGAAGAGCTGAAAAACGTTTATCTCTTCCATGTCCATCAAAGCTT
Source organism: Misgurnus anguillicaudatus (assembly GCF_027580225.2). Classification (NCBI taxonomy): domain Eukaryota; kingdom Metazoa; phylum Chordata; class Actinopteri; order Cypriniformes; family Cobitidae; genus Misgurnus; species Misgurnus anguillicaudatus. The sequence continues at coordinate 30,327,049 of NC_073353.2, forward strand.
GCCATGTTCAGCATGCTATCATTGCCTGACACATGCGAATGAAAAAAACTGTACAGTCAAGAGTCTGTCAATATAGGACAGCAATAAAAACATCATACCTGCACATGGACCAAAAGTTTGGGAAAAAAGTATTTTAGCTTTTTTTTCGAACACGCATTTCAAAATTGTCCTCTTTAATTTGTTATTACTCATAGACATCAATGAGATTAAAAGAAGAGCAACTTTTGCTTAAGTCTTTTGTATCTCAGATGTTTCTCCTGACAAAAAGAAATCTCACAAATGTCTCAAACTGAGCTCATAGTCTGCAATCAAATGTTAAAGGGATAGTTCACCCAAAAATGAAAATAATGTCATTAATGACTCACCCTCATGTCATTCCAAACTCGCAAGACCTCCGCCCATCTTCAGAACACAGATATTGCTGACTCTTTATTGAAAATCTACGTACGGTATACTGTCCAAAAAGGTAATAAAAACATTATCAAAGTAGTCCATGCGACATTAGTGGGTCAGTTAGAATGTTTTGAAGCATCGAAAACACATTTTGGTCTAAAAATAACAAAAACTACAACTCTATTCAGCATTGTCCTCTCCTCCGGGTCTGCCGCGAAGCGCATGCGCGAGACCAAAGTCACATGACTGCAGTGACACGGCTGACGTGTTATCCTCAGACATGTTTGCAAAGTTTTTTTTTCAAACTTACAGCATGCGTCTGTCTCAGACTGTAAACGAAGCTCAGGCGCACACAAAAAAAAAAAACAGCTGGGGCGCACCAGATAACACGTCAGCCGCATCACTGCAGTCACGTGACTTTAGTTTTGCGCATGCGCTTCACAACAGAACTAGAAAACAATCATGACAATCAATGTATTTTTGATGCTTCAACACATTCTAACTGACCCACTGATGTCACATTGACTACTTTGATGATGTTTTTATTACCTTTCTGGACATGAACAGTATACTGTACGTAGATTTCAATGAAGGGTCAGCAAGCTTTTAAATATAAATATTAAATATAAAACATCTTAAACTGTGTTCTGAAGATGAACGGAGGTCTTACGAGTTTGGAACGACATGATGGTGAGTCATTAATGACATTATTTACATTTTTGGTTGAACTATCCCTTTAATATTCTAGAACATTTCCAAATGAACTTAACCATTTTTCATCAAATTTACCCTAATCCACATTATTTTACCTATACAATCTACATTATTCTGACAGCCCCATACTATTCACAGTCTCATCTGTTTCTAGTTTTATTTCTTCTCAATTTTTAGGAACAACAGTGTTACATTTTCTTGGTAAAATCAGCCTGTGAATGCTTTACCTTGGTTGTCTCTGCATACTAAGCTGGCATAACAAAAAGTACTCGAACGTTAAAAAAATTACACACATCGCCATGCTACAAGCTACTCATCATTTAGAGTTTCAAAGTGGCTTCCACAACAAGCATATGACACCAGATCCCAAAAGAGACCAAAATTATACAAACATACTGCTTTAATATTCACAGGAGTGAGCGTGTATGCCCTGCGAGACACATCAGTATTCACCTTGAATAGAGATGACGGGGTGCTCTAGACGTGTACACTCTGGTCTTGTGTGGGGGGCGGGGCTGGGGGTGGGCTCTGTGGGGACAGGAGGCCTCTGGGATAGTATAGCTGGAAATGGAAGCGTGATGAAACAGAGGATAAGGCCGGGCACAGCCAGGGAAACCACGTCCCGTGGCAACACTGTCATGGTGACGGAGGCCGACCTCTCCTCTAGCTGCCAAGGTGGGCCTCTGGAATGCACCTTTTGGGAGAGAGAGCAAGAGAGAGATAAATATACAGTATGTATGCACATTATAGACAATAAATATATTGTTTTGGGGTTTTTTTCTTATACTGTACTATATATTTCCTTACTATTTCATACCTTTCTTACCGCTGTACTATTTAGTTTTGGTCATTTTTTAGGGGTGCACACAAAGAATTGTTGATTTTGAGATGAAGAGAGAGTACAAGAGAAAAAAAACATACATTATAAACTTAAAAAGCACAGCTTTTGATAAGAAAATGACTAAAAGTGTCATAATACCATGAATTCCATATATTTTCGTTTTTTCCTTACACTGTAATAAAAATTCAGTAGAAATTGCAGCTGGGTTGCCGGTAATTTACCGTAGATTTAAATGTATGTTATTTACTGGCAACATTTTGTTCAAAGTTAAATAAACATTAAACATTTACAAGTCTTTGTCTTTACAGAATAAAACTAAAAAAACAGCATCAAGCAAAACATTCTGGGAAACAAAATCTGAAGCAAAAAACAGAAAAAGGTTGATGATGATTTCTGGTTCCCAGAATGCTTTGCATGAGGCTGTTATTGTATAGTTTTATTCTGTAAAGATAAAGACTTGTTAATATTTAAAATGTATTTAACTTTGAACAAACTCTTGCCAGTAAATAACATAAATCTAAATCTACGGTAATTTACCGGCAACCCAGTTGCAATACCATTGTAATTTCTACTGATTTTTTTACAGTGTATGTTTCTACTGTCTGCACTGATATTTGTTAACTGTAAAGCTGCTTTTCAACAGTGCAAAATTGTAAAAAGTCTTAAATAAACATGAATTGAAAAAATAAAATCATGATGAAATAAAAGTAGACGTATTAGTATTCATTTAAAAGCAGTACAGTATTAACTGATATCAATATCTTAGGTCAGTGGTTCTCAAACGTTTTCAGCGTGCGGCCCCCCTTGTGTATGGCAGATTCCTTTGCGCCCCCCCAAACAAAATTTATGACAAAAAACTGTTCTAAAACTCAACCTTTAATTAAACAAAACATATTGAATGATATAAAGTAGTGCTGTTGGTTAGTAGCCTTTTTTGTTTAGGTTTAATTCCACAGAATTCATGATAAATTAATTTATTTTATAAAATGTCATAAAGCTGGGGCCCCCCTGGCACCATCTCGCGGCCCCCAGTTTGAGAACCACTGTCTTAGGTGGTATATACACATTATAAATAATTCAATGTAATGATGACAAAATATATGACAGCAGATAAAGTTTTAATCATTCCAAAAAACAGAGATTTAAAAAGACTAGGGGAACAAACACTTCCTTGAATCATTCAATGGCAAAATATTGTCCGATTTATCCAGTTTTACTTTATTCATAAGACATACTCAAAACTCTCTCCACTCCAAAATATCCATTAATTGAAAATAAACAGAAAAAAATGTGCTTGCTTATAAATAAGACAAAACATAAAACCCAGAGCAAATGAAAATTTAGACATTAGTAAACTCAACAGGACATAAATGCTACAATAACACTCGAATAAAGTTCCCCTGTTCCAGGTCAATAAGAATGCAAGAAGGTTAATGCAAGGTGACGTTCACAAAAAGTCCCTAACAATAGGAAAAAGTGTATTTTCATTTCAATTTAACCTGAACAGTTTGTGCAGCTACAGTTCAGCCCTGAATGTTTTGAGGTTTAATCATAATGCACTGCAGGCATTGCAAAGAAAGAGGATTTTGCTGACCCGCTGCTGTAAGTGCTGTTATTCATTTCACAAGTGAACAAGTAAACCAATCATATAGGTCATTTACATTGAAGTCCTGAGGATGGAGTAGCCTAAAGTCCCCATTTAATTCAAACTGTATGTCCTAACAAGGACAAGTTCTTGCCACAGTGAATGCTAAATTGTAGAGTATTGTAATACAGCCATAGCGAACTGCACTCCCAGAAAAAAGGTACAAGAAGGTACAAAAGTTGTCACTGGGGCGGAACCTTTTTTAAAAGTACCTAAAAGGTGCATATTGGTACCTCAAAAGGTCACAATGGTACCTTAGAGGTACATACTGGTACCTTAGAGATATCTGTACCCATAATGGTACATAAGTACCATCATTTGTAGTTTTTTCTGAGAGTGTACGATTTTGGATCGATTCCAAAGATACCCATTATAAAATACCCTTATTTAATCCTTAAAGGATTAGTCCATTTTTTTTAATGATTTTAAAAAAATCCAGATAATTTACTTACCAATATGTCATCCAAAATGTTGATGTCTTTCTTGGTTCAGTCGAGAAGAAATTATGTTTTTTGAGGAAAACATTCCAGGATTGTTCTCATTTTAATGGACTTTAATGGACCCCAAAACTTAACAGTTTTAATAAAACTGCAGTTTTAAAGAACTCTAAACGATTTTAAACTAGGCATAAGGGTCTTGTCTAGCGAAACGATTGTCGTTTTTGGCAAGAAAAAAAATGCACTTTTGAACCACAACTTCTCGTCTTCCTCCGGTCCTGTGACGCGCCAGCGCGACCTCGCGTAATACATCATCACGTCAAGAGGTCACGGATGACGTATCGAAACTATGCCCCAGTGTTTACAAGTGTGGAGAAAGCGAACTGTTCCGACGTTGTTGTATGTCGAATGATACTAATAAATGTCTTTGTGTCAGCGTATTGTTTAAAATGGTTCGCAAATGTGCATTTCATATATTTAACACGTGACCTTTCGACGTCATTACGCAATTATGTGATGTCGCACAGGCTCGTCATACAGCCTGAGGAAGAAGAGAAGTTGTGGGTTAAAAGTGCATATGTTTTATTTTTCTTGCCAAAAATGATAATCTTTTTGTTAGATAAGACCCTTATGCCTCGTTTGGGATCGTTTAGAGTCCTGTGAACCTGAATTTTAAACTGCATTAAAACTGTTAAGTGTTGGGGTCCATTAAAGTCCATTAAAATGAGAAAAATCCTGGAATGTTTTTCTCAAAAAAAAAAATTCTTCTCAACCGACAAAGAAAGACATTAACGTTTTGGATGACATGGTGGTGAGTAAATTACGTGGAAAATCTGATAATCCTTTAAAATATTTGATTAATAATTATTGATAATACTAACTACACATTCAACAGAACATCGATGTCACATCACCCAACAGTTTCATCTTCACTGTAGAGTGGACATATAATATTATTTGACTTATAAACTTCCAGCTTCTAGAACGAGTCAATTATGGTGATCTGATGGTAAAACTTATCTGTCAATATTCACAAGCAGTAATCAAGATGGCAGATGTGGTGCTGTTAAGTTTCTGGCAATAAGTGGTGGCTTGACATGATCAGCATAAAAACCCCTTAAGCACCCGAGCACCTCCGTCTCCTTCAGCTGCGGAGGAGTTTTAATATCACGCCTGATCTTATTAGAGGTGAGAGTAGGCATGACATCTCCATCTTTATTCAGAGAAGTCCCAGTGCAGTCATATTACACCATGCGGCAGTTAGCTCAATCATCGCTCTTTCTACCATCAGCCGCCTGTCAATCTTCTCATATGCACTGCTCGACTTACTTCACACCACACAGAACTTAAAGTGGAGTTCATAGTCTACAGCAAGAAAAACTGTCTTCTGGAACTGTATAATACAAGTTGTCTCAAAGAAAACAAAATGTCACCTATTGGGTGATTCTCACGAAACCATTAAAACACCACGGCACTTATGATTTTAGCTTTAAAATGTGTAATATAGTAACATTAAAAAGCATCAGAATTAACACAATACTGTGTTTTACCTTGCACAATGTGTGATTTCAACATAAGAATTTATAATTGTAAATTTTATCTCATTTTTTGCTGAAATTCTCATTACCGCAATGTGTCCGGCTGTGTTTGAACATGCGTTATGTTGTAATTTAATCAAATTAACACAGAAATATTAGAAAATAAATAAATGGATGTTTTGCTAGACTTCTTTAGATGACAGAAAAAATATTTACTGAATATTCATGTATAATAATAATGAAGAAAAATTAGGAAAATGATGTGTCCATGCCTGATGTTCTCATCCTCCGCAACACTTTTTGAGAACAGTTTAAGCACACATACAGAATTTTAATCAAGTTTAATTTTGAGTGACCAAGCACATGGACCAGTTACTTCAAGATGGCTACCAGGTAAGATAATTTTTTTACAGTTAATTTGAAATATTGTCTTGTCAGAATGCTTACACAACATTTTGATTATCATTACCGCAACAGATGCTTATTAAATGTTAATTTAATTAATAGAAGCATAATACTTTGATTTTAAATGCATGTGCAGAATCTCCAAATTATGTTCTTTCAGGTTTGTCATGTCATTTTGAAAATATGTCAGTGTTGATGTTTTCTGACTGTTGCGGTAATGAGATTTTTTAGGACTGATTTTTTAAAATTACGTTACAAAAAGTGTTAAATGATAAGTAAAAGTTTTTAAATTAATGTTTCCATTTACTCCAGACTTTGTTTTTCAATGTCTGGTGGGAAAAAAAGTAAATTTAAGCAATTTTTACATTTTCATGCTTGACATTTTTAAAACCAAGTTTTCGTGAGAATCACCCTATTATGCCCATTTTTGCAAAATATAAAAAAGTTTTGTGTGTGCCCAGAATGTAAAGTTTCAGCTTAAAATACCCCACAAATAATATATTATAGCGTTAAAACTACGGTAATCCAGAAGTCCGGACTGTCAGTCAGTGGTTGTAGGTGGAGCTATCAGTGTGACATCACATTAGCAAGAGAATCAAAACAGCATGTCAGGACTGTCAGTCAGTGGTCGTAGGTGGAGCTATCAGTGTGACATCACATTAGCAAGAGAATCAAAACAGCATGTCTAATGAGACTGCTTTAGTTTTATGAGGATAAAAAAGTGGTGGGTGTATTTTTTTCATTGTAGGGTGGTTGTGTTCACATTTATGTCCAAACACCTTGTAAAAGTGGATTTTGCATAATAGGTGCCCATTAAGCATATGGACATATATTCAAAAAGGAACATTTAATATTCACTATAAACATAAAGCAAATATATCCACTAAACTTTAAACAGATCAGATATACAAGACATAAAAGCCACATTTGTACTAACCTCACCATAAACTCTGTTATTTTGTATTGTTCCAGAAATACTTGACTGTTTTACTATTATCCTCCATTATTTGCTTATGTCTTAAAATCTAAGTGCCGCGTACGAGTTGTCGTTTGTTATTTTTAAGCTAAGCAATTTGTCCAGACCACTTTTACTGCTTTATATAACATTCACAGGCCACATGCACACAGCAGCTAAACGCAGTTGTCACTCTGTAAATGCTTCCTGTATGGATATTTACATGGATTTAAATGGATTACATTTCTTGTTTACAGACACGTCAACTGTGATTTTCAACTTCATGCATCATCGTTTTGGGAGTGATTGTAACTTAGAGGATTCGTTCCTGCATTTCACACTGCATTTTATATATGACCAATGTCAAAGAGCTAATAACACTATGTATAAAAAATAATAAAGCTTTAGAAATGAGCCTCTGTAGGTTGTGCACCTCCTACAATAATGATATTTCACTGCAGGCTGGAGCCACAGAGAAGCAAGCAGCACATCATCAAGTCCATGCGGAGCCCGATTTAACATTTTGGCACGAAATAGCGTTTAAGTGCTTTTAAAAACAAGACAGAGAATTCATGCAATCCACTGAGCAACACAGAGGGCTCTTTTTTTATTATTCATTAAATGGGTCAATCAATAACAGATTATTAGCTTGGTTATGTTATGATGCCAACTCAATTATCCCTCTTGCAACAGTGGGTAACTAATTAGGCAAATAAACATGGTTAGTACACTCCAAAAATGGCTGGGTTATTTTTGACCCATAATGGGTAAATATCGGACAGAACACACTGCTGGGTTAAAACTGACCCAATGCAACCCCATAGTTGCATAAAAACAACCCAACATTGGGTCATTTTAAACCAAGCATGCGTTCTGTCCAATTTTTACCCATTATGGGTCAAAAATAACCTAGTTATTTTTAGAGTGTATATTGCTAAGTCAACAGTTTGTTGTGTTGACGGCTATATTCATGATGAGAAATGGTTAATCTACACACAAGTTAATCCAAACACAAGTTGGGGAAGGGCAAGCTAGCGTCTCTAATTTACCCAAGTGTCATGTCTTAAAGGGACACTCCACTTTTTTTGAAAATATGCTTATTTTCCATCTCCCCTAGAGTTAAACATCTGATTTTTACCGTTTTGGAATTCATTCAGCTGATCTCCGGGTCTGGCGGTACCACTTTAAGCATAGCTTAGCACAATCTTTTGAATCTGATTAGACCATTAGCATCGCGCTAAAAAAATAACCAAAGAGTTTCGATTTTTTTCCTATTAAAAACTTGACTCTTCTGTAGTTACATCGTGTACTAAGACAGACGGAAAATTAAAAGTTGTAATTTTCTAGACAGATATGGCTAGGAACTATACTATTAATTATAATAAACTATACGATTATTATAGACCGTTTCAGCAGTAATGACATAAACAAGCAGCTGTCGCGGTCCGCACGTAACTTCTGGTAAACTCTGCTAAGAATAAATAACAACAAAGTTCTTTAAACGTAGTTTATTTATATAACAAGCAAAAAAACAACACATAGATTACATAGGAAACCAAAACATTTGTCATTTCGACGAGGCATTTGTTCAAGAGATCAGTTTAGCAACTAACTTAGTCAGACCATTAAAAAACGAAACCGGAAGTAAGGTTCGGATCCAGACGTGTATCACGTGCATCCGATGAAACCGTCTAAACGTTATAATTAAGGACCGTAACATGGCTGCAGGAGGCGCAATGATATTACATCGGTCTTAGTACCGTATTTTCCGGACTATAAGTTGCGTGTTTTTTTCATATTGTGGCTGGTGCTGCGTCTTATTTTGTAAGTCTGTATGAATTAATTTTGACATTTAAGAGGCAAAAGATACCATTACCGTCTACAGCCGCAAGAGTTGATTCAGTGATGTTGAATGACAAGTCCGCGAACTTGATGCTCGGTGGCTTGTTCGGTTAATTTATCCTCTTCAGCCTTTCAGGTAGGTTCTGTATGCTATTGTGTATCGTGTAAATAACTGATAATGTTACGATTATGTACGAACATCTATTCAGCCTGCTGTTCTGTGTGCTATTGTTTAGTTGAATAACTTGCTTCTCCAGATGAAATGTGTGTTCTTCAGCGCGGATTTTGTGAAATAATTTTATTAATAAATGCCATGTATTCCACTGCGACTTAAATATGTTATTTCGTCTGACTGACACATTTTTGATTGGTACGACTTATAGTCCGGAAAATACAATACACAATGTAACTACAGAAGAGTCAAGTTTTAATAGGAAAAATATCAAATTATCCTTTTTTTAGTGCTATGCTAATGGTCTAATCAGATTCAATAGATTATGCTAAGCTATGCTAAAAGTGGTACCACCAGACCCGGAGAGAAGCTAAATGGATTCCAAAACTGTAAAAATCAAGTGTTTAACTCTAGGGGAGCAGGAAAATTAGCATATTTTTAAAAAATTGGAGTGTCCTATTAAGACTGTGAAAGAAAACCAAAGTGCATGGAGTAAAGCTATGTTGGCATAGGGAGAACATGCAAACTCCACACTGAAAGACCTCCTGACCCAGCCGGGACTTAAACTGGGGACCTTCTTGCAACCCACTGTGCCACCCCTGCTATTCAAAGTATATATTACACCCTAATATTTTACAAAAACCTTGCCAAGCAAAGAAAACTGTAGCAGAGCATCTGCCATGCAATCTTCTCTTGCATGTAAAAAGCATGCAAGAATGCAAATGTTACAAAATGCATGAAACTCTTTGTATAGTGTAAATAGGCCAAGACATGTGCAGGAGAACATGATTTCAGTTAACATATCTTCTGATATATATCTCTGTGACACATCTGCTATGGATCGAACTAAGAAAATAGGGAAAACCCAGAGTTAAGTTAAAGTGGAATAAATGCCAATGTGTGGACACATCTGGATTGGGACCTGCTGAATGTGTGGCTTGGGACGTGTGCTTCAGATCGATGACAGCGGAAGCAAGCGGAGCCTGTAAACATGGGAGACGAGCGCTGTTGTGATGGATAAGAAGTTTGATAACCAGCTGTACTGTGCCCAAGATTAACAAATAAAGATCCACACAAACAAGCATCCACACCTGAAGTTCAAAAGCAGCTGTTAAAAACCCGACTCCCAACAGAGAGCCAAGATCTGTGAGCTAATTAGTTCCATTTCCAAACAGCAAAGGCTTTAAAGTTCTGCAGACATGTTTATACATAAGCACTGCCCACACTAACAAATGAAGGCGAAGCAGCTGGTGGCACTTCTCAACAGGCTTCGATGTAGAGTTGGCACCGGTGTACTCACCAAAGTGGCAGTGGTAGGAACGAGCCAAGAAAACCACTTATGACTTCTTCCCAACGGGATACTTACAAAATAGCTTATTGAGCTTCATGGCTGTCTGTAATCGGGCTATTTAAGAGTGTGGGAAAATAAAAAACCCACTGGGGTACATTCAGGTAGATTCACAGAATAGTGGACAGTCTGAGTAAACTTCACTCAGTTAAATCACTGAATGCATGCGCAGCATTTCTGTCAATAGTGTCCAGAGCTGGCACGATAAATGTGCCAAAAGGCTTCTCCCTCTTATGTTTCTATGGAAACCAAATCTGGCTAATGAACAAGTCTTTAACACTGTCTGACAATCGCAAGAAAATGCAGAGAGACCATTTTCCGGCTCACGCGAAAACTCCAGTCCCTCCTAGATACAGGAGAACAAAATCTCTGGTAATGAGCTCCGCTTTTTATTTAACAAAGTAATGTTAGACAGATCTACCAGCAAGGTGTCTGGATGTGAGCAGATTGTAAGACGTCAACAGCCATTGTACCTCCCGGGCTGCCCATCATGACAGCGAGATGAACAGCAAAGCAGAATCTGCTCGGAGCACACACTGAGTAAGAACATAAAGCCGATGTTTTGTGATTCTCCAGGCCAGTTCTTAGAAAAACAATCAACACTGTAAAGTGTTTCTGGGGGAGCAATGTGATAACAATGTCAAAGCCATGGACATTATTCGTGGGGAACTCAATATCCAATTGCACTGTAAAATGCCTTAAATAGAGCATAAATATAGTATATAAAGCAGGGCTGTCAATTTAACATGTTAATTTAATAGGATTAGATTCATAAAAATAACAACACTATTTACTGTTGGCCTGTATTTTGTACCATTGGAAAAATTAAAGATGCAAAACCCTCTAAGTGTGTCTGACATGTTTTTTTGTAAATTAGCATTTTTATCAGACTCTTAAATATTTTACCATGTTCTTACCTCAACTTGGAAAAATGAATACCTATCTTTTCTCAATGCGTGCATTTAATCTTTGTACAGCGCATTGTGAATGTGTTAGCATTTAGCCTAGCACCATTCATTCCTTAGGATCCAAACAGGAATTAATTTAGAAGCCACCAAACACTTCCATGTTTCCCTTTTTATAGACTGTTACATGAGTAGTTACACGAGTAAGTATGGTGGCACAAAATATTCAACGTGGCAATTTTTTAAGTTGATAAAAAATGAGAACAATATTGTATGGCGTAATAGTAATTAGTTTGCAGCATTTCGACCTCGGACGCAGTAATATTAACTACAGTTTGAGCAAGAGGGGGAGTAGTCAGGGGTGCACTTTTAAGTGCACTTAAACACACGCACACACACAGACGGAGGATGAATTCCAAATGGCGCTTCAGGAAGAAGATGCAGCATAAACAGTCACTCCACATACAAGTGAAAGTTACGTTGTTTTTCAGTGCTTTATTCGCCAAATGTATTTTAATGGACTACAGTATGAGACGCAGTAGCGCAAGCCTTTGAAACACGTGCAAATGATCAACTTTCTAATTAAATTTGCGTATTAATTTTCGAATCGCATGCGAGCCGAACCGTGGGTCGTGATCTGTACGGAATGGGTCATGGATCAACTGCGATCCGTTACACCACTAACAAACATCTTGAGATACTTGGTAGCCTATAATATTAACCTCTTATGATTGAGCATTAGAGACTTGGGCTTGAGTAGGCTACTTGCTGGTGGCAAGCTTCTCATTTCTCCGATGAGTCAACAACGACCGGAAGTCAACTATACAGAGTCATATTTCACAGAAATCTTGTCGAAGAACGAAAAAAATAACGGTATTAACCGGTTACCATTATTTTAAATAAACGATTCTGTTCCGGTTAAAGTTTCTGGTTTCATTTCTGTTCCTTGCAAAACATCAAAGGTTTGTGGTTTTCGTTCCGTGAACCGGTTCAAAGCGTTGCTACTCATGTAACAGTCTTTAAATAGGGAAAACATGGAAGTGTTTGATGGCTTCTAAATTCTTCCCTGTTTCAGATCCTAAGGAATGAATGGGGCTAGGCTACATGCTAACACATTCACAATGCGCTGTACAAAGATTAAGTGCACACATTGAAAAAAGTTGAGGTAAGAACATAGTAAAATATTGAAAAACTGTGGTGTTTTCCTTTAAATTCATACAAAAAGTATATAAAGAAGAAATAAAAAGAAAATAAAATCTTCAAAACGTCAATCAACACTTGCGACAATCGCAATTTTTACAAAATGGGCAACAACCAATTCAACAAATCTTTGAGCCGTAGTAAAAAAGACATAAAAAAGCCTTTCATATTTTCTGACACATCTGGCAAATACAAAGAACAATTTTAAATTGTGAATAACTTTCTTTTCTTAATTCTACTGATAACAATTCATGTTTCCCTATCTTTGGCTCATGCAGCGGTTCATAAACCTAGGGTTAGTTGAGTAATATATTTCCCAAAAATTTATCCAGTCAGGACATATCAATCTTTATGAGTCATAGTTACAGAGAAGTCATTCACATTACACAGGCTGTTGAGCTGCCAGCTGTGTTGATTTCTCTGGCTGCAGGTCACATGACTTTAGCAGCTGTAGACTGTCACCTGCCGCTGTGCTAAGACCTTTTTCTTCACAGCATGATGCTTTCCACAATGTAATCATGACAAATTGTGCATCTCTTTAAGGCTGAAATAGGATTTCTATATCCAACGCTAAAAACTGAAATCAGCCAAAAGAACCATGCAGTTTGACTTAAATCATATATCACCATTTGAGTCAAATAATATCACAGTATTGGTATTATAATGTTATAATACAATATATATACACAATATATACTTTTTCGGTAAATTTAAATAGAAATATTTGCCAATATGGTGATTTGTGTTGTTTGACAAGTCGTAAATTAAAGTCCCCCTGTGGTTAGCATAGACATAGACTGCGCTACTTCTGTTATGCGCATACGTTTTGCTCACATGTGCAGTGTGAATGCTTTAATCTTTTAATATCTGTGCTTAAAAAAAATGCATAGTGAAACCGGATTTAGCCATTATGTGTCTGAAACTGCAGGATGTAGCATCTATTTACAAATATATCTATGGTCCAAGGTGATGCAAAAGAGTGGAGGCAGGAACTAATTTGCATATTCAAGGGTGGCAAGGGTGTTACATGTAAGCTGTTTTAAAGCATGAAGAAATGACTGTTAGTGGAAAAATGTTTACATACACTATTATGATGGTCAAAGACAAATTTTAAGTGATATTATCGACTAAACGGGGACTTTAAATACTAAAAAAAGCAAATAAAGTACTTTAATTTTAAACTTATTGACCAAGCAAAAGGATAAGATTATTACAAAAGCAACTCTAAATAGTAACATTTTATTCACAATAAAACCATTGTATAGTACATCGATGCAACATCAACAACTAAACTTATTTTTTTGATTGTATTTTCACATCATGCTCCTAAATATCTGTACCATTGGACACAAGGTGGAACACAATCTCCAGCTGACACATCATAGCAATATGCTGCATACTTGTTTGGTATGTTGATGTACTTACAAGAAAAAGTTAGATAATAAAAGTAATGGTTTTCACTTATAATTACTTCAAGTCCAGGCACATTGATTACCATGTATAATATTCTCCAGGTTTAGTATCTTGTGCGCACTCGTAAGTCCTCATAAATACAAAACGTATGAGAAATCAGTCATCTAGATGGCACATTATGCCAGGGTAACCTTGTCATTAGCTTCAACACAGCAGGAATGCTGATGAGGACCAGTGAAGCACAAAGTCATTTAGAAACTCTTCAGCTCAGATTGTGGGAGGTCTCATTTGCACTGGAGGGTTAAGAAACACCTGTTTCTCAATTAGCTAAAAATACAAGAAGAGATCTACAATGAGAATTGCACACTGCAGCTCATTGTCTCTAAATTAAACCAGTTTAGAAGATAAACACAATCGCAAGCGTTTCGTACTTTTCATTATCCATTTACACCATTTTATAAAGGTTCAACGGGATAGAAAATACTGATATTATTTACTTAAAGTAAAGTAAATGTTTATTGCTAGTTTCAGCATGGCGCACTATTCATTTTCATGTTCTGCATCACATTGTTTAAATAGCAAATGCATTTGCGCCCATTTGTGTGCCTATTGACGTGCTGGTCTGAAAAAGAGGTGGAGAGTCAGGGCAGGCACATTGTTGGCGCGTTGCTATTTTGAGGGAACTAAAATAGACTATGCCATTGAACAACTAAAACCTGGTTTAAAGTCTAAAGTCAATTTTGCAATATTGTTTTTGTTATTTAAAGAGCGCGTTAGTAATATGCACATATAAACGGGACAACAACACAAGCGCAGCAGCATATAAAAATTTTAAAATATGAAAAATCAAAGAATTAAAATGTAAAATATTATTATTGAGTCTCTTGGACATAAATCAAGACAGATTACGAGACGTTAGAAGCCGTAAAGAACTGCTTTACCTGTAGCCTCGTAAGTAATTGAATGTTTTGCTTTAAACAAATGGAAATACTGCATTTATTTTGATTTTTTTTTTTAATGCTACCCCACTCATTTATTATATATGATAACTTTGTTCCTCAGGATATGGTTAGAGATGGAAACATTTTTAAGTAATGCTTTTCAAAACATTCACAGTGCTGTCCGAATGCTGAAAGGTTTCGGCTCTCCACATGTTTGTAAATTCTTTATCTCCTGTTTGTTACAAATAAAGTATTTTTAGAGTACAAACCTTTTCATGCATATTTGTATATTATTCTTTGAGATTACACTGATTATGTAGGCTATCCTATCGAGCCCCTAAGGTGAAATTGGAGTAAAAAAAATCTAAAGTTTAGTTTCATGTGCTCACGTGAAACTTTCATATGCCCACGCGAAACCTTCATGTGCAGAATTTTTTTAAGTTTAGTTTCGAGCGCTTACATGAAACTTTCGCCCGCGCATGTGAAAGCAAAAGTTTCACATGCGCACGTGATAATTTCACGTGCACATGGGAAAGTTTCACCTGAGCACGCAAAAGTTTCACGTGACCACGCAAAAGATTCACGTGATCACGCAAAAGTTTCATATGAACATGCAAAAGTTTCACGTACGCACGAAAAACTAAACTTTATTTTATTTTTATCCATGCCCCCTTAGGGGCTCCGTACTATCCATACATTTGCAGCAATTAAAATCCTGCTATTTTTACTTCCATGAATGAAAGAAAACGACTTTTAAAGAGAACCAAAAGTTTTATTACAAAAAATAACAATTTCAATACAAATAAAAACGACACAATTTTTTAACATCAATCTTAAACTGGTGGTCTTCTTCCTCTGCTTAGTTTTTCAGTTTACAGATTCTGCCATCTAGAAAGAGAATCGCCATGGCGTGAACGCAACAGGCTTTTAAAGGGGATGAGAGCTGAGACTCTCATTGGTTTATTGCACGTTACGCCCAAAACACACCCATTACTCGTTACGAGAATAGGAACAACCCTTTAAAATCATTTTTCCAGTTGTTAAATTTGTAAAAGTACAATCTGAGTAGTAAATAGAAAATTGTAATGTACAGTTATATTCAGTAGTATTAAGTATATTGAATTGGAACTGTAGAAAGTATTGTAGTGTACCTTAATATTTACTATGGTACGGTTCAAAAACACTTTAGTCCAGCTAAATGAATTTCAGCGTGTTGCCCCCCACCGTCCAACAATTGTGTACCAGCCACCACAGGTCAACCGTGTGCTTACAATCATTTATCAAAATGTATTCTTTTGTATTAAACAGAATAAAGAAACTCATGTAGGTTTACAACAACATGAGGGGGAGTAAATAAAAACAGAATTTTTATATTTGAGTGAACTATCCCTTTGACCTCATATTATTCAAAATACATAAACATAAATCCAACGATTTTATAAATTTTAAGAGTATGTACACTCCCTAGGAATCAAACCCATGTCCTTGGCATTGTTTTTCTGCTAGAGCTACAAGAAACTTGTGTGCTATACTACATGTTTTCTGAAACATTATTATGATTCATTGAAATAACTTGACTCAAAAGAATGATTCAGTCTTATTCATTGAAACCACACAACCAACGCAGTGTTGAAAGTTTCTCCTTTTGTGTTCCATGAAAGAAAAAAGAATACAAGTTTGGAACATCATGTGGGTGTGTAAATAACAATAACATTTTCATTTTTGGGTGAACAATTCTTTTACGATCCAATTTAAGAGAGAAGCCAAACCCATAAAAACTCTTCATGGCACGGATGTACAATAAAAGTTTGCAAAAGTATTACATAAAGATATTCTGTGGGACGAATAACGCATAAGCAAAAGGCAACACGGGGACATCTTTAAAAGATTCAGATTCAGCTCTGCTCCTAAAATTGCAATTTCACTCACCCCGTGCCCCAGATCTGGGCTCAGGTCGGTCAGGGTTACAATTACCATGTCTAATTCTTCAAAGGCTGAGTCACACCAAATCTCTTTAATGCCTGCACCAGTGTGCCCTTCCAGGGCCAATGGAAGGACAAAAGAGACCCTAAAGGCAGGAGAATGGGGGTGCGATGGAGGTCTATGCAGTAAAGGGAAGAATTACTCAATTCAGAGTAAAACGGAAAAGCCGCATAAAGGAACCTTTTGGGATGATGGCTGGGTCTCAGAGCAAAGTCGTTCATCTCACGCATGAGCGTCTACGGTAAACCGCTACGAGGGTGTCCTCTAGAACGTGATCTGCTAACCTCAAATATGCCAAAATGATAATCAGACTCAGACAATTGGCAGAGACTCAAGGCGTGTCCAGGAATGTATCTGATAACGTATCATTTATATCAGGAGTGCCTCCAGGGCAAGCTGCCGTCCGAAACTATGCAATTTCACACCGATCTGCAATTCCAGAGTCAAACCGCTACCAAGAGTGTATGTAGGTGTTTTGAGAGCGTACAAGCATGTTTGACTGATTTTCTAAACTTCTAGATGTGTAGGAGTATCGCACAACGTTAACAATGTGCCAAAGCCTCATGTCAGCATGCATGGAACAAAATTAGGTCACTCCAATATATCAAACTTACACTTAAAAAATTAACTTTCACTTTTGCCATTTTTACTTAAAGGATTAGTCCATTTTCTTAAAAAAATCCAGATAATTTACTCACCACCATGTCATCCAAAATGTTGATGTCTTTCTTTGTTCAGTCGAGAAGAAATTATGTTTTTTTGAGAAAAACATTTCAGGATTTTTCTCATTTTAATGGACTTTAATGGACCCCAACGCGTAACAGATTTAATGAAGTTTATACTCGCATTTTCAACGAAGTATTAAAGAACTCTAAACAATCTCAAACGAGGCATAAGGGTCTTATCTAGCGAAACGATTGTCATTTTTGAATGCACTTTTAAACCACAACTTCTCGTCTATCTCCGGTCCTGTGATACGCCAGCGCGACCTCACGCAATACGTCATATATATGAGAAACTACGCCTCAGTGTTTACAAGTGTGGAGAAAGAGGACCGTTCCGACGTTGTTGTATGTCGAATGATAATAATTAATATAGTTGTGTCCGTTTACTGTTTAAAATAATTACGTGAGGTTGCGCTGGCTCGTCACACAGCCGCAGGAAGAAGAGAAGTTGTGGTTTAAAAGTGCATATTTTTTATTTTTCTTGTCAAAAATGACAATTGATTCCCTAGTTAAGACCCTTATGCCTCCTTTGAAATCGTTTATAGTCCTTTGAAACTCCATTGAAAAAAACCGTTAAGTGTTGAGTTGAGTGTTAAGTATTGGGGTCAATTAAAGTCCACTAAAATGAGAAAAATCCCGGAATGCTCTCCTCAAAAAACATAATTTCTTCTCGACTGAACAAAGAAAGACATCAACACTCTGGATGACATGGTGGTGAGTAAATTATCTGGATTTTTTTAACAAAATGGATTAATCCTTTAATTCTTTCATGTTGTGATATTTAATTTAACAATGTGAACTTAATTTAATCTAGTTCATTATTCTAATTAAAGAGGGTGGAGTTTATAAAATGGCATTATTCATTGTCATCATTAATTAAATTTTTCATGTACAATTAACTCAATTTTTATTTGTTGATTCTACTAAGGTTTGTTGAGTTTACTTAAACTTCTTTTGTAATATGAACTAAATTATTGTTTGTTGAGATTACTTAAACAAATTGCGTGGAACCTGTTAACATAATATTTTAATTAAACCCAACAGTTCTTTTTTTTGAGCGTATAGAGATGACCCAAGTCGTAGACGTGTTTTTAAAAAGGTTTTTGAGAGTACTTTAAAGTAACTCTGTATCTGCCAGGGTTACTGAGTGCATCCAGAAATGAAGTCACATATGTGCACTGAAACACACACACACAATACAAACGTTTGTCATAACTGTGAGACAGTTCTATTTGGTGAGAGCCAATTGGTCTACTGGTGTCTGGCGGAGTGAGAGAGCAATCATCAAGTTGAGGAGAGCAGCGAAGCGATGCTGGTTGTGATCAGCTCAGCCATTTCACTCCTGAAGTGCCTTTTTTAAAGACCCCGCAAAGAGCAAAACCCCAACAGATCTCAGAGTAGCACAAGCTCCTTTAAAAACACAGTTTGATTGCAAATGTCAGCATTTAAGTTCGAACTGAAACTCTAATTGGATGCAAAAAGGTGCTTATCGAATGATCCACCTGCTTTGAAAAGTCTGTGACACAGGCCAGAGGCAAGCAAAATATATGAGTGGGGATTTCATTAAGAATGCCCACTGTGAGGGTCACTTATTTGCTAACGCAGTCTGCGCGGGTGGCCGTTTCAATAAAGGAATTATGCAAACCAGTTAATGGTAAAAATGTGCCAGGAAAATAAAGTAATCTGTATGACGTAATTCCCGAAATCGTGGGTCAGTTCTGAGTGCCAGATTGTGGATCTAGCATAGTTTGCACACCTGCAATACAGATGCTGAATCAGCTGTTTAAAATGCTAATAAAATAAAAAAAACTGTTTCTGAATATGGCACAGTCTGAAAAAATCGGATTTATACAGTACTGAAAAGAGGACAATCCGACAATGGTTTAATTTTTATTTTAATGCAGAGTTTAACATGCAAAAGTGGCACAAATCTGTAAATTTGCCCCACAGTGCATAACAATACTGCTGGTTGTTACTTTGCTGCTTGACTGAGGGTCATGGAGAGAAGCTGATTAAGAAAGAAGTACCGTACATTAAGCTTCTCAATTACAGGGTACTGATCGCCTCCCAAGGATCTAATCAAGGCTGTTCAGAGGAGGTCTTTTGCATATCTCGAACATTAGGTTATAAGTGTGATTCGGCACAGGCGGTGATGACAGTCATTTTTAGTTTTGAGAGAGAACGCAAGCTGCTCAATCACAGAACCCAATCTAATACACAAAATCCATTAAGAAAGAAAAAGTCAAAGAAATTACAATTAAAAAGATTAGTGACCATTCCATAGCAGACACCCATTAATCCATATTGTCATGCTGAGCTTCAAAATGCAAAAAAAAAAAAGAATAATTCTATATGGACAGTTTTTCACAAAATAAGTCATTAAAGCAATACTCCAGCCAAATATCAAAATTACCCCATGATTTACTCACCCTCCAGCTATGTGAAATACATATCTTTCAGGTGAACACATTTGGATTTTTTTTTATAAATGTCCTTGCTCTTCTAAGCTTTATAATGGTAGAAAACAGTGATGGAACAACTTCTGACTTTAAACCCCCAAAAAGCACATTCATCCTTTACAGAGGTAATAACGGCACCTGTTATTTTGTGTATTTGGTATAATACAATGTGTTCAAGTGGTTTATGGTTAAAAAAACACATTATTTTCCACATACCATACATTTTTGTAGCTCCAGATTTCACTCTCTTCCTGAAACGCACGGATTTGTAAAGCTCTGTGTCCCTGATTGGCCAGCTAATCTGTACGTTGCGATTGGTCTGAATACCTCAGGAAATGTGACGCTCCTTACCATATTTGAAAGATTCGGTTGCTAACAGAAGTTAACTTACAGGCTGTGAGTCCAAGCGGGAGGGATTATGATGATGTCGGTCTTTACTACATCGCCAATCCCAGGAAGTAAACTGTTGCCTACAATCGGTGTGTTTGTTGAAAAATTAAAAAAAAAACATGCTCACTATAGCTGCAGTTTTTGTAGTTGTATTGAACAACCATTACTTATTAAAGTAATTAAAATGTTAAGTTACCAGGTGAACTTAAATGTATGCAAAAATAAAATGGAAAAACATAAGTAATGCCAACTACTATAACAATTGTGTCAAAATTAAGTAAATCTAGCATAACATTTTAAAGTCAAGCCACGTGATATGCAAATTTCCCCTGATGCCTTTCCAGCCAAAAATTCTGATTGTAGCCATTTTGTGAAGCACGAACGTACCAAAGCAATATGTATTTTCTAGCTGGGAGAAAATTATATGCATTCAAGTGATCGCCCCCTCTCTGTATTTCAGACGGCCCCTCATCAGCGCTTGGCTGCGCCAGCACTGTACGCGGGTAATCAATGTAATTTTGTAAGAAAAATATCTATATTTCAAACTTTATACACTGTAATAACTAGCTTGCAGTAATGTCGCCATCTTGGACTCATGTAATATACAAGAGAGTTTTAGTGTAGTGAACATTAGTTGCCATGAGTACATTGTGCAGTGACTCTCGTGAATTGTCCAAGATGGTGTCATTACCGGAAGCTAGTTACTATAGCTTATAAAGTTTAAAATATGGATTTTTTGTTACAAAATCACACACATTACTCGCAAAAGACCTTTATTAAGCCATTGGAGTTGTGTGGATTACTTCTGTGAAGGACGGATGCACTTTTTTGGGCTTCAAATGCTGCGTTCAGAACAGCCGCGGTAGAGGCATCGAACACCTGTTAAGTCGTTAATGTAAATGTTAAGTCAATGTAAAGACGCGTTGAAGCACGTCTTGAGGTCTCGCGATGCGAATGAGGCATTTAGCACGGTGAGCTAGATGCGATTTTGCGTATTTGCCGCGAATTAAGCGTTGCCGCGGGAAAACTTTGGCAGAAAAATGCGCTGCGGAAACCAATCAGTAGCTTGCTCTAGTAGTGACGTGATTACAGGAAGCGAGCGGAGTTGCAGAAGCCCCTCAAATGACGCGAATTTCCGCATGAATGTCTCAATGACCAGAATTTCATGTGCGGCTTTCACCCGCGAATTAAGCGAGTAAACTCAATATGTTTAAAAGGCAAACTAGACGTGGTAGACGCAAATTTGACGCCTCAAACTAGGCTGGTGTCAACCCACACACTGAAAAAAATGATTCATTGAATTTAATAAATTTTTTTAAGGTAAGTGGTTGCAATCAATTTATTTAAGCTACATTTAAACAAAAGTTTTACATTTTATTTTATGTTACTAATCTTTTTTGTTTAAATGTAGCTTAAATAAATTGATTGCAACCACTTACCTTAAAAAAATTTATTAAATTCAATGAATCATTTTTTTCAGTGCAGTAAGTCAGAAGTTGTTACCTAATCCCTGTTTTCTACCATTATTTGCTTGGAAAAGCAAGGACATTTACTAAAATAACTCCAAATGTGATCATCTGAAAGATTGCTTGAGGGTGAGTAAATCATGGGGTAATATTGATATTTGGCTGGAGCATTGCTTTAAAACGCTACCCTTAAGTTTCTAGTGTAAAAGTAAATTGTGTGTGAAAAATACAGTAGTTTGAAATAAATATATTGTTTAACATTAAATTATTATTTAATAAATAACCATGTACAACAATTTAACATTAAATAGAATAAAAAATAAATATATAACCAGTAGCAGAATCACCACCCCCTCGCAAGATCTTGAGTGGCCAGATCCAATATGAGGAGGCCATCCTCCAATCTGAGCTCGTGTTAGCCCATAAAACGTCCTCAAAGCAAGGCCACGCTAAGCCCTATCCGGTAACGCACCATTCTCCAATTGCCCGCCGGCATCTGTAATACTGTACGTGTCTATCACAGATAGCCCGAGGTTACACATCATCTCCATCCACAGCGCTCACACACCTGATCAGATCAGATTGCATACAGAGCTCACATCATCTCTTTGTAGTTTAAGGTATGTTATGCTAGATGATGATTCATTGGTTCAGTGGGTCAAAAGAGATCTGGAGCTGAACCAAAGAATTCAAAGATTAAGCAACGTGATAGGTTTCTCGTTAAACTGAAGGCTACTGTATGTATGCAAATCCACCTGGGGATCTTAAGAGCTGAACACTCTATTTTGACTCCCTGATAGACAGACAAAACCACAGACCAATTCACATGCTAACTACCAAGCCACAGCTCTAAAAGATTACTTCTTAAACGTTAATTTAACTGTGATGCAAGGAAATGTGTTTGGCAGGGAAACTGGAATGAGGAAGAGTGGGTGCTGTCATTTCCACAACAAAAATTAGCCCTAAAATAATGTGACTAATCTCATTCGCACGCTGGAACTCTTACAAAACACATTTACATAATGTATTAAACACAGACAGGAACGTAAAACGATATTGCTGTATTCCACCTATCTTTTAGGAGCTTACAATGAGACAAAGCATCAGGTATCAGAAAAGCAGATTATTTGCCTGTGAAAACCGAGATAAAGTAAATATAAATGTAACTTTGATATTTTAATATTAACCGAGTAAGGTCATGTCAAAGATTGCAATTAATGCGAAATCAATGATTGAGATCCAACCTTGGTGCTCTTAATCTCAAAATTAGATTTAGACTATAGCCTAGATTTCACAGACAGGGTCACATATGCACACTAGAAAGCCCAAGAGGCAATGTTTAAAGGGATACTCCACTTTTTTGAAAATATGCTCATTTTCCAGCTCCCCAAGAGTATTTGATTTTTACCGTTTTGGAATCCATTCAGCTGATCTCCGGGTCTGGCGCTATCACTTTTAGCATAGCTTAGCATAATTCATTGAATCTGATAAGACCATTAGCATCGCACTAAAAAAGAGCCAAAGATTTTCAATATTTTTCCTATTTAATACTTGACTCTTCTGTACATTGTGTACTTAGACAGACGGAAAATTAAAAGTTGCTATTTTCTAGGCAGATATGGCTAGGAACTATACTCTCATTCTGGTGTAGTAATCAAGGACTTTGCTGCCGTAACATGGCTGTAGGAGTCGCAATTTTACGCAGCGCCTAAAGATAGTCCCCAGCTATAGAAAGTAACGAAGGGGACTATTTTCGGGCAGTATGTACGCCTGCTGCAGCCAGATCCAGCAGCAAAGTCCTTGATTATTACGCCAGAATAAGAGTATAGTCCTAACCATATCTGCCTAGAAAATCACAATTTTAAATTTTCCGTCTGTCTAAGTAAGTACACGTTGTAACTAAAGAAGAGTCAAGTTTTAAAAAGGAAAAATATCGAAACTCTTTAGTTATTTTTAACCGCGATGCTAACGGTCTAATCAGATTCAATGGATTATGCTAAGCTATGCTAAAATGGATTCCAAAACGGTAAAAATCAAACGTATAACTCTGGGGAGCTGGAAAATGTTTTCCAAAAAAGTGTAATGTCCCTTTAAGAGTAAAAAAAAAACATTTTCCAGGCAGCATTTTCCAGGTACAATGAGATGATGGACAAGCATATGCATCAGCATAAAAGCCAGGGTTAGGACTTGTGTTGTGCCTGCAAAAAGGTGCTCGTCCCTCCATTTCACGCTGTTCGCTTTTAGCAGAGATGCCTATTTATAAAGTGCAACTCCTTTGAAAAGTGATTCGGGTTAAAAGGTCAGAAGTTGATGACTGCGGCACAGGAGAATAAGATGCTAACAGTCTTAAAGGACAAAGCGGAGCTAAAGAATAAAGAGACAAAAGCTTTTAGTGCTCTGCAATAAACCCTGATAAAAGAATAATGTTAATGCCAATACTGATTACCCAACAGACAGTACATTTCACGCGATCTCGCTGACCCTCTCATACCTTTGCTTTGTTGTAACTTGTGTTTAAAGTTCACTTTAAATAGCAAAACCCTTCACTGCTCTTTATTGTGTTACCGTGAAGTGTTGTTCTACATAAACTGAACCCGATGTTAAGGCAAATGGGTTGACAATAGGCTCCAATTAACTGCTATTTCAAGAACTACACATAAAATACAGCTCTAATGAACTCAGTAGACACAAAACAAACTCTGACAGGGGTCTAAGACAATTTAATTGATGAGAAAATTGATCGCAAGGGACCCAGCCAACAGGCCGTGGACTCTTCCTTAGTGGAAATCGTACAGCTCACATCCATCAGACCACGCAAGAAGGGTTGTTTTAATCTACAGTAAAATGCTGGGTTGTTTTAAACCATTGTTGGGTCAAATATAAACACTTTCTGGGTTATTTTAACCCAACGGCTGGGTTTGAAATTTTCCCAGCATTTTGTGTGCATACTAGAGTTCTTCACGGGTCAACTTAGATCCGAAAACCCGGGGTCCGACCCGAGACCCGATCAGGTTTGGCTCTAAAAGGTACACATGTGCCTCGGACACGGGTCGGGTACAAAAAGCTCTGTGTCCCTGATTGGCCATCTTATCAGTACATTGTGATTAGTCTGAATACCTTTGACGGCAGCAGGAAATGTGACGCTCCTTACCATGTTTGAAAGATTCGCTCACAATGCAATGCTGACAGCAGTTAACTTACAGGCCGTGAGTCCGAAACGGGAGGAATTATGATAATGTCGGTCCTCTCTACTGTATGCCACCAATCCCAGGAAGTAAACTGTTGCCTACAATCCGTGTGTTTGTTATAGTCCAAAAAAAGAGATTTATGTTGGAGACGATAACTCGCGTAATTGTTTACATTGGGGTTTGTACCTTTTGCATATCCTTAAAGGAATAGTCTACCCATTTGCCATATTAAACTATGTTATTACCTCAACTTAGACGAATCAATACATATCTATCTTTTTTCAATGCGTGCACTGTACAGCGCGTTGTGAATGTGTTAGCATTTAGCCTAGCCCCATTCATTCCTATGGTACCAAAAAAAAGTTTTATTTTGTGGCACCATACTTACTGGTATAACTCCTCATGTAACAGTCTTTAAATAGGGAAAACACTGAAGTGTTTGGTGGCTTCCCTGTTTGGTACCATAGGAATGAATGGGGCTAGGCCAAATGCCAACACATTCACACCACGCCACACAGTGCACGCACCGAAAAAAGATAGATATGTATTGATTCGTCTAAGTTGAGGTAATAACATAGTTTAATATGGCAAATGGGTAGTCTATTCCTTTAACATGTACTAACACACTTACACAACAAAGGCAATTTAAAATCGTGAATCGGACCATTTTTAAAGCCAACCCACTACTACCCAGTGAACATAAGGCTGTACCAACAAAAAGATCAACAAATGTCTCCTGCTTAAAGTCGTCGTTTCAGCAGGGTCTTACAAAAATACACATTCGCCTCATGTTTTTGTCACGGTTCTGCTCTGTGCACCAGAAATACGTGTGTGCCAACATATCGGATTGTTTATAGCTAATTATTTGGGGCACTGAAGGTTAGAAGCAATAACGGATGGGCAGCCACCCTGAAGGCCCAGGTTCTGTATGTTATTAATAAGACACCGCTACAGTGCTGATCCCATCAGCAGGAGGTGGGCCGGGGGCATTTGCGTCCACCAGGGAATTAGAACCCCTGGGGTCAAAAGCAAAGGAGCAGACCGGATTCAATCAGGAACCCTGTCTAAACCACTCGGACAAACACACACACACACACACACACACACACAAAACAACTTTCCTCATCAATAATTATGTGGCAGTAAATAAATAAACTAAGAAACGGCCAACAGTAAGCCACCGCAATGCACTTGTAATGAATTCGTCTCAGAAATTTGGAGGTTGCATCCTGGAAGATTTGAGGCTAAACTGTTTGAGACTCTAAAGCTGAATAAATAAATCCTTAATGAGCCCTCTCTGTAGGTCATCCCGACGGAGGATAACCTATGGAGTAATAGATGTGACAAAGAGATACTTCGGTCTGGAAATAATGTCTGCCTCTTTGTATGATACCCCAGTCTGGCTTTTCAGTCTCGCAGCGAAGTATTATCACAGGTAGAATGGAATTCAATCTAAGTCTCTCACATATCCTGTGCACGTCCAATGCTGTAATAAGACAGCACCTGTGTGTGTGTGTGTGTGTGTGTGTGTGTGTGTAGATGGTTCTCCTCTGACTCCAGTGGTGCTTTTATTGCCTGCTTCTAAGAGATGTCCTACTGGATGAAGAACCTACAGAGGATTGTAAACATACTGCCACAACCAACCAGTGACTTTAATCCATCCCTAGAAATATCTATATTGTATACTGTAAGGTGCAATTATAATCCGCTTAAAATTGGCATGATTTTAAAAGTACATACAGCATTACATACAGCAAGTGAGTAGAATTTGTAGAATATTTGCCTTTAATCCCCTTCGTTTTGCATTAAACAATTAAAATACTGTTTTTAGTGGCGGCCGGTGACTTCTTTTTTCGAGGACGCTCGATGCGAAGTTTGTCACAACATGTATGTAGCCCGTCATGTGTGTGGTTTGTAATTTCAAAATATGTGTTCTGGGCGTTGAGTGATCCTATGTGCATCATGTGTCTTGTCAAAATAAGTGCCTGCTGCAGACGCGTAAAGTGTTTATGATAAAAAAGATGCTCGTGTTTGCCAGATACTCGCATAATCTCATGCGTAATCAAAGTTTACTGTTAAGGGAGTGTCTTGTGTGTATTTTGTGAACGTGAGCATCTTTGATGCGTATGCAGCAGGCGCTTATTTTAACAAAACACGTGATGCACATGGTTCACATGACGCAACAAACACATTTTTTGAAAACGCAAGCAACACACATGACACTTCAAACACTTATTTTGAATTAGCGCCCCGCGGATGAGCAGTCGCCAGCCGCCACTTACTCTTTTAGAAAAAAAGGTTCAAAAGTAGCATTCATATGTATCATTTAGATATCTACCTTTGTTATTTTTAACCCAATGTTGGTAAATATTGTACAGAACAAATGTTGGGTTTATAAATAAACCTATGTTGTGTTGTTTCAATGCAATGCTGGGTTGTTTCAATTCATGATTGGGTTAACACAACTCATAGGTATTTTTGTAAGCCAACATGTGTTCTGTCCAATATTGTATTGGGTTTAAAATAACCCAGCAGAATTTGTGTACCCCTAGGCTATTTACTTTTGAGGTACCAATAAGAACATTTTAGGTACAAAAGTGTACTTTTTGAAAAGGTACTGCCCCAGTGACATATTTTGTAACTACTTATACCTTAAAGACTCTTAAAAAAGGTATATCATACAAAATGGACGAATCCCTAAACTTTTTTTGCCCAAAATAATGTGGCACAAAAACAGTAAAACTTTCTATAAAGCCCATGCTTATAATGAATTATAACCCCTTTTATAATTATTTATAGGTAGTTATTACTATTCTATAAATATATTTATAAAGACACAACAGCATGTATACCCCATCAATAATGCATTTAAAAAGGTTAATAACTGTATTATGACTCATTATAAGCAACTCACAGCATGGCTATTTTTGATAACATCTTCATGATTTCCTAACATTTGGATTTGGAAACCTGTATCCTATACTTTTACTTTACTTAAAGCCATCAACAATGCAGTTATAGAAGTTAGTTATAACATGGTTATAACAATAGAAATCAAATCAGTTATTTAAAATACTGTAGAAGTGAATGAATCTGCATGATTAATAAAGTCGTAACTATAATATAATGACATTATAGCAATGCAGGCTGCACTTTTATATATACCTTCATGGAAGTATACGACTAAGTAGTTACTTATAAATCTATGTGCAGTGTATTATGAGCATGTGCATTGAAATTCAAATGCATCACTTATAAGCAGTGTTGGGCAAGTTACTTCCAAAGTGTAATACATTATATATTACAAATTACTGTCATTTGAAAGTAATTAGTTACATTACAATATTACTGTCTCTGAACTGTAATGAGTTACACTACTTTTGCATTACTTTGAGTTACTTTCATCAAAAGAACAGAAGTATGACTAAGCATTATAAAATGTAAAAATGTAGTTTGTTGCTGCTTATAAATCTAGAAGTTATGTGTTGGCCCTCGAGCTTTGAATAGGCAAAGTGAAGATTTATGGCAAAAAACAGTAACAATCACTGTCAGAATCAAAAACATAGACAAATGATCTGGTAAAAGTCTGGTAAATTATGGTACACATACCAAACACAATAGAGCCCACTATAATGCAACCTATAGCCTAATAACATGGCAAGACACGCAACCTCTTTTAATTTCTATTCTTAAGTGATCACTCTTAATTCAGATTCACAGCACAAACCTGGCATGCACTGGATTGACACAACTTATCAAAAAGTGCTATTGGAGGATCAGGCCTCAAGGAATACAGCTCATTTCAGTACAATATAAGTGTAACATGTAGGCTAACATATAATTGCTTAATAAAACACAGACAAACAGAAGAACACTGCTTTTGCCAAACAATGAATATAGGCTCCCATACAAAGGCTGGTAAAACTTTAAACAGTGATGTTTAAATGTACTAAATTATATTTAGATAACCATGTTTAAGTCTTCACTAATGTTATGTTGTAGTTTAGGTTGCTGTTTGTAATAAAACTGTAGATAGCATAGGAATAGCCTAGCACTGTAATCATAGCAAAGCTTACCTTGTCATTGCTGGTGTGATATGGATTTTACTGGCAACATTTGTAAAAGTCTCTTTACTTCTGAGGTTCAAGCAGCACAGGAGACCGATAGAAACTTTCTGTTGCTTTTACTTAGTGCTCTTATTCGTAAAATTATGCGTGTGCGGCGCTACCGGACCTGATTGCGACCACTTTAGTCAATGCTTACGGCCGCGGACTTCTACATGTTTGACGCGCACCGCGTCCAAATCGCATTTCAAATACAAAGTTAAAGTAAAAATTAACATGTTGCATACAGCACGGGAAACAGACATACGCTGCGTCTCAAACCGCCTACTTCCATACTATATAGTAGGCAAAGAGTACGAGAAGTAGTGATTTTCGCCCACTATATAGCATAGAAGTATGCGGTTTGGGACGCAGCCATAACTATTACACACAGCTTTTTTGTGTGGATGCTGGTCGCGCGCATTGGTCAAAAATAAAAAAATTAAAATAACACAGTCTAATTTTGAAATGCATTGTTGTAACGCGCTCGTTACTAAGACTGTAACGAGTAAAATATTACCAAAATTTTATTAGTAATGCGTTATATTACTGCGTTACAGCAAAAACTAATATATTACTGTAATATGTTATATTTTGTAATGCGTTACTTCCAACACTGCTTATAAGTAACCATAAACATAATATAAATGTAACTATACTGTTCTTATAATGGGGTATAGGTGTTGTTGTGTCTTTATAAATATATTTATATAATACTAATAACTGCCTATAATATTTATAAAGGGAGCTATAATTCATTATAAGCATGGGCTTCATAGAAAGTGTTACCACTATTTTTATAGGTCTTTTTATAGGTAATACAGCATAGACAGACTACAATTTAAGTTAAAATTGCTATTTTTTGTTGGTCCTCTTTTGTGGTAATATTTTGAAATCTTTGTCTTTATAAACTTTGCACATGTGTTGTGTGTAATTTTTGAAGATGTCAATTTGACATCACTTTTGGCCACCACTGTAAACAATCCATTAATGTTTATATCCTTAAAAAGATTTTCTGGAATATGCCAACCCACAACTTAAAGGAGCACTTCAACCGTAGAAACATGAATCTTTATTGAAAGTACGTCATATTTGTAGTCGGAATGTAACATACATTTAGAATTTGGTGCCTATTTGACCGAGAAAAGGGGTGTTTGTAGTCTCACTCCCTCAACAAAGATATTGGACTTCCTTCTTTCAATGATGCAAAATGATGATTTTTACATCATCGATAGAAGGAAGTGCAACACTGAAATCTGTATTTCTCCTGTCTCAGTGGCAACTGAGAAAATTATGCATTACCATTCAAAAACATGACTGGGGGTTCTAACTATACAAAGCTTTATGCAAATGGGTGAAGTGTCCCTTTAAGATCAAGAATTAAGACTTGCTGACACATCTTTTCAACAGTGTTTAAGCTCTATTTAAACCAGATTTTTTCTTCAAACAACCCATAAGTAACCCAGAAATTAATAGAACGTAAAAACAAGACTTTAGAAATAAAGCAAAAGCCATAAAAAAGACAAAAAAATTAATAAATAAATGCCTGTACTTTTTAATTGGATGAAATGATCATTAACGGCAATGGAATAAAATATTCAAATTAGAAACAATTTATAATTAGATTTAGATCGGCTTGACATACACTTTATGTGCAGAAATGGGGAAGAAGTGAACAGAACCAAATGTAATTCAATTATAATAGCCATTTGCATCAGTGGTGCACATGAAAAATAGTACATGGCATGCAAGTAATAAATTGTAAAGGATGGCACCAATTTAAGCTGCCCAATGGACAGGCAATAATCTCACTTATTACATGCCACTCTGGAAGTCCTGATTCTGATTGGCCATTTGCACCAAGGTTTGTTATTCTCAGATAACAACCGGCAAAAACGTATAACAAAGCACATAACTTTACATTATCCCTATACAAACTGATAAATCACAGATTTTGGAAGCGTGGTTGGCTCTTCACTGCTGCTGGAGGCCCTAAGCAAGCGACACTAAATACACTAAAAGCCAGAGGCCCTTATGGTAAGCTTGCACTATATGCACAAAAAGCCCAAGGGTTCAGTTTGCTTTGACAGTTTCAGGCAACACGGACTGAGGCGTAGAAGACCCCTGTCATTTTATTGCCCCGGGGCACTGGTCCCATCGGTCCAATACATAATCCAGCTTTGGAAAGAAATGACGAGTTTGAACAGACTATATACTGTGCAAAAACGCACTAAAATTATGATGGTAAATTCTGTATTGGAGTAAACAAATAAAACAGCAAGAAACCGAGGGAAATAAAGATCTTGCTGTGTAAAATAAATGACAGTATCATGGCTGAATAATTAGATGTTGGGAAGCTAATGGGCAAAGCCACAAATATTCACATAAATTCCTCCTTTTATCACAGCTTTTACTTAATTAGGATACTATTAATAATATGACCACTGACACGGCTAGTGAGCAAACTGCAAATAAACTCAATTATACAAATATTTGACACCAATAAGTCAACAGAAAAAAATGCTTTGCATTGAAAAAAAAACATTTGAAGAGCTCTTTGATTGCATTTAAACATACTTCAAAAGCATGCATTTAGTAGATAATTTTATCCAAATCCATTGTGACTTAGGGTGCATTCAAGCTAAAGATTTATGTGCTAAAGATATCACTTCACATTCACGCATTATGCAGTATTCAAAAGTATTCAAACGTGTTCCCAGGGAGCAAACGCATTATCTTGCCATTGCTAACCTTGCTGATGTAACTTTCAGTATGCTGCATATAACATGGCAAAGGTATGAAAGATGGGTGGTTGAGATCACAAAGCATAGATGCTTGATTTAACCCTTTGTGATGTAATACTGATCAGGGAGAAACATTCTGGTTGTCGCACTGACAGACTCCAAACTCAAGCCTCCGCAGGTCTGCTTATTAAATTTACCCCAAGAGCTTTTATTAGTCATCACCATCGGCCTACTAGAAAAGATTGCCTAAAAAAATTTACTCCCAGATGGTACGAAAACAGGCAGTGCTACCAAAGTGAGCCTTTAATTTATTAGTAAAGGGTAAATGAAACTATCTATTGTACGCATAATTTATAAAAAATTAAAGAGGATAATGTGGCATGAATAAAATAAATACAGCCCTGCACAAAATATCACATTCTGTACTCTGTATGTAGTAAAACAGTGGTTAAAGTGGAGCGTTGTGACCTTGCAATGGTATATAGAAGTAATTGTATATTGTTGCGCATTTACAGTTTACGGTAATATTGAAAAATTTTAGACATATTTACTTAACAGTTTTGGGTCGTCAAATTATGTCTAATTTAAAAATCTGGGTCCTGATACACAACCAATAGACTGTCATACCTGTATGAACCGCAACAGACTGTGCTTTGGAAAGGTTAGTAGTTATTTATTATTTGTGTCAACTGGATGTTTGACTAATAGAGGCTGGAGAGAATAATATTGCTCATGCCGAGTTAGTGGAAACCATTTACTGTGCATTTCCCAAAAATCTTTAGACCACTTACTCATTCAAACATCAAAGTAAAATGATATTTCCGGCAAGATTGAATTTGACTTTATAAAATAGTCTGCTTTAGATTTCCCTTCCCCAGCACATTTGCAATCGAGCACGCCGACAACATAATATACTAGGCTACTATTAGATCTAAATGTATAACTTTTTAAAAAAGTATAGTGGATTTTAAATTAATGTCCACTGTTTTTGTCCTATGGGAATGAGAGATAAGGAACTTCTCTGTGCCCATGGATCAGTAGCTATGGTCCTTCCTTCAGATCTAGAAAGCATCTATCTGTGACTGTGGCTCTTTGACCACGTCCACCTCCTGCCCTGGCTGCTTTCATTTTTTCCTTTAGAAACCCACGGCCTCTATTGCTTTCTTCGTGTCCCCTCCTGGCTCCTGGTTGAGGGACATTGGATTGATCTGCAGATCTAAGCTAAGTTTACATCCACAAGAACACACACAAACAGACAGGAACACACACACACATTCTTCCTGTGGTTATCCAGTGATTGTATTCACACACACAGAGAGAGCAATCTCCGAAATGAAAACTGTAACAGGATTACTCTGGGACACTGTGACTGTATTGTGTGACAGACATTGGAGGAACTAAAAAATATTGCATTTTCTGATATTTTCAATTTTTAGGGAACGTCTTGAGTGAAATAGCTACCCAAAGCTGCCAGGGACTCCAAGTATATGCAATACACAATTTACACAGTTGATTTTTTTATTTTACCTTTTTATGACGAAAATTGTGCCTAATCTCTAAAGAATAGACTAGTTTTTGACATGAAATCATCCTACAAGAACATTTTGTGAAAATATAACAATGATATCTTTGATATTGACCGTGTAAGGTCATGTCAAAGATTGAATTTAAAGTGAAATCAATGACTGAAATCAAAATTTAATGCTCTTAATCCCATAATTGCATTATGAGACTTTAGCCTGGATTGCACAGACAGGGTCACATTTGCGTTGTACTATCGATTTGCAAAAGTTCATTATATTAACCACTTTACATAATGAACTATTAAAGATGCAGTGTGGGTTTTAGTGGTAAGATTGTGGATTGCAACCAACAGAAGCTAAGGATGCTGCTTCAGGACAAACATGTCATCGTCTGTGACACGTAAGGACGAAACACGGTCTGTAGAAGTTTGTCCATTTAGGGCTACTGTAGAAATGTGGCGACGACTTTTATGTAAGGGGTTTATGTAGATAAAAACGGCTCATTCTAAGGTAAAAAAAAAATACAGTTCATTATGTAAGGTCTTTATACATCACTGATAACATAGTTATATATATTATATTGCATTTCTTCTAAAAGTTACACATTCCACCTTTAAAGTGATAGTTCACCCAAAAATTTAAATTCTGTCATCATTTACTCAAGTTCATGTTGATACAAACTTGCATAAATGTCTTTGTTCTGATGAACATAAAGGAAGATATTTTAAGAAATGTTTGGAACCAAACCATTCATGAGCCTCATTCACTTCCATAGTATACTTTTTCCTACTATAGAAGTGAAAAGGGCTCATGACCAGTTTGGTTACACAATATCTTCCTTCGTGTTCATCAGAACAAAGACATTTATAAAAGGTTTGTAACAACATATTAATTGACAGAATCTTCATTTTGGGGTAAATTATCCCTTTAAGACCATTGCCCGGTTCCATAAAGCACCTTAAGTATGATACTTAAGGGGCGATTTCCCCTTAGAACAACTTAAGGGTGTTGCATAAAATCCCTTAAACGGCGATCCTGGTTACACGTTATAAAAGTCTAGTGTTACCATATAAACACTACTAAACCCAGTCACACAACGGAGGCAAAATGGATAATGGACAAAGAAATTGACAAGGAAAACAAAAAGAGAAAGCCAAACTGGACGGGGGATGAGAAATGTATTCTTCTAGAAGAATATGGGAAAAGATAAACAATTTTAGCGAACTAAATCCAACGTAATGGAAGGAAATAATTAAGAAAATCAGTCCACGGAATATCGGTGTAAAGAAGACAGGCATGGAGGTTATAAAAAATATGAAAACATCTCTGTTGTGGCAAAAAAGAAAAAAAGTGTGGCAAAAACTTCAAATATACTAAAAAAAACTAAAAATTACACTTTAAATCATATATATTAGCCTATCTTCGCCGTACTGCTGTGGAGAGTTTGTTTTGCTGCCGTGTAAAGCCACAATGTACCAACGATAACAAAACTGATGAACAGGTGGAGGACCACCGTCTGACGGACAATTTATGTACGCCAAAAAATGGCAATGCAGTAATTGTAAAACTATAGGTAATTAATGATTGCGCTGCGTAACGTGGTCAAGATCTCCTTCCAGTTTGTTAGCGATGTCAAATTTTGTGCATCGATCAAATCTGTATTCTTGAAACAATTTTACATCGCTAAGATGGTCCTCCTATCCCAAAAATGTGCCTTGGTACAAAATGATCTTCCTCTGGTTCTATAAACTCAGCCATCTCGTCTATTTTTTTTCTGTGTTACACGTACACTCTTAAGAAAAATGGTTCTATATAGTACCAAATAAGTGTTCTTCAGCTTGTAACAATAGCAGCACCCTTTCTGGTACTATATAGAACCCTTTTTTAGATGGTTCTATATAGAACCTTGCCTTGAAAAAGTGCTAAATAGAACCTCAGTGGTGCTATAAAGAACCCTTTCATTTATCAGCAGTCAGGAGGATTATTTTTTATTTGTTTTTTCTTATTTACAGCACTTTATAAGGTTTAACAGTTTAAAAACAGAATTGCAAGACACCAGAACATACTTTTATTTTCACTTTTTCATTACATGAGGTGTCATACAATAATAAATATGTGCATTAAAATCACAATCAGAATAAATATATTAATTATTATGCAAATATAACAAATCACTACTCAAATAAGATATGGATGTTAAATAACAGCTTCAATATTAAATAAATTAACAATAAAATTTGGCAATTAAAATCATTTTAAATAGACAACAATTACATGAAATCAATAAAATCATGACATGCAACATCAAAACATGCAAATGATAATAAATCCTGAATATTAACATATTATTGACATTACATTCAGATGTATACATTTTAGCACAAACAGATCGATGACATAGAATACAAATGAATGGGATGTTTATAATGCATTATTAACTGTAAAAATAAAAGTCAATAGGATTGTGTCAATCTTTGAATCTCACCAAAAAAGTCCATATTATTTTCTTTACGGGATCATCCAATACTCCATCCAATGTTCTTTGTTTTGTTGCAATGATGCTGAACATTTAGTCAGATAAGAGTAAGATAAGAAAGGGAAATGGCAGACCTGCAGAGCTTCACTCATGATCCACCTACAACAGATAGAGAAAAATAATTCTGTTATCACAAGTAAATGTGCCACAAGATCACATATTAAGCGGTCATACGCACTGCCTTCACTCCCAGCAAGATTACCTCACATACGAAAACTCTGAAATATCAATAAAAAAAACTAAACACATGTTGTACCACATTCTTTTCATAATTAGTTTAATAAACTTAATGTAAAATATACATGTATATGCTTTATAACAAACACTATAACAAATCATTATCCTAAGTCATTGTTAAAGCAGAGTCCCTGAAATATATCATTTAAAACAATATGAAGATTACCTGCTTTAAAGGGAATGAAGCTTACAGTATGTTGACCTGTTATAAAAGAAATAAAGTACATCAAAAACATACAAAACCTCAATTTACAAAATGTTTAAACAGTAAATATTATTATTTTAATGCCAGGATTGAAAGTAACATGCATACATCACCTTTAAAAACAGGATGTGTCTCTCATATCAAGCGGTCATACGCACTGCCTTCACTTCCAAGATTACCTCACATATGAAAACTGAAATATCAATAAAAAAACACTAAACACATGTTGTACCACATTCTTTTGATAATTAGTTTAATAAACGTAATGTACAATATACATGTATATGTTTTTTGATACTTTAACAAATCATTATCCTAGTCATTGTTAAAGCAGAGTCCCTTAAATATATCATTTAAAACAATATGAAGCTTACCTGTTATAAATGGAATGAAGCTTACAGTATAAAGTTGACCTGTTATAAACGATATAAAGTACAATAAGAACACACAAAACTTCAATTTTCAAAATGTTTTTAACAGTAAATAACTCTTATTTTAATGTCAGCATTGAAAGTAACATGCATACATCACCTTTAAATACAGAATGTGTCTCATATAAAGCTGTCATACGCACTGCCTTCACTCCCAGTAAGATTACCTCACATACAAAAACTCTGAAATATCAATAAAAAAACTAAACACATGTTGTACCACATTCTTTTCATAATTAGTTTAATAAACTTAATGTAAAATATACATGTATATGCTTTATAACACTTTAACAAATCATTAAGTCATTGTTACAGCAGAGTCTCCTATCATTAAAAACAGTATGAAGCTTACTTGCTTTAAAGGGAATGAAGCTTACAGTATAACGTTTACCTGTTATAAAATAAAGAAATTACAATAAGAACACAAAAAAATTCAATTTTCATAATGTTTTTAACAGTAAATGCTGATTATTTTCCTCTCTTACCTGCTTGTGATGTTAGTCTGCAGGCAGTTCAGCAGGACTGATGATTCAGAGCTTTTACAGGTGAAAATAATCAGGAGGCAGCTTGAAAATAACTGACTAAATTTAAAATCAAAAAAGGAGGGAAATAAAGAACCCTTTTGCCAAGACAAAGAACCATTTCAGCAAAAAATGGTTCTTCAGTAAGCTATGGTTCTATATAGAACCTTTACCATCGTTTCAGAACCTTTGAAGAACCTTTTTTCTTAAGAGTGTAGGGGTATGTTTTCCAAACCTTAAGTTAAACTTAGGGAAATAACCGTTAAGGGGTTTTATTCAACACTTAATGCCATTTAAGGGATAACTTGAGTGAAAAAAAGCTATTTACGGAAAATTCTTAGGGTTAATGACATTTCCATTAAAAGTTATACTTAAGGGTTATTTTGTGCAACACCCTAAAGTTTAAGGGAAACATAAGAGTGAACTTAAGGGAAAATTACACTAAGGTGCTTTATGCAACCGGGGCACATAACTTTTATTTAAAGTCAACGTTAGCTTTTGAGGGAATTGCAGACACAGTCTTCATCATGGAGGCTTCGGCTGCTCACACAGACTCTCGTGACAGTTTGAGGTTCACCACTAACATCTGGAATAATCCCTGTATTTCCCCATACACACAACAATGTCGACATCTCAGTGAAGAGAAGAGCCAAAACACTCAAGTTGAACAACATCTCTCAAAGGCAAGGTTATATTTTACTGAGTTAGAGCACAGCATTCTGGGATACGCTTTTCCGAAGCAGGAAGTATGGAGTCTCTTGACAGTTGCTTTGTGTGGATGGGATGTTTTACGAGGCTGTTGAATCAAAATAGTCAGACAAGCACATTGTCAAAGGATTTAGGTAGTCTGGAAATGTCTCTTCCGCTTAGCCAAAAGCAAAAAATCAAAAGAAAAGATACAAGCGGCATAGAAACAAATGGATGAAATAATAAATAAGAAGATTTTAAAAGCAAGGTTGAGAAGAACCACCCAACTACTGTATGTGGTTGATTCAACTGTGAAGAACAAAATAAAATTTATCTATTTTACGCAGCTGTCATTTCGCATGTTTGACAACCAAATGATGACTATTGTTGTCTATCAAAGACATAATTGTTATAATGGCATGCTCCTTAAGGTTTTCTTTTTGCTAAAAAATGTAAAATCGGTGCAATTGACAACTTGTTAGAAGCATCTTAATGATCTGTCAGTTCCCTGAGCCACAGCAAATCAAAGAGAAAAACCTCTTTATAAATCAACAATTCTTTAGAGGCAGCAGCATATCACGTCATGGCATTGTTTACGGCCGAGAACAAAGGAAAATTAATTTTAGATGGTGTATAACCAGGATTAATAACTGCTGCTACCGTAACTGAGATGGAAAGTACGTCACAATAATTTATTATAGTGCAGCTTAATTAGGAGGAGGAAAAACTGCTTCCTTTTAATTGGTACACAATTTTACAACATGATTGCTTGTGCTGAAGCATGACTGAACTTTGGTGCCAGGAAAAAAATGATTAAAACCTGTTACAGAATGCAGAAACACAATAACTTTAGAAACATTATTACATTTAATCAACTTATTAGGATTTATGATTCCCTTTGGAAATTCTAAACAGGCGTCGGTCTGTAATTGTGAATACATTTTTAGTTTACTTTGGGCTTTTAACATTACGTATAATATAAATATATATAATTATGGATAAAGTTGTTCTATCATTAGTGTATGAAAGTAAATCATGAGCTCTTTTTCTCTATGAGAACTTTCTCTGTAAGAAGATTCTTGTAATATTGTGATCTTGAATTTGAGCAGTAAAATAATGTTAACTGATTCAAATTATGTGACTTTAATTACCAATTTTAAAAATAGATTATACAGGTAACTGCAAAATATGACATCAGTTCCAGAATCAGGTCAACTCCACTTTTAATGATATAAAGTTCAGGTAATTGTTATTTGAATAATGAGGTCAATAGAAAAAAGAAAAGCATGTAGTTGCATACCTATATTTAAGACTCTGACCTACTCTTGTAAACATGTATTTTTTTCCAGAGTATCCTTGTCTAATTAGATTTTTTCCCATTTTATCTTAAGAAGATGTTTTTGATGTTTAAAAATACATTAAAAATATATACCCAAGCAGCTATTTGTCCATATCTGGAAATATATAAATAAAAAACACATTTTGAGGGATATAGCACAAAAATTGAAAATTTGTTCGAGACCCTTATATAAAAAGATGCAATCCTGCATACTATGAATAATCCACTGACCTTCATCAGGCATATATCGAGGGGTGAGAATCAGAGGGGCATAAGTGACATTTCACCAACTTTACTGGAGGGCCAGAACGAAAATAAAAACTATCATGCTTTGATCTAACTTTGTGTACTAATTTCAATCTTTTATA
The DNA here is from genome assembly GCF_027580225.2 of Misgurnus anguillicaudatus. Lineage (NCBI taxonomy): Eukaryota > Metazoa > Chordata > Actinopteri > Cypriniformes > Cobitidae > Misgurnus > Misgurnus anguillicaudatus. Next base: position 30,366,703 of record NC_073353.2, read on the forward strand.
ACTCAAAATTGATTAAGAATTCACTTGTGTCCTTTAAAGGCGGAGTACACAATGTTTGAAAGTCAATAGCCTCTTTCACACAGTAATTCTGGTAAATTACCATGAATTTACCAGAATTAATTTACCAGTAAATACAAAAATGTGCTGTTCACACACGCAGTGGCGTTCCGTTATTTTACCAGTAAGACATCATTTACACATCAGTATCAAAATACCGGTAGCACTTTATTTTACAGTACGTGTACTTACCTTGTACATATATGGTAAATATCTTGTACTTGCAGATAAATGTGTGGTACTTACTTTTGAGTATCTACATGGTAATTAAATGGTATCATTACTGTACTTACTAGTGGTACATTCTTGGGTGTTATTATGTAACTTTAGATAAGTACTGGGTAAATACCAGATACATACTTATAGTGTATGTATACTGTAACTAACAAGAAACACTATTGTACTTACAAATGAATATACATTATAAATATTTAGTACTTACATGTAAGTGTGGGTTAATGACAGGTACTTATAGTGTACATATATGATAACTAATAACAAATACTACTGTACTTACAAAATGTACGTACATGGTAAGTGTGTAGTACATAAAGGCCAATGTACGTTAATGACAGCACATATATTGTATGTATACTGAACTAACGAAAAACATTTCTGTACTTACAAATTCTATATACATGGTAAGTGTGTAGTACTTACAGGTCAGTGTAAGTAAATGAAAGGTACTTATAGTGTACGTACTGTATATGATAACTAATAACAAACAGTACTGATGTGCCATTTTTGAACTCAGTATCTTTGTCCATTATTGTACTCTTTTAACCCAAGCATTAAACCGTACGCATTACCTGCTGGGTACATTTACTAGTAGGTCCATAGTAACTGCATGGAAACAGGACTGTAAAATAAAGTGTTGCATTTTATAGTTATTACACAGGACCTACCACCTAAGGTTTAACATAATATACATATGGCACTGTAAGGCAAACCCAACTATTGAATATCGTACGCATTACCTACTGGGTACATTCACTAGTAGGTCCATAGTAACTGCATGGAAACTGGACTGTAAAATAAAGTGCTACATATTACACAGTTATTACATAGGACCTACCACCTAAGATATAGCATAGTACACACATGCCACTGTGAGTTATATTAACTAGTAAATCATAACATATAATGCATTGTTGCCTATAACTTATATTGTACATTCATTTGTAAGTACAGTAGTGTACAGTAGTCTTTTTAGTATACAGTTTATTTACACTATAAGTATGTATTTGGTATTACCCACTACTTATCTAGAGTTACATAATAATGACCAAGTATGTACTACTGGTAAGTACAGTAAAAATACCATTTAATAACCATGTAGATACTCTAAAGTAAGTACCACACATTTGTCTGTAAGTACAACATATTTACCATACATGTACAATGTAAGTACACGTACTGTAAAATAAAGTGCTACCAAAATACCGGTAAATTCGTTGAGAAAGCGGAAGTACCTGTAGCACGCGGCGAGCTCAGTGTTGTATTTGTAAACAATCCACGTCGTTCATATCCACGGTCCGTATTTTGCTGTTTTCACGTCAAACCGAAAATGCGTTTTTAACAACACTACTGTTTGCGGCTTCACAGAGGGCATGCTAAGGACGTCGGCAATTCGGCGGTAAGCTGTTTTAAACAACTTTGGTGAAGAAATGTGGACGTAAACTTCAGGTGTGCTCAACTTTCAAAGGGACTAATGTTGATATTTGAAATCACCTAAACATAAGCCCCTACCCCAATAGAATCTGGACCTTCTATTGATAGACCCGCCCCACACATACGCAACCCTGGCAAGGATGTTGGTTAGTAGACACGCCCCTTTCTGCTGATTGGCTACAAGTGTGTTTTGGGAATCGGCCCAGCTCCCTTTTCCAAAGCGTTTTTCAAACATTTTGCACTCCGCCTTTAAGCATAGACAGAGCTCATCCAAAACTTTCGTTTAAAGGTCCCGTTCTTTGTGTTTTTGAAGCTTTGATTGTGTTTACAGTGCACACTATAACATGTGTTCATGTTTCACGTGTAACAAAACGCTGTATTTTTCACACAGTTTACTTATCTGTATAGCGCTGTTTTCACTGTCCTAAAAACAGGCTGATATCTTCCTTGTTCTATAAAGTCCCTCCTTCAGAAAAACGTATCGAGTTCTGATTGTGTAGTTTGTTTATTGCATTTTGATTCGATAGCAGCTTAGCTTGCCGTTAGCTTAGCTGGCGACTGATGTATTTCTGTGGGCGGAGTTTAGTCAAAAACTTTTCTAGTGACGTCATTAAAGCAGGAAGTATAGGGCTGTAGTCCAAACTGGCTGTTCGCTGTAGACTTTGAAAGGCGAATTCTGTTAAAGAAAATATATCGCCTGGCAGTGAACTTTGAGCTTTATAATTTTACAGGTATTTTTTATGCTATTAAAGGAGCATTTCACCCATAGAAATATTAATCTTTACTGAAAGTGTGTTATATTTGTAGGTGAAATTTAACATACATTTAGAATTTGGTGCCTATTTGACCGAGAAAATATGTGTTTGTAGTCTCACTCCCTCAACAAAGATATTGGACTTCCTTCTTTCAATGATGCAAAATGATGATTTTTACATCATTAAAAGAAGGAAGTGCAACACTGAAATATGTATTTCTCCTGTCTCAGCGGCAACTGAGAAAATGATACATGACCATTCAAAAACATGTCTGGGGTTCTAACTATACAAAGCTTAATGCAAATGGGTGAAGTGTCCCTTTAAAGCAACATTACACACTAACTAGGGTTTAAAAAAATTGGGATCAGGAAGAATGTGACCTTTAATATCTCCATTTTACCCAAAATGTCTCTTACGCCCTTCTGGTTCTCACCCCAGTTAGGTCCATAAATATTGGGACAGAGGCACAGTTTGTGTCATTTTATCTGTTTACCAAAATGTATTCCAGTTACAGTTATATAATGAATACTGGTTTAAAGTGCACACTCTCAGCTTTATTTAGAGGGCATCCAGGTTATGCGATCATCCACCATTGTTGTCTTATATGGACGTCCAGAATTTTTTGGTTGCTGAACTCACAAATGTGTTCTTTCTTAGTCAAAATGTACCAAATTGTTGATCTGGCCACTCTTATTGTTCCTGCTATTTCCCTGATTTGTTGTGTTTTTAAAACCTACCTATGGTCTGTATAATGTGTATGGAGATGTCCCTGAACCACATGATGTGGGTACACCACAGCTTCCAAATGCAAATGTCACATTTAGAATCAACTCCAGACCTTTAACATGCTTTATTTACGAGGCAATTATTTAACAAATGGACAATACATGTCAATGAAACAGCTTCTAAGTCAACTGTCCCATTTGGCCCCCTTAAAAAGGGTAAGCTACATATTAAACTGCTGTAATTCCTAAATCCTTCAGTCAATTTGGATGTAAATACCCTCTGAATAAAGCAATTTTTAAGCCAATACTCATTATATGACTGTAACTAGAATATATTTTGGCAAACAGCTAAAATAACACAAAATGTGTCTTTGTCCCAATATTTATGGACCTACATTGTAAGAGACATTTTTTTTAAATATTATTTTTTTGGCCCATTTTTCCTTTATTGGTAGACAGTAAGTGATTGAGAGGCAAAAAGAAAGTACAGGATGAAGAGAGGGGTATGGGATCGGCAAAGGACCTCGAGCTGGGATTCGAGCTCGGGTCGCCGGAAGTGCATCTGCATCATATGTCGGAGCACAGTCCACTACACCATCGGCTCCGACAGAGACATTTTTAAATACACCCCCAACCAATGAATCTAATCGACCCTACATGTGGACCAAGACCCTTATGAAAATACATGATGACCTGTGACCAGTGTTGGGTAAAGTTACTTTTAAAAGTAATGCATTACAATATTAAGTTACTCCAAAAAAAAGTAAATAATTATGTTACTTGGTTACTTTTCATGGAAATTAATGCTTACGTTACTTTTTAGTTATTTTTGCATTACTTTTTCTTGTGAGGCTTGATATCTTTCAGGCCTTGCAGGTGTTTTTTATAACTGAAAAGTTCTGCATTAAGAAATTGCATATTTAGATTCACTGTTTAGAGTTACGCGAAACGCAGCGTGTTGAGGACATCTGCAAACGTTTTTATTACAAGCAATATTAAAGGCAAGTGATTTGCGCGAGTGCCGTGAGCGAATAAGCATAAACATATTGTTTGGTGATGTGGACGATGATATAGTTATCATTACAGTTATCGTTATAATGTGAACGGCCCTTCAGTGCTTGTATGATGAATGCGGATACTGTATTTACAATATAGCTATAAATATCCAGATAAGTTACGGCTGGCAATAAGGACGGATCTTTACTTAAGGCTATTGGGTCTATTTGATATGGTTCCACAATAATCAAGCTCATCTTCTCTTAATACAGACGAGATGAAGCCATTAGGCTACTGCTCCCCTCGACTCAAATCTACGTGCGGCTAGGGGCAGGACAGATGTCATGTCAACAAGATGGCCGCGGTTAGCGACTTCCGGTGTTTGCGAATAAGCCCTATTTGAAATCATCTAAACATACACGCCCCTACCCCTATAGAATCTGGACCTTCTTTTGATAGACCCGCCCCACACATACGCAACCCAGGCAATGATGTTGGTTAGTAGACATGCCCCTTACTGCTGATTGGCTACAAGTGTGTTTTGGTAGTCGTCCCGACTCCCTTTTCCAAAGCGTTTTTCAAACATTGTGCACTCCGCCTTTAATTTAACAAAAAAGTAAGTTATATTACTTTTTTTTAAAAGTAACTCAAATATTAATGTGTACATTTAAAAAGTACTTCAGAAACGTAATATTATTACGTAATACATGTTACTTGTAATACGTAACCCCCAAAACTGCCTGTGATTGTACATAGTCTCGTCTCCATTCACTTTCACTGCATAGAAACAAAGCAGCATATCAGCATGGACATTTGCCTTGGCTCAGTGCAAAACCACCTAGAAAACCCTTTGTGCAACAGAACAGACAAGAGGTTGAACCATACAGTCTCTCAAAAACATTTTAGGAACCTTTTAGGAGTGTAACAGAGCCCTGGCTTCCACCCAAAATCTGATTGATGAGTTATGCACTGTCCTTCAAAAATATTTAAAAAACTTGATGTTCTAAACGTAAAGTAAATCTCAACATGCATACACACTTCACATTCCAAAAATATATCTTCTAACATTTCACTGTCATCAGGTGCACTGCGTTTATTGTCTCCGAGCACAAAAGATCTGCTCGCATATGCCACACTTCAAGAACAAAAGGAAAATGTCTTCAGATCACATCATCTTACTAAATCTTTTAAGACCCCCGTCCCCATCCTATCCACATCCCACACAAAGACATTTCCTACCTGTAAACCGGACTATTTCAAAAAGCTTGGGATAAAAATAGATTTGGGAAAGACACAGTCGGCTTTAGAGCCCTTCACTTCTACTAATGGAGCTTCATGACAAAGTGGGAATATTCATTATCACTCCAATTTCTGAAAGTAATGCCTCAATGAGCACAAAGTGTGAGCTCTACAGGTGAACAGGGTGAAAATATTCAATTTCCCCCTGTGTTCGAAATACATGGCTATGATTGAATGCATGTAGAGAGACGGTGTTAATCAGGACCATTGTGCTTCAGGTGAACTGGAGAGAATCACACATCATGAAGTAGATTACAAATGAGGAGAATAATTCACTTATTTAAATTCCAATCTTTGACTCTCATCTGACATTAAAAGAGATCTTTAGTAAAATAACAAGATACAATCCATTGTGTCCTCCTGCATGCCACTTTTCTTATCTCCATCAAAGCGAGTGAAGGCAAACCACTGGATGCTTTCCAAAGGCCAGATCAGAGAGTAAAGGAGAGGCAGATCTATAATTGGCTAAAGCACTGACAGACTGCTCTAATCCATCCCCTTCAAATCATTAAGTAGAAAAACACAATGGTGTGCGAGTAATTGATGGCTTGCCTCGTTGTATTTCTTCCACAATTTCTAAGAACTACAAAAGAGGATTGTACTAGTATGCTTAAAGATAACAATGCTGAACAGACCACATGCTTTTCTCACTAGTTTATCCAGCAAGATTTCTTTGACCAAACAACTTCACCAAAGGCTACAGTATGTTGAGGTTGCTGGAATGGCATTGCTGAAATATATTTGCATCCAAAGAGAAACCTTTGACATTCTAGAAGTGTCCACTCCTCTGAACACACTGAGCTAGTCAACTGGCAGCCCCCCAATCATCTTTATCCGGCCCGCCGGTCATTTTTGTCTGATTTAAAATCAGCGTGGTTACTTTAAAGGCGCCTTTTCACTGTACAGGAGAAATGATGGCTAATAAACCGGAATGAGAGTCACAAAGGGGCTGCGTGGGGTGCCAACCACCTACGGGTGCGTCATTTTCAGATCCGATTTAAGCTTTGGATGCAAAAAACATTGCATGCGACACACCAAGCACAGGCCCTGAAAAGTGAAGCCAAAACATCTCGATCGCCACCCAGTGACTGGTCCCAGTATAGGTCATAAACCCCGCATCCCCATGTTATTCAATGGGACTTGAGAACAACAAAAAAATCGAATTACACTTCAATTATCTTTTTTCTGAAGCTGGTTTCTGTCATTTACTGTAGTGTTTATCACGCTTATGTAAATTCAAATGTTTGTTTTTAAAATAAGTTTGTGTTTAGTTAGTTATTTAATGATATAAAAACGGTGGTGTCACGTCATGATTGACAGCTGTGATATCATGTGATATGCGCATTCTGCGAGAGCGAGGGCGGAGTATTGATTTCGCGGCTTTACTTCCTGCTCACTACTGCACAGAACTGGTCCCAAAATCGCTACTGCGCAGACTTAAGACCCAAGATGTCAGCACCATATCAGGACACTGGCGGCTTCACTTTTCACCAATGGAAGAGAGAGAACAGGCGTCGTACATCTTTTTTTACAGTCTATGCGACACACTGAATGGAAGTGATGTTTTTCGGTGTGTTCCAATCAAAACACTGTGTGCGATGTAAAAATTATTAATCCTTTTTTGTTTAACTTTATAAGTAACACAGTGTTTCCCATACATTGATTTACTCGTGGCGCATCGCCACGAAATCAACACTGGCCGCCATGAATAGATCTTTCATGATTCCCATTTACATTTATATTTTACTGTTTAAAAACATCTTAATTTATTGTTGCAAGCGCCCAGCGCGCCCCTTCCCTTTCTCTAATGTTGCGTGCAGCGCGTGCGCCACTCTCTCACATAACAGTGAAAAGGTGGTGGTGTTTCAATGTCCGTTCCTCCGTATACTTTTTTTTGTGTAAACGCCAACAGTCATAGACACACACACACACGTTCTTTCCCTCTCTACAATAAAACTCAAATTTAAAATTAAAAAGGGCTCTTAACAAGACATTGATGAGAAAAGAAACAGCAGTAAAGGCATCAATGTAAATGTATGGTGATTTTGTCAGACGATGTCGCGTTATAAATCAGGATTTTAGCAGCAGTTGGATTAAACACGAGGTGTTACTGGGTCGTGTTTAGTAACTATTTTATAGTCTACTCGTGTCTGACAACAGAACTGATAATATGTAAAAATAGCATTCAGTTGTGTTAAAATGCAATATAATGTGACAGATCAAAAAGTAGAAACATATTTCAAGTGCCAACACTCGATCAAACGCAAACAGGTGATGATGTCACATATATGCTAATTAACGTGTGACGTCATCAAGCTTCCTAAAAACCTCTCTCAGAAAGCTATATTAGGGTGGGGGATTTGGCAACCTCATTATGAAATGCAAGCACTTGACGCTGATTGGCTGCCTTTGCTGCCACTCAAAAGAATGTAAACTTCGCCGTCTTCAGAGCACAGACAGACCAAAATTTTACAGATAGAAGAGCACAACTCAGAACGCGACTCGCCATTTCGCCTTGAACTTCGCAAACCCTGCTGCAATTTACTTCCCGTTGGAGGCGAGAGACCAAATGTATGCAAATTATTTTGAAGGGGAGGGAATTGAATGAGAGTGGGGGGGAAGTGAGATGGATTTTACGTAAAATGTATCCGTTGTTCAGATTGAGCCATTTTCTGGCGGACATTTCTAAAGGAGGAATATCTATGAAACAGAGATGTTCAGAATGTCTAGCACTTTTCTTGTGTAAGTAAATGCGGGTAGACTACAGTTATTTAAGACAAGGTAAAAACGTTGTTACCCCCTAACATATATAATAATACATACACATACATATATACACATACATATATACATATAAATAAAGTAAAATTAGGGTTAAAAGTTTGGCCCGCAACATTTTTACATTTTTAAAATCTGCCCCCAAAAGAAGAGTAGTTCAAGACCCCGGCTGTAGTTTAAGTAAAACACGTTGCAACAGATGTTTTAATGATAATACAATAGCAAACATCTTTTGTTCAAATGTAAACTTTAAGACTGAAATGTTTTCTGCTCTCCTGAGCTTAACTTCTTGAATCATGACCCAGAAAGCAAAGCCGCACTTCTACTACACCACAGCAGCAATTCATCCCCAGAGGCTTCAACTGGAGGTCTTTCTCGATCCTTTTCTCAGCACAAATTAAATTTCAGAAAATGTTTCACAACCTTTTGAGTGCCTTTTCCATCCAACACGATGAAAACACTCCTACAAACATGCTCATAAATAACACTGTCAACAAAGTTTTCATTCATTCATTTCATTCAAGTACTGAAATAAATTTACATTTACGCATTTGGCAGACATTTTTACCCAGAGTGACTTATTACATTATTTTTATCAATATAGTACACTCTAAGATTTTGTGTTATCCTATTTAACACATTATGGCATGGTTTCCCATACAGGGATTAGCTTAAGCCAGGACTAGGGCTTAGTTTAATTGGGAAATATAACTAGGTTTAACAAACATGCCTTACTAAAAACATTACTTGTGTGCATTTTGAGGCAAAAAAGGGCATTGATTAATTTTAAGATACGTTAGTGCAAGTTGTTTTCAGTTTGGACAGCTCTTACATTTATTACGTCTAGGACTAGTCTAATCCCTGTCCGGGAAACCACCCCTGTGTGTCATTTTAACACATTATGTGCAATTTTGTGTTCAAATAAATAAAAGGGGAAACACAAAGTGAGATGTGTTGTCCTTAAAGAGATAGTTCGGCCAAAAATTATATGAAAAATGATGGACATATGCATCTCGGACAGCTTGGGGGTGAGTAAATCATGGGTTTAATATCATTTTTTGGCCGAACTATTCCTTTAACTAGACAACACATTAGATGTATGTGTGTTCCCTGGGTTCAAACCTATGACCTTTTGTGCTTCTAACGCAATGATATAGGACAATAATAATCATTTCTTGATATTCTTCAGATTGGTTTTCAAAAAAGGTAAGCGAGGTAATACAGTACAAAAATGAAGGAAAGGATGAGCAAACAATGTGTAAAATGTAAAGGTCGCATTGTCCAACAGTGACACCAGGAGACTAAAGTTCAGAAGAAGGTTGTGCCCTGATTATTCTGTTAATCTAATAACGCCTCCTAATGCTGCTTACAACCAGTCCACAAATCTGCAAAACCCGATACGTCTGGAAACATAAAATGGAGTGATCTGGTTTGGTACGACCACTTAACTCAATGAAACTGAAGTTGCAACTCTATGCCAACTATGTTTAGTACATCTGTTGTGCTGGTCTGACAAGTTTAAACTGTTAGTTATCATAGCCCAGTAATTCTTAAACTGTGGTCCGCGGACCACTAACCCCCCTTAGTGGTCTGCCAAAGATGACCTAACTAGGCAAGTGTTTATACAATTGTCACTTATTTAAGTAGATTTTTAATCCACTTGCGAAACTGTGATATCAGTTCTTCCCATTCTGTTTTAATAACGTAAAAATGGATCGGTGGCTAAACCAAAGAGGAGTCAAAAGAAAAGATCAAGCATCAACTGAAAGCAGCTAAAATCCACAGATCTATTAGTTTTGTTATGTACTAGTTTTTGTTTCATGTGTAAAATCCCTGTAATTTCCGTGATATTGGACATTAAGGGGAACATTTTTTTCAGCATTTTATTGTTAGGTCTACCGTAGTTACAACCGAAGACTTCCTATACCAACCACCTCAGTTTTAAATTAATGGCTGTTTGGAATGACATTAAGAGGCTGTTACAGTAATTGCAGTTTATTTTTCACATGTGCAGTTTGTTATTCATATTAAGCTGCAACTCCTTTCACATTTACATTTTCAAATGAAATAAAATTCATATAACAATTTCTGAACATATCATTGCATTTGTGTTTAAATAAATAGTTTTGACTGTCACACTTAAATTTAGCTTAGCCTTCCTATTTTGTTGTTTTTTGGGGGCGTGTTAGAGTGGGATTCTGTTAGGTGGTCCTCAGAAAAACATTGGAAGATAAAGTGGTCCTTGGGCTGAAAAAGTTTGAGAAACACTAGCCAAATAACAGTTAGTTTTTATAACTAAAATATACCTAAAACAAAAAAAATCCAATTCCCTTAAATTTCTTTTTTATAAGGTTTTCAGACACAATTATGTGATCTACTGAAGTACAGCTGAATAATTTTATCTCTGTTATACAGTAATAGTCAAACTTAAGAAAGCACTTACGTTAATTAAGACAGAGTCAAAACAGATAGATAGATAGATAGATAGAGAGAGAGAGAGAGAGAGAGAGAGAGAGAGAGAGAGAGAGAGAGAGAGAGAGAGAGAGAGAGAGAGAGAGAGAGAGAGAGAGAGAGAGAGAGAGAGAGAGGAATGGACATTAGGAAAGCCACAGAAAAGATGCACGAAATGAGAACGCAACAAAAATTGGGCAGTGGATTTATGTTGCCGAGGCTGCTCCAGTCCCAGGGAGCATTAGCTGAACTCATGAGCTGTAGACAGCTAATCTTTTGTTATGGAGGAATAAACACACAAACTTAGACGGCGTTTTATGGCTGCTGATCCAAAGCGGATGATAAAAGATCCAGCAGGCCTAGACCATGCGGCTTAATGACCCCAAGAGCAATACACAATTTATAGGCTCTCGGTCCCAATCATCACTCCCTCAAACTAATTTACGGCAAGAGAGGGACCTGGACAAAATAAAGAAGGAAACAATCTTGGGAAGGCGAGAAACCAGCCTTCACAAAGCCAATGCCTTTTGCTACATTACTTACAAAAGGGTGTACAATCTTCATTATTGTTTAATTGATTCATTTATGTGTCAAATAAAGCAAATTCCACGTAGCTGTGAATGGTGACTTCATGTCATTACAACAAAAGAAAGTTCAGGACTCAATTAAAATGAGCGTGATTACACCACATGAATAAAAGCTATTAAATAAAAGCTCTGTTTCAAAACATAGTGAGCCGTATTGCTTCCTATCGCTTTTACAGCAGGATCCAAACCGTTATGAAACCGCCACACAAATAGCTTTCTAACATAAGCAGAAAAACACACATTATACACAAACATCCCAGTCAGGTTTTTGGGATTTAAAAAACATTCTGTGAAAATATAATCTTGGTCATGTCAAAAAATGAAATTAAAGTAAGGCAGGGTTCCCACACCTTAGTTAACTTCAAATTCAAGGACCTTTCAAGGACTTTCCAGGTCCAATAGCCTCAAATTCAAGGAATAAATGGGGGACACACTTGAGCAAGGTTACATTGTGTTACCTTTTAAGTTACATTGTTACAGTTCCCTTTCGAGGGAACTCGTGCTGCGTCATTGCGATGACACTTTGGGGACGCCTCCAAGTGCGTCTGAATGTGTATATCAAATTCAACCAATGGTGAGGCTTAACGACAAAAACAGGGTGACACGGGAACCAGGAAGTATATCGCTATCTGAAATATTGCCAAAGACGGCATTACAGGGAAGCAGGAAGTATGGCAAGGGAGACGCAGCGTCTCGTTCCCTTCTCAGGGAACAACAGTTACATACGCAACCTGAGACGTTTTCATGTGTCAAACACAATTATGCAAAAAAGCATTTTGGTATAATTCAACATTCGCATACAGAAGATATAAGCATTTAAAGTGAACAGTTTAGCACGTGTGCTTAAAAAGTCTAGAATTTTTATAATATAATTCTACACTACACAGGGAATAATATGGATTTTTTCCCCAAGAAAACGTCTCGCATAAAATAGATTCAAGCACTTTCAATGACCTGTATCTATGTATGTATATTTTCAACAACTTTTTCCCCCAGATACACAAACTTTCAAGGATTTCAAGAACCCGTGGGAAGAGGTCAAAGGGCAAAATCCAACTTTGATGCTCCAAATCTTATAATTAGATGAGACTTAAGCCTGGATTCAAAGACAGGTTGTATTATTCTGCGTAAAATAACCGGTTTTAAATACACTTGATCATTTTGCTATTGAAAAACATTTTAATATCAAAAAATTATATTATGACATTACATCATTTTTCTCACCTTATCTGCAACTATAGATATTTTCTATATACCCATACATTCTGAATATATGAGCTTATTCAAAATGCATCATGGCATTGCGTTCTCTATGAATGATGTATTTGACCAAAACAAGGTTTCTTAGGAGGCAGCATAAAAAATGCCTACCAGGTTTTGGAACAGAGCACATGAGTTTGATTAATTGCCAGTCCTAAAATACTGTTGGATTCTTATACCGTAAGAAAATGTGTGGGATTCTCCCATTGTAATTCGGTCCAGCTACAATATTGCCCCACCCCCAAATTCTCAAAGCCAAAACCAACGCAAGCAACTCCACCTCTTTCCCTCCACAGACACCGACAACATCACAAGCATGGCTGGTTCTGTAAAGATTTTTAATTATACGCAAATGTTGTGTTTCTTTGCCCGGTCAGTTGTCAAATCGAGCTTCGTAATTGGTTCGCATTTGAGGAAACGGTTGTTCTTTAAGGAATACTTTAGTAAAAGTTTGTCCACGCTGCCTTGTGGCCGAGCTTTCTACCGCACGGCCCCCTATGCCTGGTGTGAATGGCTCTTCTGTGAAACCGGCCAAGGATCTGCCAGAGGGACCCTGTCTTTGTTAGGTGAATGGGCACAGCTAGACCATCTTAAGGCACACTAATGTACCATGGCCGGACCACAAAGGCCGCGTAGTAATTTGCCAAGCATAATGGCACGTCTTTAATTCGGCCGAGGGGGAAACAGACCTTTAAAAGCGAGCTTACAGATCAGGAGTCCCATTCTAGTTCCTACCCTATTCATATCGTAAAAGGGCTTGTTTTCTTCCGGCTCATTGTCATCCCGAACGAATGTCTGCAAACAACGATGGGTAGAAAGGAAAACAACACTGCAGCTCCAGGCCGCACTAAAAGGACACAGAAGGCCATCGACAGACAAAAGGAGCTTCTTCCCAGAAAAGCATATTGATGGAGACCAGACTGTACAGCTGCAGAAATGATGTCATTTAGCAGGATTAGGTCAGTGGTGGACTAAACTTTTGGGGATGGTGCAATGTAGAGTAAGAAATACATCAGGAGGATGTAAGCTTAAGGTGTTGAAATCCAGGATGAAATCCAGACTGGGAAAACTTGGGAAAGTGGGAAATTCATTATCTTCAAACAAATGTGTTCCCTTTGGTAAGGCAACACCAAAAAACGCAGGGTCACAAAGCCTGTGAAGAGCAAGTTCAGGTCACAATTCATCCATAGTATGAATAATACAAATGGAGGAAATGAAGCCCAGTTTTGCATCAACAATTATACATCCCATCACAATATAAGTCTTTAAAAGTTTGAGCCCATGTTACAGTTACATGTTTATCAGTTAAGTACTGATAAAATGAATACAATGCACTGTAAGTCGCCTGGGTAAAAGTGTCTGCCAAACGCGTAAATATAAATTATGTAAAAGATATTCAATTTAATTTGTGCTGATGTAAATATTTTATTACAATACAATTTTAGTCATTTCAAAGAATTGGGGGAAAATGGCACAATGCAAATCTTTATAGTGTCTAAATAGGTTTCATTTTCTTGCAAAACATCATTTCTTTAGTTGCTTTTTAATTTTAGGATGAAATGAGATCTGGTTGCATTTTAATTATGGTAAAAACAAGCAGTCAAGAATCTACCACCCCCATTGACGACAATTGCAATAATGTGCATCTTCAGAAAACCAATTTTTTATTTCTGTAGAATTTATTACTTTCATACCAACATGCAAAATTGGCAGAGGATTAAGTGGAAGCGAAAAAATGCCTTTGTGATTTGTCAAACACATCAACATACAAGCTTTAATTAGCTTACAAACAGCCAATTAAAAATGTCAGCCTCTCTTACAGTTTCTTTTTAAAGACGGGAAAAGAACCCCAGGCTGTGCCGCTCCATAAATAGCTGCAATAAAAGTTTCAATCGTTTTTTTTCTCCGCCAGAATGCTCCTTTTCAGAACACTCAATTTCTGCCATAGAATAAAGAAGTTTGACTTGAAAGGCTCTGTGACTTTGTCCACAGTCACACACAGGGAGCAGAGGGGTGGCAATAACAAAAAGCCAGAAAAAGAATAGAAAAAAGAAAAGTTTTTCATTCTGGTATGAGTTTTTGTTAAAGGAGAATAGTTTGCCCAAAACTGTACATTTTGTACAGCACACAAGCTGATATTCTGAAGGGCCACAAACTTTCTGTGATATAACGGACAAAAAATAATTGTCACCAAAAAGGCACCAACAAAGTGGTCCATACCATGATTTGTTTGCTATTTTCCAAATCTTCTGAAGACATGCTATAGGTTTGACATAATAAAAACACCTTTAATTACTTTACAACTAAAAATAAAAGCTATGTGTGGTATAACAAAGACACCATTTTTTATGTGAACATGGATGTGTTTTAACACACGATTCTGTGAACATTCACTGTAAAAAAAATCTGTGGATATACAGTATTACTGGGTATTACTGCACTGTAAAAAATTCTGTAGAAATTACAGTATTACTGGGCATTACTGGCAACTAGCTGCCAGTAACTTACTGTAGATTTAACATTTATGTTATTTAGTGGCAAGAGTTTGTTCAAAGTTAAATGAACATGAAACATTTTCAGTCTTTATCTTCTACAGTAAGTTACTGGCAATCATCTGCATAATTACAGCTATTTTTTTACAGTGTGGCAACTAGCTGCCAGTAACTTACTGTAGATTTAACATTTATGTTATTTACTGGCAAGAGTTTGTAAAAAGTTAAATGAATATGAAACATTTTCAGTCTTTATCTTCTACAGTAAGTTACTGGCAACCAGCTGCATAATTACAGCTATTTTTTACAGTGTGGCAACTAGCTGCCAGTAATTTACTGTACATTTAACATTTATGTTATTTACTGGCAAGAGTTTGTTCAAAGTTAAATGAACATGAAACATTTTCAGTCTTTATCTTCTAAAGTAAGTTACTGGCAATCATCTGCATAATTACAGCTATTTTTTTACAGTGTGGCAACTAGCTGCCAGTAACTTACTGTAGATTTAACATTTATGTTATTTACTGGCAAGAGTTTGTAAAAAGTTAAATGAATATGAAACATTTTCAGTCTTTATCTTCTACAGTAAGTTACTGGCAACCAGCTGCATAATTACAGCTATTTTTTTACAGTGTGGCAACTAGCTGCCAGTAATTTACTGTACATTTAACATTTATGTTATTCACTGGCAAGAGTTTGTTCAAAGTTAAATGAACATGAAACATTTTCAGTCTTTATCTTCTAAAGTAAGTTACTGGCAACCAGCTGCATAATTACAGCTATTTTTTACAGTGTGGCAACTAGCTGCCAGTAACTTACTGTAGATTTAACATTTATGTTATTTACTGGCAAGAGTTTGTAAAAAGTTAAATGAACATGAAACATTTTCACTCTTTATCTTCTACAGTAAGTTACTGGCAACCAGCTGCATAATTACAGCTATTTTTTTACAGTGTTGGTTTAATTATCAGACTGTTCCTCACACAAAACACATAAAGTGTACTACTTTTATGGTGCTTTCCATATGAGTTTTTACGAGTTGGCTAATTTGTCCAAAGTAAATTGTACAAAACTTAAAAAACAAAACAATAATGAAACCCCAGCCATAACCTCAACGTCACACAACAAAAATCGTACAAAAATGTATGAATGTGGTTGTGCAAAAATATGAATTAGCCACTAGGGATGGGCACGAGCTACTTAATGTTATGAATGTTATGAAGCTTGTGCCTGGACTGGATGTGTTTTAAAGCGCGCTATACGGTGCACATTCCCAACAAGAGTTAAACTTCTGTCCAGTAGGCTACATAACTTGTATTTTGTGCAGATAGATGCCTGTTGTATACTACATTTATGTTGTATCAAGGCTTATATGCAGAGTGCGTCTAATAAAAATCGCTTCAGTTTGTGTTTATTAACCCTTCAGTTTCACTTCATCACACAGCTATTCCTGTTAGAGGTTTCTGTTAAAAACATTTAATTCATCAAAATCTATGTGTTCATTTTTCTGTCATAGTTTCTTCAAAATTAAGTTTTGAGTTTTTTTATAAAAATATTTTATTTCCACCATGACGGGTACGCCCCGCCCCCAGTTAATTTTTCAGACCTATGAATTAATCGAAATGAAAAAATGACACATACACATCCCTATTAGCCACCTCATAAAATATGTAGGAAAAGCCATGAAATAGCATTGTGCTTTTTTATGCACCTGTTGCTGAAGTATCATTCCAATTATTTACTGTATTTCAAATATTCTTACATTTGTTTAGCACACAAAAAAAGTATCAGTACATAACTGAATGTGATTTGGAACATCATGTGTAAACAATAAAAATGGCTAAGTACTATGTAGTTATGTAAACCAAGTACTTCCGTAAACACATGAAGAAGTTTACTTTGCAGATTAAATATTCTCAAGCATCATGGCACAAATGTTTTAACAGTCTAAATCTAAAGTGAGGAGCTGAGAGCAGATTGCGTAAAAGGAGAAAACTACTCACACAGGCATCACGAGCAGGCCATTCCTGAGACTGCAGAGCTACTGCAGACACACAACGATCCTTCTGTCACCTTTAAAAAAATCAGATAGCACATGTCATTATTTTATTGAGAGAGACAGGAAGAGACAGAGAGAAGAAATTGTCAAAAAATGGTCCTAGCTGCCACTGGAGCATTCTCATACATCTTTGCAACTAAAGTGTTCATATTAGTACCTACATAGTGATACCAAAAAGTGTGTATTAGAACCTCAAAAGGTACATATATTCAAGTAACTTGAAGGTACATTCTGATACTAAATGTATAGATATCTCTACACATATTAGGACCCTTTTAAAGGGTGCTGCACCAGTGACAGTTTCTGACTATTTCTGACAATTTTTTCTGACAGTGTGCATGTATTTTGAGGATTGCTTTAGCTTCTGCAGTTTGAATAAAAGTTTCCTTCACCACTAAGGGTTGCTGAAAATGAAAGTTTTTGAAAGTGACCTTGCGGCACGCTGTGATGGTGCAAGCAGGCATCTCTCATTAACTGACCACAGGGAGCTAGAAGCATCAAACTCAAGTGTAAAAATATCCCACCTCAAACTAACATCATAAAGCCAATGTTGCTATTGTACTGTCAAACAAACTGATTACAATGTGGTTTGATGCTGCATGAGAATGTCTTAGTTTCAAGACAAACACACCACTTATTTTTCTTGGCTAACTTCACAGAAATCCCTGTGGCCGGTTGCATAAACTTCTTAGTCTAGTCTTGAGTTAGTCATGCATTTTATTTTCAAGACTTATTATAACTGTTTAAAGTATGTTACATAAAGTTAAAAGGTAGATTAGTCAAATTAAAATCCAAATAGTAAGCCTGACTGGGTGATTCTCACGAAACCATTGAAACACCACGGCACTAATGATTTTAGCTTTAAAATGTGTAATATACTAACATTAAAAAGCATCAGAATTAACACAATACTGTGTTCTACCTTGCACAATGTGTGATTTCAACATAAGAATTTATAATTGGAAATTTTATCTCATTTTCTGCTGAAATTCTCATTACCGCAATGTGTTCGGCTGTGTTTGAACATGCGTTATGTTGTAATTTAATCAAATGAACACAAAAATATTAAGAAAAAAAATAAATGGATCAGTGTTGATGTTTTCTGACTGTTGCGGTAATGAGATTTTTTAGGACTAATTTTTTAAATTATGTTACCAAAAGTGTTAAATGATAAGTAAAAGTTTTTTTAATTAATATTCCCATTTACTCCAGACTTTGTATTTCAATGTCTGGTGGGAAAAAAGTAAATTTAAGCAATTTTTACATTTTCATGCTTGACATTTTTAAAACCAAGTTTTCGTGAGAATCACCCGATTAGCCTTGGCTAAGTGCTAGTTGGTCAGACTAGTTCTTAAGAAACAGGCTAACTTAACAGCTATGTTTATGCAACTGAGCACAGATTACAAACAAAGCATGTAAAAGAATAAATCCCATGACTTGCAAAACAACCATCTATATACACTTTCATTGTATGTGTGTGTTGTCACGGTTACATGCCTGGCTTGAGGTTAACTTGCAATAGATTTGTTTTTTGGTCTGGCTAGTGGCTAAAGTGACCTCTGTGACAAATGCCTTATCGAAAGTAAACAATGTTTTGGTTTCCTAAAGACAAGGGGAGATGGCGAGCAAGGATCACTGTGTGAGAAATATTTTTTCCTATTATTTTACCATAGTCGCTTGGGGTTATGGTTAGAATCACTTTCTGCGACATCCTAACCCAAACCCTAACCCCAACTCCAAACGAGAATAGTTTTAAAAGCGGAAGAAAAACATGTAGAAACCAATGCATAAAATTACATCCTAACGCAAACCCAGAATCTAACTCTAGCCCCAAGCGACAATGATTCAAAAATAAGAAAAAACAATGAGAAAAAAAACATAAAATGACACGATAAAGAAAGTAAAAACTTCGTACTGGGTGACACGAAAAACAGCGGAAAATCGTGTCAATAGCATGAATACAATAATCAAATATTTTGTGACTATAACAAGAATTTCCGTAAGATTGGGTTGTAAAATAACCACCAGAGCAATGCGTTAGCAATATCTGTGGTACCTTTGGCATAAGCGGAATAATTTACTTTGGTCCTCTGAATTATTAAAGCAACAAGCCCCAAGAAGCAGTGGGTTACCACAGTGCATTTTATAACAGCTAAAGGGCGTTGTTAGGCACAATGTGAAGCGGAGAGCCTAAAACCCCCTTAGCTGTTATAAAATGCACTGTAACCCCACTGCTTTGCGGGGCTTATTGCTTTTATAAAACGGTAACTTCATATGCATAACGTAAGCAGGATTTCACAAAATAAAACGCAAATAAGTTGTAATTATATTAGTACAAACATTAATCTTCCGCCAAACAAAGTAGTTCCTCAGAATCAAGTGTGGCTGCAACAGAGCGCAGTTCCCAACCAACACAGATGCATCAAAGACACAATGAAAGGGGTTTATTTTATAAATCAACATTCATCTAAATTATACATTAACATTTATATTGTGCAATGTGATTATCAAATATGCTTGGAAGCATGCTTAACTCTTTCCCCATCAAGTTGCCACCCAGTTTTATTATAATGCCTTACAGAAAAATGATCTTCTTTAAATAAACATAAAATATCAAATGAAAGAACAGGCCATCCGCTTTCAAACAACAAAAAAAAAACATTTCATCCTACCTTCATTTGTTCTCTTATCACCTCTCAAATTTTGTAATTATGTAATGCGGTCTGAACCGTGGGTTTACCGGGATATTTTATCACGGCTTAGAACGTGTTTCAACCAATCAGAATGAAGAACCAGAACTGCCCGTTTTATAATAGAAAAAAATGCACATGCACAACCCATCGTCAATTATGCGCTGTTTAAAACCGAATGAAAATTAGGAAAAGCATAGACCCCTTTCCATAAGCTTCTGTCTACCGGGTGCCAGGCTTTTCTCTTTTCAGTCCTTCGAGAATCTAGCAAAGGTTAGTCCAGCTTTGTATAGTGCAAAGAAGAGAGAGAGAGAGAAGGCCATTGGGCCAAAGTAATTAAGGAGTAAATAATCAAGGCCTTTAAGGAACCCTATGATCTGATTGACTGGAGTAGCAAAGCCATGTTCAATAAATCAATTAACAACCACTGAGAGCTCCAGCAGCAAAAGGTCACTGAAACAGAGACAGAGAGGTTTCAGGCACAGGCCTTAGCAACCACAGCATCATCAGCTTTCCACAGGTGGTCCACCTTCTTATAAACAGCCTTCGGAAGACACCTTGAGATTTACGGACCTGCTTCTTTCTGCAATTTTTTTCAGGTCTTTAATGTCTCAAGCACAGCACATTAGTGTATGTTTTGGTGCATGTTGTAAGGTGAATAAGAACTTCACCCTGGAATAAATTGCACTGTGTCTGAAGTAGTGCACATTTCATTAAAGATTTTCTATGAAAGAGCCATTCTGTCAAACTATTAGGAATCCATATACAGTAAGTAACTATAGTTAATGATACATAATATCCACTGATCCAAGGTTTTCTTTGGGTAATATCAAGTTTAAGGTTACCATTCAAAGCATTACATTTTAATGCTTTTTCAGAGAAGGAAATAAGACCAGGAAATGATTCAATAAATGGCTGACTGGCTGAATAAGGCTTATGCTAATCACAGCATCAGGTGGGACACACAATATAGTGGCAGGAATATGATGTGAGTCACATCAAAGACGGTTGGAGTTTGGTGGGGGACGTCTGTGTACTCTGGGGGCTATTCTGCAATCGTCCAGGTGTTCACTGTGGGATAAACATTTACTAACAGACTCTGACAAAATTCCCCCAGGCTCAAGATTAAGAGAGTCTAGGGAGATTCAAAAAGGAAGAGGTGAGACAGGTATAAGGTTTGATCTTTAAGTTTTAATTTGGTTTTGACTGCTGCAAAATTATAACATTGCTTCAGCAGCAGTTTTCTGACAAAACAAAGTCGCTACTTCAGTGCTTCTTCGCAACCTATTGCTGCCATCCAGTAACCTAAATGGCATACGTGTGTAAATTATTTCATCACAACACACTTGAGGATGATTGGTATACACAGGGCAAAGGGTCATGATTCTCAGGAAACACACACTGACATACTGATGTATAGCTTGAATGCACCGTACATTGTTTAGGATTAAAGCGTCTGATGTAAATGTAAATGCAGCGTACCATTTATAATCAGATTTTAAAGGTCCTGTTCTTTCTGTGTTTTTGAAGCTTTGATTGTTTTTACAGTGCGCAATATAACATGTTTTCATGTTTTGCGGGTAAAAAAAACATGGTATTTTTCACACAATTTACTTATCTCTATATCGCTGTTTTCAAGGTCCTAAAAACAGGCTGATGTCTTCCTTGTTTTATGAAGTCCCTCCTTCAGGAATACGTAACGAGTTATGATTGTGTAGTTTGTTTATTGTGTTGTGATTTGACAGCAGCTTAGCTTAGGAGAGCCGTTTGAGCCAAATCTGGCGACTGACGTATTCATGTGGGAGGAGTTTAGTCAAAAACTGTTTTATTGACATAATTCAACCGGGAAGTAGAGGGCTGTAGTCCAAACCAGCCGTTCGCTGTAGGCTTTAAAAGGTCAATTATGTTAAAAAAATATATCGCCTGGCAGTGAACTTATAGTTTTATCATTTTGCAGGTATTATTTATGCTCTAACGGCAACTTTTTTTTAAAAATGCTGGCGGGAAAGAGTTAAGAGTTTTGATTGAAAGGAAGTTTCTGCACTATGAGTTTCACTATGAGATTAATAAATGATGGTAGGCACACAGTTGACATACACATAGACTTCTATAGTAGGAAAATCAAATACAATGAAAATCAATGGGTATCGTCAATTGTGTGCTTACAATCATTTATCAAAATGGGCTCTCTCTTACACGCGGCGCAATGGGACGCAATGCAGCGCAATGCGTGACGCAAGTGTCTTTTGCTAGTTTCCACCCTGCGCAATTATCATTTTCACGTTTAGCGCCACGTTGTTTAAATCGCAAATGCATTTGTGCCCCCTTTTGCTCCCATGGGCGTTCTGGTCTGAAAACGAGGTGTGTTCAGGCGCATTGTTAGCACGTTGCTATTTTGAGGCGAATAAAATAGACTACACCATTGACCAATAAAAACCTGGTCTAAAGTTAATGGCGCAATATGTTTTTTGTTATTTAAAGAGCGCATTAGTAATATGCGCCTATAAAAGGGACGACAACGCGGGTTTGTTTATCACATACATGAATGCACAGCAGCACAAAAACGCTTTTAAATATGAAAGATTAAATGATTGAATGTAAAAGATTTTTATTAAGTCTCTTGGACATAAATGAGGACTAATTATGAGATGTTAGAAGGCGCAAAGAGTTGCTTCACCTGCAGCCTGGTAAGTAAATAAATGCTTTGCTTTACACAAATGCATCTGTTTTTAAATGTTTTTTTTTTTTAAATGCTACCTCATGGATTGATTGTATATGATGACTCTGTGCCTGTAGATATGGTGAGATGAGTAACATTTTTAAGTATTGCTTTAAAAAAAATCATGACGCTGTCCAAGTGCTGAAACGTGCGGAGAGCGGTTTGTAAATTCTTTATCTCCTGTTTGTTACAAATAAAGTATTTTTAGAGTACAAACCTTTTCTTACATACGTAAATTATTTTTTGATGATATTGGATAGCCATACATTTAAAGCAATTAAAAGCCTGCTTTTTTACTTCCATGACTAAAAGAAAACGGGTTTTAAGGTTTTATTAAAAAAAATAACAATTTCAATACAAGAGAAAAACAACACAATTATTTAACATTAATCTTAAACTGGGGATCTTCTTCCGCACTTAGTTTTTCAGTTTACAAAGTCCATAATCTAAATAGGGATTAGACATAGCGCCAGTGCAACTGGCTTTTAAAGGGAATGGGAGCTGAGACTCTCATTGGTTAATTGCACATTACGCCCAAAACACACCCATTACTCATTACAAGAATAGGAACAACCATTTTCGACTGTGCGCTAGGCGCCCAAACCATTTTCCCCGTCATTAAATTGGCAAAAGTGGATTCAGACACGCCCGTTTTAGACCGTGCACTTAGATCGTTAAAATAGGGCCCTCAGTTATGCTAACCTAAGCTTTTACGCTCTTAATTCTCCTGGGTTATTTTTTAACCCACTGCTGGGTAAATATTGAACAGAACACATGTTGGGTTATTAAATAAACCTATGCATGGTTTTTCAATGCAATGCTGGTTTGTTTCAACAGTCCCACATGTGTTCTTCTGTCCAATATTTATCCAGTATTTGGTTAAAAAAAATAACCCAGCAGAATTTAGATTGTAGTTACCAAATGACTCTAAAGCGGTCATCTTAAATCAATGCAAACACTGAGAAAATCAAACAATCAAAACAAATAAAGGTCAATTAAAAAGCCAGCACTAAAACAAATGAAAAAAACGAAAAGATACCCCTTTGGTGAGGGCGCTAACATATAACACCAGTATCCTTCCTTTGCCAATCGCATTCCCCTATCTCCACTCAAAACTTTCCTGTCTACTCTCCAGTATGTCTAAATAAAGGCATAAAAGGCCCTAAAAACATGATGAACAGACCATCTATGTCTGTAATGTGAGTATAGCCTTTGTCAGCAGGGGACTGAGCAATGCAGGACACACACAAAAGACAGTCAGTGAAAGACAGTATCTAATGTTAGAAGACCTCCTGGACCGATGGTCCTGTGTGACTGTGGTCTGAAGGAGCACAGCAGCAGTAATTACACCTCCTACAGTGGATCTAATAACATCCATCCCTGAATGAACCTGAAAAGTCTGGAGTAGCACTCCACCGCCTCAATTCTGTCTGACAAACATACATACATCTGTCAATACCATATTAGATGTAAAAAAATGTATTACATTGCAAAAAATTGGCCTCATTTGATTAAATCGACAGACTGCTTCACAAATATAACCCATGCCTAATATTTGCAGCATCCCTCAAACGCTTGATAAGTCACTCAGCAAATGTTCTTGAAATTGCAGTCTGGCTGTTTTAATTAAGGTAGGAGTTTATTATGCTGTACTGACTTGCAATGAGCAAATGGATTGGTAAAGTTGGATTAGAGGCATTCAATCTTTTGAAAGATTCTCAGAGGTTCGCCTAAGGCAGTTAATAGCAGGTTAACTAGAAATCCAGAACCAAAAATTGTATATTTAGCTGTCTTTGCAGTTATGTTTGTAAGATAATCGGCATTTCTATTGAACAGATGATTAGTCTATACAAATTTTCTGGGCCTATTTCTAAAGTGTTTTCAGCACAACTATTCACAGCATCAATTTTGAGGTTTTTACATGCCTCGGTTGAATTGTGGAATTTGTGGCATTAACAAATTCAAATAAACTCACTCTTAAATGGCTCAAAAAATGAAATAAATGGCTTTTGTGTCTGTCAGACTCTACTAAGAGAGCAAAATATAAAGCAAATTGGGAAAAAACTTTTTTCCAGTTATTGTAATATGATCCAGCATATTTGATCCATGATTTGGCTTGCTTTTGATATTCGCCGTCTTTTGTACATACCCAGAGGTGGTAAAAGTACTCAAAAGTTATACTCGAGTAAAAGTATTATAACCAAATAAAAAATGACTCCAGTAAAAGTAGAAAGTCCTCCAATCAAACATCACTTGAGTAAAAGTACAAAAGTATCCAATTTAAAACGTACTTAAGTACCGAAAGTAAAAAGTAAATATTATAAATAAAAGTATAGCAATAATTAGGCAGATCAATTGTTTTGGCAGCATGCAGGGAGAACCAGTTGTGCTTCCAAGCAAACACATAACGTTCCCCTAATGTTCAAATATGGTTTCCATTTGGTTATTTATGGGAACCAAATGTGACCCGCTCTGGCGAAATGAGTCGGAAGTCGCAACGTTCCGTTTTAAAATATGAGCCGATAATGTGGAAAAACAATGAAATTATCAAAAAAAATATTTTTAGCTAATATCAAAGAACAGACATTAAAAAATAATCTCCCAAAGTTTCGTAGTCCAAATAATTGAGTAAAGGTATTTAAATGACTATTAAAGTTGAAACAGTTTTACTAAATTCGCTGGAAATGAACATTGCTTCTCTCAAATCCTCTTGTCACCTCCGAGCATCTCCCGGGGATCCCCTGAAACGTATCTCTCCAAATATGGTGTTACACGTTGTTTTAGATCCAATCAGAAATCTTCATAAAGGCTGATCATTTGTCAATGGGAAACCCCGGGGCACGCGATTGGTCCAGCCATCCTCCTGTCATACTCACAGCACTCTCCTATTTAACTCCTTTTTGAATTGGTTACAGTGTTATTGTCAACTAACCTACACAAAGATATGATTACATATGCAAGCATTATTGTTTTCTTTTTGCTTGTCTCTCTGCCTTTCAATTTCTCTCACACGCGAACGCGCACACACACACACACACACACGTGCGCGAACACGCATGCGTGCGCGCGCACACACACACCAACACACAGTGTTTTGTGGGGACATGATTCCATAGACGTAATGTTCTAATCCCTTCCCCTAACTCAAACCCCAACCATCACAGAAACCTTTCTGTTACTTCACATTTTCAATAAACATCATTCTGTTTGATTTATAAGCTAGTTTCCTGGTTTACTGTAATAGCATTTATATTAATGTCTTTGGTCAAATTAAGCTATAAAATAAATGTTTATCCCTTTAAAAATGCAATGGATTTTGAAAGATATCTACAAAAAACGGGCAAAAAACTTTAAAGGCGTTTTTCTCAGGTTTTCAGTTGGAAAAAGAGGACAGACAACCTTAATTCAAATGTCTATATCTTTAAAACCATTAAAGGTATGACTTTGACTAGGATATCATTTGAAAGCTTATGGTCTCCTCTTTTCATTGATACCAAAATCTCAATTTTGAAATTTGGGTCACTGTGACTCATTTTGCTGAATCAGGTCACAAATAAGAACGTTCTGGGAACGTTCCCTCCAAGTTATTTTTAGGTTTAATTTTATAACCTAGAGAGAACGCTCATTCCCTGCGGGTTATTTTTAGGTTTTATTTTATAACCTAAAGAGAACCTTCCCAAAACATTTCCTGTAGGTTATTTTTATTTTTTATAACCTAGAGAGAATGTTTTTATTTTTTTATTTATTAGATTTTTTTGGTCAACAAAAAAAAATCCATTTGCATCATTTTGCACATGAAACATAAAAACGTGTAAGTACATACATGCATATACACATACAAAATCATTCAAAAAGAAAAAAAAAGAATATTAATAAAAAATAATAAAAAAATCCACCTAGAGAGAACGTTCCCTGTATGCTATTTTTATTTTTTATTTTTATAACCTAGAGAGAAGTCCCACTGATGCTCCGTATGTATTCACTTCTGCTGCCATCACATCATTAAATCCATTGTATTTTTAGTGCGTAAGTCGTGCGCGCTCCACTACTCCAGCACGCGCTTCTCTGTTCCTCCAGCATGCGCTTGCGAACTTGGTTTAATTTTACCTCAGAAACAAACATTATTTTACTGATTTCTTTTCTTTATTTCGTCATTTAGTAACTTAAATATGAGAGAACAAATATATATTTTAGTGGTTTTCGATAGTTTTTAACGTCTATATGAGGAGAATATGATGTTAAAAGAAGCTTTTGATTGATGTGAAACGGAGATAGCTAAAGTTAGGCGGATAAACTGTGGTAAGATTTGTTAAAGTGAAAGAAATCTTTTTATCTCAGAGAATACATTA
The DNA here is from genome assembly GCF_027580225.2 of Misgurnus anguillicaudatus. Taxonomy (NCBI): domain Eukaryota; kingdom Metazoa; phylum Chordata; class Actinopteri; order Cypriniformes; family Cobitidae; genus Misgurnus; species Misgurnus anguillicaudatus. The sequence continues at coordinate 30,393,591 of NC_073353.2, forward strand.
TTTTAGCAAATTCTTTTATCTTTTTCTTCATTTAGTAACGTTAACTTAAATACGTGTGGACAAAAATATATTTTGATTGATTTCCAATACGATTGAATGATTTTAATGACACGTCTTAAGAGAATATGATGTAATGGAAAAGCTTTGAATATTTTATCTAAAAACGAATAACTGCAGTGGTAAGATCTGTAAAGTATTTATTTATCTGTAAATAAATATCTGTTTTAAGTCCTCTATATTGTGTGAAGTTATTATTTATATATTTTATAAAATACAATATAATCTAAAAACAATATGTGATGCTGAGTTTTTTTATTATTAAAAATAAGCTCCAGTTCATGTTTTCTGAACAATAAACACTGTTTACATGATTTTTAATCTGATTATTTGCATTGATGCATATCACAATATAAAGGTTAGGGGAACGACAGTGAAAGCTGAACCTTCACCTGTTTCTGCGGTCATCTTCCACTTCGCAATGCGCGCTGAGCGTATGCTGGCAAAGAGCTCGTGCGCGTTCTTTTTTTCAAAAGAAAATCCAGTTTTTCATTGGTTTGGAAAGCCAGTGCAATAAATACTTGGAGCGGGCATGGGGAAATGTATCGGAGTAAAAAGTAAACTTTTTCTTTAATATTGTAGTGGAGTAAGAGTAAAAGTAGATGCAAATAAAACATACTCAAGTAAAGTACAGATCCCCGAAAAAAGTACTTAAGTAAAGTAACGAAGTATTTTTACTTCGTTACTTACCACCACTATACAATACATTAAAACCACAATATGTAAGATGTTTGTTATAAACTATCCAAAAACCACTTGCAAAGTATGATATATATTTCAATGCAGTTGTGTACTGGCATTATCCCAAAAATCCCAAGTATATTTTTAAAGGAAGTACAGTAATATCTGTGCTATCCTGGGTTTCCAAATGTAGAAACTATAACAAATGTGTTGACAAATGTGGAAGTGGTGGTTATACAGCATTTAGCACGCAGCTGTTGTGCCTTGCAGCCAATTCATTACAATGGCATAAAATAATGTGATCAAACCAGTGTTGGGTACATTACACAAAAAAGTAATGAATTACTAGTTAGTAATTACATCTTCAATCATGTAATTAGATTACTGTAAAAATTACTCTCTCCAAAACTTATTATTGATCTATTATTACTAATTATTTCTAAATCCTATTTAGTAAATGATACAAAGATAGGCTTGAAATGGCTCGGCTAAATCATATGAAAGTATATTAATTAATCTGGTCACACTTTTTAAGGTCCAAATTTCCACTATTAACTAACAATTAACTACTTTTGCTGCAATAAACTCCTATTCACTGCTTATTAATACGTTGTAAAGCCGTTGTTAAGTTTAAGTATTGGTAGGAATTGGGTTTAAGGATGTGGAATGAGGTTTTGCAGAATCAGGCATTAATATGTGCTTTTTAAACAACCAATATTTCAGTCATATTAATGCTAATAACCACTGACTCCCTGGGGTTGAAAACCTCAACTTTTTAAGCCAGGAGGGAAGAAACTCCTAGGAGGAAAAAACCCCTTGGGAGATATATATAGACTGTATCAGCCTAACCCTAACTGTGATTAGCAAATTCCATAGGTTTCTGGATGGTGAAAACAACATTTCTTCATAACCTAATTAAGCATCTCCTTTTTTATTGTTCTGAAACTGCGACCTAGTGGTGAAGTCCTACATATTGTGCCTTTAAGAGGGAAATAAACTCTCATGGGGCGATCACATTTCGCAGATTACAACATATTACAAAGAAAGCAAAAATATCAGAAACTCTTCAGTAGGTCATCAACAGGTAGGTCATCATCTTAAGCATCTAAATGCCTAGAATAAAGATCTGCTTTATACAGTAGTTTCAAGCTTCTGTCTGTGAACAACGCATGGAGTATCAACCATCAGCAACATAAAAAGCAGAGATCACAGCCGAGCACTCAACGTTTAAAATCAAAAGTTCACCTATTTTAGTGTATGACAAAGAACTTCCCTCATCTTATTATTGAGAGTTGTGAAGCTAATGAACACACTGGAACTTTCTATAATGAAACAGAATTAAAGTCAATGGATAAATTGTCAATCCTGTGAGTAATTACTGAGTCAGATGAAACACAAGGCCACAGCGCTCTCTCTCCTCATGGACAACGGGATAATTAAGGATTCAGCGTAAACCTCTTGCTTTAATGAGATCATTACAGGAAACAAATAACTCCTGCATGGGAGACCTAACTGTCTTTGTCAAAGAATCAGGGCATAAACTTGTGCACTCGGCTTGCCAATTTATTGTGATCATGTTATTCTTTCCATCTGGCTGTTGTTTATGAATGTGATTAATCAAAGTCTTTGAAATATATTACAAAACTTTTGAGCTGGAATGAGAACTTGTCATATATATATATATATCAACCCTATATCACGAAATTGCGTGACCACTCCACGCATGGACCAGCGCGACAATGTCACGCTTTGCCGCGTTTGAGCGTGAGCATGTCACGCTTTTCTGTTTGTGTCGCTGTCACGTATTGGTTACTCAACTTTTTTGTCCTATTTTCAAACCATTGTCGCTTCGGTTTAGGGTTAGATTTGGTGCTTGTGTTATATGTCACTTTAAGTATTTGTCACTTTAAGTATTGGTTTATAAAATAAAAAGATACAATACTTATTCTTTTATATTTTCTAAACTTTAACCAATTGTCACCTGACGTTGGGGTTAGAGTTTGTTTAGGTAAGGGTGTCATTTTATGTAAATCTAACCCTAAACCGAAGCGACAATGGTAAGAAATTAGGACAAAAAAGTTGAGTAACCAATACGTGACAGCGACACAAACAGAAAGCGTGACATGCTCACGCTCAAACGCGGCAAAGCGTGACATTGTCACGCTGGTCCATGCGTGAAATAGTCACGCAATTTCGTGATACATAATGATAGGAGACACCAAAAGTGCATCCATCCATAATTAAAGTGATCCATATATGGGTTAAAATTGTCTTCTGAAGTGAAATGATAGGTTTGTGGGAAAAGAATGATTAATGTTTTCAGCTTTTAACGATAGTTACGACATATATGTAATGTTAACAAACAATAACAACTATAGATTCAAATATGGCGACACGTGTAATCGCATTGGGGTTTTTTTTATTTGGCTGACGTTACTTTATTTTGGCTTAACTTAGAAATTGTGCCGATTATGCTGATTAATTGCCTGTTTTAGGGCTTTGACATTTAATTACCATAAATTTTTTGTTTGTTTATGAAATCATTTTCACACATTGTTGTAATTATTTAAATTAAATATTTTGCAAGGTTTACCTGGCGGTAAATATTAATACACATTATTAAAACACAAATTTAAAAGTATTCAGATACAGTCTCGTTTATACAGGCGCCTCAGCTCCCCTTTGTGTTTTTTAGAGAGATGTGCAATCATTGTGGTGATCTGATGAGGTCAAACAATCATGATGAGATATTTAATCATTGTGACAGCCCTACTGGCAGGTTTCATTTTTTAATTGATTCGCAACTTATTGCATGTCAGTTATGTCAAGAGGCATTGATTTAACCTACTCATATAATATAATGAAGCCCAGTGGAGGAAAAAATATTAGCCTAAAAGCCATACTATGGAAAATTATGTTAGAATACATATATGATACAATTACATGGGATCTGTCATATTGTTGAGACATTGGCTGTCCCATCCAACGGTATCTCATGGCAATTCGTATTTCGTACGTATTTTACAAGGTAGCTAATTCGTATTAATTCATACAACTACATTTGTATATTTTTGTACAATTTGCATTTGTCCTTGTGACATTTCAGTTATGGGCAGGGTTTCGTTATTGTTTTTTAAAATAATCGTACATTTTTGCACAAATTAGAAAATATGTAACAATTCTGATGAGATCAGGCTGGTCCCGTCACACCCCTACAGTATGTTGCTATGACCTCTGGCCGTGTTATACATTGAACACAATTGTTGTCCTTTACTCAGACAAGCCGAGAGCACTCTAAATGAAACTGTGACAGGCCGTTTGGAATCTGAGTTTCTGTCAATGTCATAATTAAGACTTCACAAGGCAGATCTAAAGAGCACAGATAAGTGATGGAGAATCAGACATACTCTCACTCTCAGATAAACAGCTGTCTGGTTTAACACTCATTAGTGGAGGTGATTTAAAATAGATAAGCAACACATTTACAGATAGGGACTGAAGGCTTGAAGTATGCAGCTTGTCTTACATGGGCTGTTGTTAATACGGAGTGGTTGTTTTTTTGCATGAATACACTGCCCCGTCAGCTAAATCAGCACGGACCAATACTGCCTTTCTGACTATTATCCAGACTGGTTAGAGTAAAGAATCAGATACTGATAAAATTTTGATAAAATTGTTTGCCAAAAGCATAAATGTATTATGTAATGTAAAGAATTCGTGTTTGCTGCTAAAACAACGCTGACAAATGATCTAAAAATCCCTCTAGGATTTATTTAGCTGTCAACACTTCATGATCAAACCCGGTTATTGTTAGCAAGCACTCTGGGTACAATAAAAACTAATGTTTCTATAAAGCACTCAAAACGGTTTAACGCAGAGTAATTTATGGCTATGTTTCTGGTTATTAAATCTGTCGAGACCCTATCTATCCCACTCATTAAATAAAAGGTATTCTTCAGGGACTGTTAATGGATTCCCATCAATTCAAGATCCCTGACTCTATTTTGCTCGTGGTGACGCTGTAAATCTCCCATGATGAGAGATGTGAGAATAAAACTATATCTGACAATGGTATTCGATTAACGTCTATTGACAGTGACACCAGCTTCCGGGAGGGAGAAGGAAAAAAGACTAAACGCAGCATAACGGCAGCACAAATTGGCCGTCTACGCTTAACAAGCTTCTATTTTATGTCTTGTTTATTCCATTCACAGCACAGTGGCAGCAGTTCTGTCATTTTCCGAACCCTAATAAATAGAAGCACGCTTTTGTAAAGTCAAAGCATGGGCTGTCGCTACATTGTGAACTGCTGAGGGCTGCTGGGCTCGATGCCAACTAAGACGCTAAGACATGTTTACTGTTAACAGTTGGAGGGAGATGGGTTGGCGAGGGGGGGCATGGGAAGTTGGCTCATGTCGGCTCAGCGTTGGATCTAAACCTCTGAGTGTCCGCTCTATATGTTCATGGGCTGAGCAGACCACCCTAGGCCAGATGAAATGGAGCTGGCAGCGTGTGGTTAAAAGTGTGATGAGGTTCACCTTAAGCTTCTTTTCCGTTAAGGCGTTAAAGTAATGGAAAGCTTCGATTCGGGACAGTCGGGAACTCATGCACTACACAAATTACAAATATCGTTGAAAATGAAGAAATACTTCCCTTAGCTTTAGGCAAATGCATACATAAACATTCGAAACCATGACAAAAATTACTTAAGATTAAAGAAAGTACCCAAAATACCTTAAATATGACTTTACATTCACTTTGCGCTAATACCCTGGTTCCCATTACAGATGTGCTCAGAACCTTTGCAATATTTCCTAATAAATGTTGATAAAAACTATTGCGAAATGACGTTTTAATTAACCAATGTTATGTGACATTAACCAATGTAATGTGACTAAAATGTACTAAATGTAAGTCTTCCAAAAGTCATGCTGACAGATGTTGGTTTCCAAAATACTTGACAAATTGATACTGACTGCACACACAAAAGAAAAAAAACTTAACTAACTTTCTTTCTCTCTCAACAGGTACAGTTTTGGAATAGTGAAAACTTGGTATAACCACTTCTTGTATTATTGCCTCCCTTTGACAAATTGCGTGATTGTTTCCGTATCGTTGTAAGTCGCTTTGGATAAAAGCGTCTGCTAAATGTAGGTTTATGCAACAAGGCCACCACACTAGCCATTAAGTGCGTTCGATTTGTTGCGGCGCAAAGCAGAACGACAGGCAGATGATATTACTGTAAGACCAATTAAAGAAATCGTACAGAGCAGTTTGCTCTCAAATCACTCTCGCGATACCTAGATGTCATCCGCCTGGCGGTCTATGCGGCGCTGTATAAAGTCGAAAACACCTATTATTTTTAATCGAAGAAGATGCATGCATATTATCCAAGTATTAATGGCAAGGAAAGCCCCTTACTGTGGGTTCACACCAGCCGCGTTTGAGGCATCAAATTTGCATCTACCGCGTCTAGTTTGCCGCTTGAACATTTTTAGTTTACTCGCTTCATTCACGCGTGAAAGCAGCGCGTGAAATTCTAGTCATTGAAACATTCACGAAGAAATTAGCGTCATGGGAGGGGCTCCTGCGAATCTGCTCGCTTTCTGTAATCACGTCACTACTAGAGCAAGCTCCTGATTGGTTAACGCGGCGTGTTTTTTCCGCCAAAGTTCAAATTTTTCAACTCACGTTTTCCCCGCAGCAACGCTCAATTCGCGCGGCAGAATCGGAATCACATATACCGCGCCACACTAAACGCCTCATTCGCGCCGCGAGACCTCCAGATGCGCATCAACGTGTCTTCACATTAACTTAACATTGAAATCTCCTCTACCGCGGCTGGTCTGAACGCAGCAGTAAGGGGCTTGTACCAGCGTATGTTTTCAATGGTTTTCAAAGAGCCGCACTTTTAAAAATTGCCAGATTGATAGACAAAACAGAAATATCATAGCAACCAAAGCGCTTAGCTAAGAGAAATGCTGGCAACCACCAACAATTGGCATCTGCCTGGCGTTTTTAGCCATGTGTGGTGTACATGCTCCCTTATACTTATGCCAAGTTCAGACTGCACGCTTTTAGCCCCGATTTTGAATCGCTGACAGGTTTTGAGAAAATGCAGACAAATGCCTGAAATCACAAGCAAATCGGTGCTCGTTCACGCGAGTGACAATCACACAGTGTGAACTATCAAAGACGCAATCTGAGAGAATCGCTGACGGGTTGCCGACACCCATGATATATCTGGCATGCTAGATATCTGGACCTGTTGGCGATTCAAAATCATACCGTGTGAAATGTGTTCTGACTAAAAATAACATCGGCGATGACCTACAGCCAATGAGAGGGCAACATGCAGGGCAGCTGGAAGTTTGGGGAGGAGTCTCCCCAACCATTACTTCCTTCATAATCTTTTTTTTTTTAATTTTCGCTTCAAATGAGCGCACATGCAATTTGTATGGCAAGCTTCTTGCGGGCTACCATTTTTAATAATAACCCCAGTCTCATTCAAAAACTCCGGTCTTGCACACTTGACCTCACATTTTCCTTGTCACTTATCACGTGCGTTTGGTTGTGAGATGTAGTTTGCGGACCGGGACAGTGTTTTTCAGTGATTCTTCCTACGGTAAAGTCATGCAGTGTGTCAACACAGCAGCAACTGAACGTGACCCTATATAGTCATTGCAGTGTGAAAAGATCTATGACCAACTACTTTGATAATCGTGCAATCTGACCTCGGCATTAGCAGAAGACATTTATAAACTGTTTCTGGGAGGTAATCGTACGCGATTTTGCGTCTTTAAAAGAATGATCATACGACTTTTATGCATATCAGGTCATCTGTAATTGGAAAAAAAACACCTCCTGCCTGTATTAAATATTGCAATATAAAGGAGTTTTTGTGAAATTAGACATATTTTTAATTAGCTGTTTCAATTTGCGCAATTTGACGGGTAATGGAAACACAACAACTGAAAGCACAGAGCATGAGATCAGATATTCAAGAGACATTTACAAACCAAACACATCATAAAATTCTATACTGTTGAGAGTTACTGATATCGAAATCTGTAAATCTTCTATTATTGGCATATATGGACATGTCTCAAGGACCTATTCATTAATATCAATAGATATAAAGACAGCTAATGGGCTTCTTATATTATCATGCTGAAGCATAGTGGTTTATTAGTATTCTGAATAACATGCCACTCATGTCGGTCAATACAGTTGTGCCAGACAGTATATATTGGATCTCAAAGAGAAAAGAAATTCAGACTGAAAAAGTAAACCTTTTCATATATGTTTTGCTTCAGCTCCTTTAATCACAGACAGAAACTTAAAAGCAAGATAAAGGTCCTGCATTATTTACACCCACAAAATCAATTGTTTCCCTATTTTGGTACATTGTTTGTACTCTAGGGACTTACTGCTAGAATTTGCTGATCGACTGAACTTGTTATCTACTGTGCTCGCACAGAGCTCTCTCTCCACCTCCATCCAGGCCTTTGTACTTTAAAATGTGTTGGCATGCAGGTCCGTATCCCCCTTTAAAACTTTAAAAACTCCCCTCTTAGGAAGTTTTCAATGGGGTCCTTGTCCAATGCATAGCACTCCAGTGTTAGATGGGGAGGTCTGCAAAGAGACATACTTACTTTAAAACATCAAACATTTTGCTAGCCTGTGTGGCACTTGCAAGGATTAGTTGTCTCTTAAGGGTGCACACAGTGAGTTGTGGCAGGTTACACTTAAGGTTGCCATTTAATACAACCCCATACATCACAATGTCAGCACAGGGAAATTAACTTTAAAGGGAAGCCCACAACAATTTGCTTCTCGTGCATGTACAACCGATGACAAGGTCTGACAGTAGGTTTAACCTATATCTGTCTACCCTGATTATTTTAACATGGGCTATAGCCCTATTCGGTTGGTAATTGTTTCTCGTGGGGACGTAAGGTATTTTCATTATTTACAAGGGGTAGTGATTTTATTGCCATCCGAATCCAGAATGTCTGTGTTTTTCTCCAACCACCCATGTAAAAATTCTCAGCCAAATTACAGTTTACTACAAACACTAAGGTCGTGTTGTAATTTAATTGCTTTCCGAATTCACATCTGAGTTTAAAAAAGGGGATCAATGGAAAAGTCATTTTGCATATCCTTTTAGACCCCTAAAAAGCACCATATGGTCACACGCGTTGTGAAGCGTCTTAACATTTATCACAGATGAGGCATCCAAAGATATTTTTACCAACGTGATCTCACAAAGTTCCGTGGTATAGTAAAGGAATTTTTTGCTCATCTTTCCGTGGCATTCTCACGGATCTCCACATTTTTCCGTGGCCCTGCCATGGACTGTCTTTTTCCATGGCATTCTCACGGATTGGTTACTTAACTGCTTTTTGCTATTTTCAAACCATTGTCGCTTCGGTTTAGGGGTAGATTTGGTGTTTGCGTTAGGATGTCACTTTAACTATTGGTTTATACTATTTTTTGTGATTTATTCTTTTATATTTTCTAAACTTTTAACAATTGTCTCCTGGCGTTGGGGTTAGAGTTGGGTTTGGGTAAGGATGTCATTTTATGTAGCGACAATGGTAAGAAAATAGGACAAAACAGTTGATGAACCAATCAGGGGCCACGGAAAAATGCGGAGATCCGTGAGAATACCACGAAAAATTCGTGAGATCAGGTTGATCTTTACAGACACCCTCATGAAAAACAATGGTAACACATTACTTGAAGGGGTGTTCATAAGACATGACATGACACCTTCATAATCATGACATGACATGTGTCTTGAACATGAAGGAGATTTTATGACAACTGTCATTAAGTGTCATTTGTTCAATTATGTAATTTTTAATGCAAAGATGACATTGTTTGACAACTTGACATAAACCAATACAACATAACTTGTCATAAATCTGTCATAAACATGACATAGCAGAATAATTAGACTTAGAAACTACCTAACTTTATGGGTTAACATTACATTAATCTGTCATTTAAATAACATTAAGTGTTAATACTATGTCAAATAATTTTAAATACTGACATGTCAAAAGATTATACTTAACATTATGTATGTGCACAATACATAAAAAGCTGACAACTAACAGAACTTGTTCCCTATCAAAAGCTTTACTCGATGCTGCGCTGCTAAGTGCTATGGGGAAACGTCTTTATCGTTGACCAGCTGAATATAGTGTGCAAACACGTCAATGAAATTGACCCGGAGGTATATAGCCTCGGTTGATGACGACATCACAGCGCACCCAATGCGAGGCTATAAAATAGATGAGCAACAGCTGTGTCATCAGGTCTTTTTATTTTCAGACCAACTCTGAATGAGTGTGTGCTACACTGAAATGCAAATCTCTCTCTTACCTTTTGAACTTCACTTGAGATCTTTGTTAGGAGTTAGATTCCAACAAGATAGAGTGCAGACTTTCTCTCTTTCCGATTTTAAAGGAGTTTAAGTTAAAAGGAAAATATGAGTAAGAGGAGTCACGAGCAGTCTAAGTCGTGTTTGTTTTCGCTTTATGGCGAAGGACGACACACACACTTAACTGTTTTGTGTGTTTGGGGGAGGAGCATGCGGTCATGGCTTTGTACAGTCTGATGAGTGCGAGCATTGTGAATCATTCACAATATAAATGATTCGTGCTCGCCGTATTATTTCTGACCGCAACCTCAAATTAAGTTATATTTCTTCGCGTGATTCCGAAGCGCACTCCGGTGTTTCTTCGGGTTATGTGGGGGTAATTATAATAATGACGTTGATGATATCTCACTCGGTTCTGCGGAGTTTCATAAGCCTCCGAGCGTTTCTCGCGCGATGAAAGTCGGTCGAGGAGCTTCTCGAGGTGGTAACACGCGCCAGGTTTGGCCTCGCGAGCCAGAGAACCCCAAACAAAGCAAACTAGCGGATAGGTTTCTATAGTACAAAGGGAGAGGACGAAACATGAGCCTCTCTCTTTCTTTGAGGATCTCCATGGTGAATTAAATAAATCATGGGAAAGACCATACTCATTGCGTGCTTCATGCCCACGGCGTCAATTTACGACTATCGTGGGTACGAAGACGCGCGGATATACCAAAATGCCACAGGTGGAAGAGACGCACGCGAGTTATCTCTCGCCTGGCTCGGCATCCTCATTAAAGAAGCCTACCCTGCCCACGAAACCGTGTAAATAACTTCAGCTCTCGTGGGCAAGGCTTATCAAGCCGCAGGTCAGGCTGGTGCTGCGCTGCATACTATGGCAATATTACAGGCATACCAGGTTGATCTGTTAAAGGATTTGAGTGCAGGCGAGACGATGGACAAAGAGACATTTGACGAGTTGCGTATGACTACAGATCTGTCTCTTCGTGTCATTAAATAAACGGCTCGCGCTATCGGCCGTACTATGTCTGCTCTGGTAAACAGAGAGGCATTTATGGCTAAATCTGTCAGGCATAAATGAGAAGGATAAAACTTTTCTTTTAAATGCCCCTGTTTCCCCATTGGGTTTATTTGGTGACACGGTTGACTCCGTTGTCACGAAATTCACTGAAGTTAAAAGCATGAAGAAATATTCCACTCTTTACAGTAGGGCTCGCCGGGGGGCGGGGCATATCATGTTACATCAGATCGCTCCGTCCCGTTGCCTTTACGAAGCCTCTCCACCTCCGCCGCCTGTGGGCTTGCGGGGGGGGGGGGATGGGTTTCCAGCATAATGTTAAAGGCCCTCTGTCTTCAATGTTAAAGGCCCCCCGTGCAGGGTTTTTTAGCATTCCCCTAAGAGGAAATAATAAAATTAATACCATTATCAGAGAGTCTGGCAGCGTGGAAACTCCTGCCAGGCGTTTCTGCTTGGGTAATAAGCACAGTACACTTAGGATACATAATCCAATTTATTCGTCGTCTTCTGCACTTCAATGGCGTGATATTCACTTCCGTGAGACCGGAACGAACGCACGTACTGTTGCAAGAAATACAAACTCTACTGATGAAAGGGGCCATAGAACATGTTCCCCTTCCATAGATAAGGTCAGGCTTTTACAGCAGATACTTCCTGGTTCTTACAGTCTGCCTAGCTTTATCACCCCGCACACACACAAAATGTATGGATGCAGCACTGGCTCCATTGAGACTCCGGTGCATCTGCATTTTAAATTACATGGATGATTGGCTAATACTAGCAAAATCGCGATAGGTGGCGCTCCAACACAAAAACATTGTGTTAGCACATCTACTTTTTCTAGGGTTGAGACTCAACACCAAGAAAAGCGTTCTTTCTCATGCCCAGAGAATGACTTATTTAGGGATAGTCTGGGATTCGATTACGATGCGGGCACATTTGTCTCCCGCACGAATCGAGGCCATTCAGCATACCCTGAGCAGAGTCAGGCTAGGCCAGGATCTCACTGTGAAATAATATCAGAGGATATTAGGGTTTATGGCATCAGCATCCACGGTGATTCCTTTGGGGCTGTTGCATATGACGCCGTTTCAGTTGTGACTCAGAGCCGGAGGGTTTCATCCAAGGGCCAACCCTCAAAGGCTGATAAAAGTGACGCGCCACGGGCTTCATACACTAACTATGTGGATAAGACCCCGGTTTGTTGCCTTGGGTCCCACACTATGAGCGACTTGTCATCGCGGACTGCTAATGACAGACGCCTTCCCTGACGGGCTGGGGTGCGACCTTAGATGGTCGTCCAGCTCAAGGGGAATGGGAGGGTCATCAGCTCGGTTGGCACATCAATTGCCTAGAGCTGACGGCTGTATTTCTGGCCCTGAAATATTTTCTCCGCCAAATGAGAAGCTGTCATGTCCTAGTGCGGGTGGACAACACAGCGACAGTCTCATACTTAAGTCACCAGGGAGGTCGGCGCTCGCGCAATCTGAACAAGATAGCGAGGCAGATTTTTCTCTGGGCTCAGGACAAGTTCCTGTCACTCAGAACAGTGTACATCCCAGAAAACCTATATGTAGGAGCAGATTTACGGTCCAGGCAGACATTATTGACTGGGGATTGGAAACCCCACCCAGACATAGTGTCTCAGATATGGACCTGATTTTACAGAGAGAAAGTGGACCTCTTGGCCTCTTTTCAGATAGCGTAATGTCTCCTTTACTTCTCTCTGAGTTCCCCAGCCCCCCTGGGTCTGGACGCAATGGCGCACACATGGCCGGACAAACGCCTTTATGCGTTTCCTCCAGTGGCGCTGCTCCCGCAGGTTCTAGCCAGAGTTCGCCAGCAAGGCTCTTGCCTCTTTCTGATAGCACCGCGTTGGCTGAACAGAGTATGGTTCTTTAGAGATAATATCTCTCCTCAACGGCTCGCCATGGGCAAGTCCGGAGAGGAGGGGCGTTCTGTCTCATATGATAATGCATCTCAGGCCCGACCTGTGGAATCTCCATGTTTGGCTCCTAAGGGTACCAACTGAGGGACACAGGTTTGTCGCCTGATGTTACTGACACTATTTTGAGTGCTAGGGCTCCTTCCACTAGAAAGAATTATGCCTTTAAATAGGGTGTCTTTGAAGCATGGTGCATGACACATAATGCAGATCCTGTTAACTGCCAGTTTGCTACAGTTCTGAGTTTTCTGCAGGAAAAGCTGTCAGCAGCTTATGCCCATCCACTCTCAGGTTTTATGTGGCCGCTTTTTCGTCTTGCCACGCTTTGGTGGACGGGGCGCCGCTCGGGAGGCATCCAACGATTGAGGCCTACAGCAAGAACTAAGATTCCTTCGTGGGACCTAGCTAAAGTCCTTGAGGGTCTGGTTCAGACCTCCTTTTGAACCTCTAGAGTCAGCGTCTGATAGACTTCTGACACTAAAGATGGTTGTTCTAATGGCGATAACTTCTTTAAAAAGAATTGGGGATATGCAGGCTCTGGCGATCTCGCCATCCTGTCTAGATTTTGCCCCAAGAATGGTGAAGTTGATTTTACATCCTTATCTTGTTTACCTGCGTAAGGTTCCCTTTTCGACTGCACATCCGGTCATTCTTGAGACTTTCTGCCCTCCGCCGTTCACCACGCCGGAGCAGGAGTTATACCACAGATTGTGTCCAGTCCGTGCTCTTCAGACTTATGTCCACCGCACTAGCCAGTGGCGTAAGTCAGAGCAGTTGTTTGTCTGTTTTGAGGGCCGCAACAGAGGTGCTCTTGCCTTTGAGGCGCGCTGTCAAGTCTCGCCAGCAGGTCTGAGAGCTCACTCCACCAGGGTAGTAGCCTCTTCTACTGCTTTAGTAAAAGGGGCCTCCTTGCAGATCGTTTGTGATGCGGCAGGCTGGTCCTCTCCGCATACATTCATAAGATTTTATAGCTTGGATGCTCATGTCACTCCAGGATCTCCTGTCCTCGAGTCAACATCTCAAGCTGATGTCTATGCCATTTGTCCATAAAAGGGTATCCCCCACTGCTACTTTTAGTAAGGGGTGCCTCCTTACAGAGCGTTTGTGATGCGGCAGGCTGGTCCTCTCCGCATACATTCATAAGATTTTATAGCTTGGATGCTCATGTCACTCCAGGATCTCCTGTCCTCGAGTCAACATCTCAAGCTGATGTCTATGCCATTTGTCCATAAAAGGGGTATCCCCCACTGCTACTTTTAGTAAGGGGTGCCTCCTTACAGAGCGTTTGTGATGCGGCGGACTGGTCCTCTCCGCATACATTCATAAGATTTTATAGCTTGGATGCTCATGTCACTCCAGGGTCTCATGTCCTCGAGTCAACATCTCAAGCTGCTGTCTAAACCATTTTTCCATAAAGGGGTATTCCCCACTGCTATTTATTAGGAAGGGGTGCCTTCTTATAGATGTTTGTGAGGCGGCAGGAGCATCCTTTCCGCACACATCCACTATTTTTAGCTTGGTTGTTTATGTCTGAGATTTCTTTGCGGTCCTTGTGCACACACTTACACATCCGTAAGGGGTCCAGACATCTCCAAGCACGGCAGCGTGGGTATTGTCGTTCCCCATAGCGCTTAGCAGCGCAGCATCGAGTAAAGCTTTTGATAGGGAACGGAGGGGTTACTTGACTGTAACCTTGTTCCCTGAAAAAGCGGAACGAGATGCTGCGCTGTCTTGCCGTACAGTAGATGTCCCAGGACTGGTCTTCAAACAAAAGATCTGATGACACAGCTGTTGCTCATCTATTTTATAGCCTCGCATTGGGTGCGCTGTGATGTCGTCATCAACCGAGGCTATATACCTCCGGGTCAATTTCATTGACGTGTTTGCACACTATATTCAGCTGGTCAACGATAAAGACGTTTCCCCATAGCGCTTAGCAGCGCAGCATCTCGTTCCGCTTTTTCAGGGAACAAGGTTACAGTCAAGTAACCCCTCCGTTCTTCCTCTCACAGAGGGTTCCGAAATTTTATGACATAGAAGAAAATAATAAACATTAATGTTTTTTTTTAAATAACTGTTTTCCAACGCTGCATGGCTTAACCCATTATGGTACTGTTTTTCGTTTAATTTTAGGTGAATCTGTCTGCAAATGCAATAAAATATAATGATATATATTATTATTATTATTATTATTATTATTATTAGGGTTTCGAGCACGAAGTGCTGAAAACCTATTGTATTTGTCTGTTTTATTATTATTATTATTATTATTATTATTATTATTATTATTATTATTATTATTATTATTTTTCCGCCATAAAACGCGTCGCCCAGCACAAACCGTAAGTCGTAGAAACTTGCCACTTGGTCAACTGGTTGTATATCAGCTCGCTACTCAGATACAGTGAATCAGCCAAATCGGCCCATAGGTGGCGCTATAGCAATGCCCGACGCGTTGGGGCTCATAACTCCTAAAGCGGACATCAGACACTCAAGTATTTGGTACCATTGTAATCCCTGGCTCCAAACTTAAAATATGTATATCTCCGATTTCATTTCCGGTATACAAATTTTTCGCTAATTTGCATAATATGCATTTCTAGCCAAAATGAACTAGTCCTAGGTTTTTCGCCCGATCGGAATCGTTCCAACGTAGGAGAAATCTGTGGAGTGAGTAGGTAAATAATTATCGAACAGAATTTGAAATTTCGCTTCAGGGTCACTAAGGGGCGCCAAAACTCCATACAGGAAGTAGCCTATCGTCACTGAAATGGCTATAACTCGTGAACGGTTTGAGATATCTTAACGAGGTTTGGTACACATGTGTACCAGCTCACTCCGGTGTGACAGTAAAAAAGATGCAGATTTTGGCCACTAGGTGGCGCTATAACAGGCTTTAGCTCGGGAATGGCTATTACTACACAACCGTTAGCCCGATACACTTAATATTTGCTATGGTGTGTCTTTGTGCAATGTACCATGAGGGTCTGGAAGGACATTGGCGTATCTCCAAAAACATGGCCGTCATCGGCCAATGAAGGTTGAGGACTGATTTGACAGGGTTAACGAAGGTCGATCGGAACGAAACGCACTGTGCTTCTTCGTGTACTGCTCATGAAGGTCTGTAAGAATTATGGTGTCATTTGGCCACTAGGGGGCGTAATACCATATTTCGGTGCCTGTATCACGTGACGTTTGACATACACACACAAACATGACATCATATGATAGATCTGCCTATGGTGAACAGCTTTTCCTCTTGAAGCGTTGCTGTCAATTAAACGGTTCGTGAGTTATTGGTGATAACCTTCAAATCCTACTTTTGCGAACTACTCCTAGGTTTTTTGCCCGATCGGAATCGTTCCAATGCAGGAGAAATCTGTGGAGTGAGTAGGTAAATAATTATCGAACAGATTTTGAAATTTCGCTTGAGGGTCACTAAAGGGCGCCAAAGCTCCATACAGGAAGTAGCCTATCTTCACTAAAATGGATATAACTCGTGAACCGTTTGAGATATCTTAACGAGGTTTTGTACACATATGTACCAGCTCACTCCGGGGACACAGTAAAAAAGATGCGGATTTTGGCCACTAGGTGGCGCTATAACAGGCTTGAGCTCGGGAATGGCTATTACTACACAACCGTTTTCCCGATACTCTCAATATTTGGTATGGTGTGTCTTTTTGCAATGTACCATGAGGGTGTGGAAGGACATTGGCGTATCTCCAAAAACATGGCCGTCATTGGCCAATGAAGGTTGAGGACTGATTTGACAGGGTTAACAAAGGTCGATCGGAACGAAACGCACTGTGCTTCTTCGTGTACTGCTCCTGAAGGTCTGTAAGAATTACAGTGTCATTTGGCCACTAGGGGGCGTAATAACATTATTTCAGTGCCTGTATCACGTGACGTTTGACATACACACACAAACATGACATCATATGATAGATCTGCCCATGGTGAACAACTTTCCTCTTGAAGCGTTGCTGTCAATCAAACGGTTTGTGAGTTATTGGTGATAACCTTCAAAACCTACTTTTGCGAACTAGTCCTAGGTTTTTCGCCCGATCGGAACATAACCAAAGCTAATTGATTCTGTGGAGTGTGACTATCAATAATTATCAAAAAAATTTTGAAATTTGTATTCATACACGAAAGGAGTGGCCAAAAACATAAATGAGCGGAGCTTAGAACATTTAAATGGCCATAACTCGAGAGGGGTTTGAGATATCATCACGGGGCTTGAATAGTATATGAAGGCCATCGGTCTGAGGTCGTGATATAAAAAGCTTGCCAATCGGACAATAGGTGGCGCTATAACGGGAAAGATGGCATTAAATACTGTGATTATCCAACGGTTACACTTTATAAGCCTATAACTTTATCTGTGATCAACGAATTTCCATGGGAATTGCTTTTATATGATCCTGAATTGTTTTCGAATCCTATGATACCAAACATGCCTGGTTTCGAATTACGTTTTACCACATTAAAAACAATCACTAATAGCTTCGTAACCGTAACTCCTATCGATTCGAAAACACCATAGGAAGAACAATGCAATAGCTTCTGAACAAAAAACTCTATTGGCATTATATTAAAATCTCCATCAGAAATGGCCGAAAATTGTGAAAAACCAAAATAGTCCTATAGGTGCACGTGTGTTTAAGCATACATAGTCTGTATGAACCGTTTCTGACCATCTCTTTCGTTTTTGTGGATGCTGGATCAGCCTGGTTGACGACGTGTGACGTCTTTGACGTGCCTTAATGCTCGAAACCCGGCAAATGCTGCTTGCAGCTTTAATTATTATTATTATTATTATTATTATTATTATTATTATTATTATTATTATTGGATGATATATTTTATTTCTTAAACCTGGAGGAAACATTATGAACTGAAGAATATGCATGATGCTGTTATAAAACTATTTGACAGAGTATTAACACTTAATGACATTTTAATGACAAATTTTATTTGTACTACTGTAGTTGAGGTCAAGAAAAATATTCATGATGCTGTTATACAACTATATCACAGAGTATTAACACTTAATGACATTTTAATGACAAAATCTATTTGTATCACTGGTAAAAAGTGGTCATTTATGTTGTCTTTGTAATGTCAAGCTGTCATGACCAGTTACAATGTATTGGTTTAAGTTGTCATGACAAGTTATGATGTATTGGTTTATGTCAAGTTGTCATGACAAGTTATGATGTATTGGTTAATGTCAAGTTGTCATAACAAAGACATCTTAAACAATGTCATCTTTGCGTTAAAAATGACATAATTGAACAAATGACACTTAAAGGAACAGTATGTAAGAAATGTATATAAATTAATCATAAAATGGCCCTGACATATCACTAGACATTAAAGCGTAACTAAACCCCTTGTCAGAGCCTGACTCCACCCACTGGCAATATTTGAAAAATGCAAGAAAAGTAGGCAGATCCCAACGGAGATAGAGGGGACGAACTAAGCTCGAACCACAAGTGTTTGGTGAGATCGTAACAAGGGCGTGGTGAGCTTGAACCTGCTTACCTCACGAGTTACTTTTTGGACCAAACATCCAATAGGAAAATTCAACTGCAGTAGCCACCGTTCAACCTGAAGTGTGCAGCACTCAGACGTTTTTACACCATATATTGTAGTATTGAAACACTTTATATTCAAATGTCAAAAAACTTACTAAAATCAATGAACAGCACTAATAAAGCATAATTCTTACAGATCAGTAACTTAAAAAAAGTTGGATTAGGGTTTAGTTACTCTTTAAGAAATAATTTTCATTTCAAATACTTATATCACTGACAACAGTAGTCTGGCCAGGATATTGTCATTTAAAAAGTGGAGTTGCAGCCCTCAACTGATGTTTATTTTGTCATTTTGTGTATTGGCCACCAGTTGTGTGATTGCAGTACCAGTTTTAGCCACAAGTTTTGTGATTGCAATACCAGTTTTGGCCACAATCCTACATACTGTTCCTTTAATGACAGTTGTCATAAACATGCATAAAATTTCCATTATGTTCATGACACGTGTCATGTCATGATTATGAATGTGTCATGTCAGTCTTATGCACACCCCTTCAAGTAAAGTATTACAAAAAACGATAACCGTTCAAATAAGGCCTATGTCTGAAATGGAATACTAGTGTAGTGAATGCAGTATGCACTTTGTACGACATACTTATTTTTAAAGTCATGATGAAATCAAAACTTTTTATTCATTTTTTTAATAGACATTTCTGGTTCTATGAATGATTGATTGGTACACATAACTCAAAAGAAAAAAATCTGATCTTTCATTTAAATATATTAACTTTCTGTGCCTCTGAAACTTCTTTTCTTTTTAGCTGATGTCACTACGCTTCCTTTTTAAGCCATTTGTCATATAGAAAGAACTTTCCAATTAAATCAGTTACTGAAGTTTTGCCCTGCGTTATTTCCAACAAAATATCTTGTTAAACTGCAAAATACGTCAAATTACAGAACTAAAATTAGTTGCACACATTTCATCTAGACTACAAGGAAAAAATATGCAAAACAGTATGTAAAAAATGTTTTAAACAGCTACATTGCATCTTCCAGGGCATACATACTGTATATGGTTAATCTGCAGAACAGTAGTACAGTACAATCAAATATGGATTGGTTAGGTATAAATGCCTTGGAATAGCAGGACAGGGATTTCTAAAGTAATTTTCTTTGACTAATGGTAAACCAAGGACAAAGTCATCAATCTATGTTCACAGATTTTGCACATAAATCCTCATTACATTTCAAATGAATTAAGAAAAGCAGTTTGGCAGAAAACCATACCAGTCCAAAGATAATATTAAGATCTTGCCATTATCCAGCAAGGACAGACTGAGGACAGGGTCACCTCGAAGATTGCTTTTGTATCTACATTGCTCACAATTACATCATAGATGTATTTTCACAATGCAAAAGTATTCAAGAATACTGCACACTAAATGCTCTATTCTGTCTACTATTTAAAAACCAAGTGTGTGATACATAACCAAACATAACCAAATCACATGCATGTTTAAAGAAAGGAAAGAAAGGTACATGAATGACAAATACATCAATTAAAGATGTATTGCATTTTACTCCTCATTTAATCCTGACAGATTATCAGTAGGTTATATTTCCCCCACATTGATTTAATACATCATTCATCATAAACAAACTTTCTGATCGTTGATGAGCGCAGTACGAATGTTTCCCTGGATGTTTTGTGTTGATTTGGACTGGACATTAATCACTGTCAAACAAGGTTCTGCCTGTCGATGTGTTTCAGACAGACCTTTGTGCCCCAATACAAAGCTATTTCTTATCACTATAGAAACAGCCACCCAACCACACTGGCTGCATAGGCAAAGTCCAGAAAAGAAAGCTTTGGTATAAGCACTTCAGAAAGGGCAAGGTTGGCATAAAATGCTACAGCTAACATTTATGTGTTCTTGGTGGTGCCATCAAATCATTGCTGTTTGTTTGAGTATTTTAGCCAGTCCAACATAACACGGATTAACGTCCAAATTTGCAAAACACTGTCAGATAAAATGATCACAAGCTGTCAGTGGGGGGGAGGGTGCCTCCTAATATGTACCAATTTGATGTACAAGTATGCACTATTTGGTATTAATATGTACTTCTAATATGAACTCTTAAGGCGCAAATGTGTACTTTTTGAAAGGGTATAGTCCAAGTGACAGCTAGGGACCACTTTTTCAGGCAGTGTAGACAAGGATGACCAGGGTTTCCCGCAGAACATGTGTTAGTTAAGGTGGTATTGTGGCCGGGGGTGTGACAATCAAAGGGGTGTCATGATGAAAATATTTTTATTTAAAACACTCAAAAAAAAGTCCACCTCAAGTTCTCACGGACATGCGTTTAATCAACTGGCTATCCTCCAGACAGTTGACGGACCATTTCGGTTGTGTGGCGATGTGAAGCACGTCCGCGCTATTCTCCGAGATGTTTTATCAACAGTGACGTTCATTTCTCATTTGGCAGTGTGGCGTGTGGGCCCGCTTATGGTGTGACGCGCGTCCGCGCTATTCTCCGAGATACACTTGACGTCTTTTGTGCGATTTTTTTTTTGGACTACCTAGTTAAGGCAGTAGGGTTTCCCAGCTTAGGCGGGCCGCCCGAACTGCAAAGTGCTGCAGGAAATCCTGATGACACATATCACTTTTAAATGTGTTATATGCCTACATACTTAAAGGAAAACACCACCGTATGTGCCTACATACTTAAAGGAAAACACCACCGTTTTTTAAAAATGTATTATGTTCTTACCTTAGCCCCATTCATTCCTATAGCTCCAAACAGGGATGAATTTAGAAACCACCAAACACTTGCATGTTTTCCCTATTTAATGAGTATGGTGGCACAAAATAAAACTTTTGTTTGGAGCCATAGGAATGAATGGGGCTAGGCTAAATGCTAACACATTCAAGAAGCGCTGTACAAAGATTAAAAGTGCACGCATTGAAAAAAGATAGATATGTATTAATTCATCTAAGTTGAGGTAAGAAAATAGTGAAATATTGAAACACTGTGGTGTTTTCCTTAAAAAAAAAACTGAACAAAAAAGGTCAGAAATGTCTCACTTTCCCATGGTTATAGCAATACCTTCTCTGTTAATTTTTCCTCAGGGGTGCAATTTATAGATCTTTACAGTGTGTAGTATGAGACATATTGAAGCAAAGGTCTAGAATAGACCTGTAGCCCCCGGAGGAAGATCCACTCAGGTCAGAGAGATAAGATGCTTGAACCACAGATTCAATATTGAATGCGCCTGATAAGAGACTGGTGGCCTTTTCTATTCCGAGAGCTTTTGTTCATTATTCCTGCTGTATTTATAAGTGACAAAAAGCAAAGGGCAATTAATATCTCAATTTAAAACCAGCGCTTACATGGTACACCGTTCTGATTCAAGAAAGGCATTTCATTCACATCCACATTTTGGAAATGCGTCGCCCTATTGTGCCCTTTTCAAATTACCTATCAAAATTCAATATCAGAGTTCATACAGTTCCGAAAATGACTGTCAGTCAGAGGATGAAAGCGCGAATTGTGAAACTAAATAATATGCTGTCTTTTATTGAGTTGAGCTGAAAGAAATTGATTTCTTTGTTGCTTTTAGAGGTTGCGATAAAAATCAGGTGTGCAAAAACAGGATTATAGACTGTCAGTAACAGTGAGAGGAGAGAGAAAGAGTTAATCTTTAGTATCTAGACAGTGCTGGATCTATATCAGCATGTATAATTTGAGTCATTAAAGCAAATGTATTGTTCGTAGCTGTGCTCAGTTTCCTCCCTGTTTGTTTCTAAGCGGGATAGAAAGCGCAAATTAATGTTTGAATTGTTTGATTTTCAGGTGGTCGCAGGACAGTTTAAATACTCGACTTTCTTGACTATTCAGGAGTTGCTATAAATAATAAAAAATAAAGTTGAGTTAGCTTAAGTTATTTCAACTTTATTTTTATAATTTATAGCAGCTCCTTACTAGTCAAGAAAGTTTAAATTTATTGTAAATTTAGATTGATTAAACTTAAGTGCAATACTGCACTTTTACAGTGTAGTTCTGAAAAAAGTGAAAATGTAGTTAAAACGTACATTTTTTAAAGGGGGGGGGGGTAATGCTATTTCATGTATTCTGACTTATTAACGCAGTTTAAGAGTTGTAACCCTCATGCTAAACATAAGCAAAGTGTCAAAAAAGCAGTTGAAACTCACGCCTCCTTTTATCTACAAGTTTTGGAAAGTTTTTTCCGAACAGGGGTATCCGTTACGACTGATTGACCCCATAGTCCTTTTATGGGCCTTTACCCCCAGAAAAGCATGCCTGCCCTGCACGTCAAGTGAGAGCGAGAACGGGCATTAGCATTGCTCCGTCGAAAAGAAGTCACCGGTATAACTCCACAGCACGCAACAACTTTTTTTAGCAAGATGGTTCGACAAAAGAAGTATGTTTTTGGATGTAAGGAGAAGAAAACCTTATTTAACTTTCCATGTCTTAAGACAACAGTGGATGCAGTTTGTTTTTCCTGGACAGCAACGTAATTGCGATGGGTTTATGTTTTCCCTGGCTGCATTTCGGAGAGGATTGCTTTACAAACAAGGCTCAGTTTGACGCCAGATTTGCTTGTTTACAACTGATGAAGCGGTCCCAACTTACTGTACTTTAAAAGACCCCGTTTATGAGTCGCAACCACAGGTGTAAGTAAATCAAAATCTCATGTGTTTTGTTTGCAATCTGCGCAAACATGTATGTAATGTAAACAACACAAACAACAGCAAACATTTTCCGCCTCCGTTGGCATTGCACTGCACTTACCTGTAAGATACTTAAACTTTTTAAACGAGCAAATTCAGAACGAACACATCAAGATTTACATCACTTTTTTTATTTAAATAGCGGATAAACAAACAAGGATTAATTTCCAGGTAGAGACGTCCTGCTATAGTCGTTGCTGCTGTTGTTCCTGTTGATCAATTACTGACTCAATATCCCATTCTGGATCATATGTGTATATGACTGTAAGTAGGGTGGCCATTCGTGCCAGTTCCGCCGGACGCGTCCCGAGCATGTTTTCGGGTGCGTTCTCCGGGGGTCGCGTTGCTTGATCGCATACGTCATCGAGGTTCTCAGATTTCAGTTAAAATACATTAGAAAATTAAGATTTATTTCTTTTAAGACATATAATCATTGTAGTTTCATTCTTACCTTGAAATGTAACGGTTGCTTTTCTGAAATTAAACCCGAAATATTAAACCTTGATGACGTGTGCGGTCGACCAGCGCGACTTCCGGGGGGCAAACCCGGGGGCATGTTCGGGACGTGTCGGGCGGAACTGGCGCGAATGGCCACCCTAACTGTAAGCCATAGTTATTTTGAAAAATTTTTTTAAGTTTGTTTGCATCGATCTCACACAAAAATCGCTGCAAAAGATGCTTTCCAACAGGTTTTATTGTAGTTTTTGTCCAACTCCATTGACTTGTATTAGATGTGCTGTGAGGTACGGTATTACTCCGCGCCCGGAACGTTGTTTGTATTCTTGCAATTGGCAAAGGCGTATTATCGCCACCACCTGGGCTGGAGTGTCTATTATTCAAACTCACAACGGAAGAATGTACGGGTGTGAGGCGTTTGGAAAAATAGGTCCACAAGTTTACAACGAACGGTAATGGAAAGCATCTTTTGCAGCGATTTTTATGTGAGCATATCAATGAACACTCCTGACCACTCGGTGAGTTTCACGAATCCTAACATGGTATCATAATGACATTTAAAAGGTGAAAGTCTAAGGAATTCACACTTTACCCGGTGAAACAAACTTGTTTAAGGATTTTAGGAGAGATAGCAGAAATGCCTTAAACCAAGGGTATTAAATCACCAGAATGGGGACAATGTTCCCACCGTACACCACAAAAGCACAAACACCCATCTACCATAGTTGTGCAGGGTCACCCATTGCACTGAATGGGCCCCCTTTCTCCAGCTTTTGGGGGCTTCACCAACAACACCATCAATGGGAATAGTGTTCCTCCCCCACAATAGGCAAATCAACTGTGGGAGCATTTTGGTCTCTACCCATTTTCCCTTCTCCTCATTGAAGCCTCCTTCGAGCGAACAATGCCAAAGAAAAGATGCATGCCTTCACGTCCGCTTACATACAACTGCATCCCTCTTTTGACAGCGGGGCGGAGAACACCAGCTTTACTTTAATATTCAAGTATAATGGCGCATTCACTCAACCAAAAACACAAACATTACTTGAAGCATATGATCCTTACTGTAGAGCATCTAAACATGCTTTCCATTCACTGAGAACATTTCGACGCCATTTTTTGTCTGTTGGGAAAATTTCTTCCCGTCTTTTTTGGAATGTGGAAGTAGTGCGAAGCATGAAGTATTGCATTCACTTAATTAGAAGCCACACAAGAGTGAGCAATGCGTCTCGCTCGATTTGTGTAGAAACATCTCCATGACAACACGAGACGTAATTGTCGGTTCGGAGGCTTAATTGTTTGTTTTATTTCAGCTGTCGTCTGTCTGCGAGACATTATAAAAAAAGCAGATACAAACGTGTTGACAAGATAAGACTCCAGACAAATTGAGCAACTTCAATCACATCAAGTATTAATTAGGGCTGCAGACAGTCAGCCATATCACCGATCTCACATTTCACTGGAGTAGTGCATAACCATCCATCCACACTGGGTTTTCTAACATTCCCAGGGTTGTGCTTTGGACAACCGGGCATTTAAAACAATAGTATTAAATTGAATGAACAAAGAGGATAACATCCATCTATTTTTTTCTGCTCTCAAAACTGATCGGGGAATACGTTTCATTCAAACCCATCAGCCCTCCCCCATTACAAACAAAAGTTAGTAGGGCGTTCCTACAATATTCTTGAGAAGCAGCCAATGGCCGCCAAATTCTTTCAGTTCTACCCCTTGATAACAAGAATAATAATGAAGTTAAAAAGAAACAATTCACATCAATGAGGCATCAAAACATCCTAAAAACCTTTATTTGCGTTCAGAGACAGCCTGGGAACGACACAAGCTACCTTTGCTCTTTACAGCCCCATGTGCTCAGGATATACTGCATTTCCACGTGACAAGCCACAGATGTTAGCTAAACTGCGATTATTCTTTAGATCTAGATATAAATGCTGAAATGTGGGCGATGATGAATGAAGCTATTAGCGTTAATCTCCAACAGTTTTAATTGTAACTCTGGCACATCTGGAAGATCATTTAGTCTTTATTATTAAATGAGAGGCTGTGCTATTTTTCTTGCTTTATTAATAAATCAATATTGATAAATGCTAAATTATTATTTAGGGATCAGGCGCTGTGTCGACTGTGCGTACTGTGACAATACATACTGAACTAGATGAAGTACTGCTTTACTGTTAAAACTGTACATTCTAGCATTTATGGGTGCATGTATGAATACTTTGGAAATACGGCATCCACCATGTTTTTATTGTCATGTGACCTGTATGTCCTTTGACCTATGACGTAATCAGAACAACCACAACCATAGATTCAATCACAAGAAATACATTTCTTGGTTCATAGATATCCAGTCATTTGTTATATTCACTTTTTTAGTTTGACTGCTCCTCAGCTCGCCTGACTTCACGGCATTGGTGTTTTCGACTTTGTAATTTGAATAGAGGCGTGTTACCACTTTCGGACATTTTTTAATGTGACGATGCCTCTACTTCTGACTTAAAGAGCACCTATTTCATTGCTTAAAAAAAATGTATTTTGTGTATTTGGTATAATACAATGTGTTTGCGTGGTTTATGGTAAAAAACACTTTTTCATTTTTGTAGCTCCAGATATCCCTGTCTTCCCGAAACGCATTGATTTTGTACAAAGCTTGTAACAAGCAGCCCTATCGGTTGTGTCACAAAATATATATAAGGGGTCAGATTTTACTGTGTGAGATTAAAAGAGTTAAAATGATGAGACAAACAAGTGTAATCAACTTAAATAAGTGTATTTACAAACACAAGACTAAAAACAACACACTAAAAACTCAAGACTGTTAAAAGAAAGGAATATAAAAACCAAACCTAAAACAATCTAAAAGTCCAAGTGTGCTAAAAGTCCAAGTGTTTAAAGTGTCCTCCAGTGTATATACAATTGATGTGAAATCCACAAAACGTGTCTTGAAAGGTAAGTCCACAATGAAAGGTAACTCCACCATCCAGCAACAGTTTTAGCTTTAGCATATGCTAACATTGTGCTTCTGCTGCTTTCTTTTATACTGGCATTGTTTACTGTCATGTGATTACTCACATGACAGGCCGCCCAAACAAAATAAAAGACATAAACACATAAAATAGCAAAAGGAATAAAATGGCTAAGCAAACATGTAAAACCTATTTAAAACTCAAATATACATAAAACCACAATATAATGTATAAAATGAGCGGTACAACATGTTTCTTGTGTGACGGTGTCACAAGCTTATCGATCTGAAAGCGCTGTGTCCCTGATTGGGCTAACCTGTACGTTGTGATTGGCCTGAATACCTCTGACATCAGAAATATGACGCTCCTTACCATGTTTGAAAGATTCGCTCACAACGCAATGCTAACAGGACTTAACTTACAGGCTGTGAGTCCAAGCGGAAGGAATTATGATAATGTCGATCTTTTCCACTTCAACAAGCCCAGGAAGTAAACTGTTGCCTACAATCCGTGTGTTTGTTGTAGTCCAAGAAAAGAGATTTACGTTGGAGACGATAACTCGCGTCATCGTGTACTTTGGGGTTTGTACCTTTTGCACATCGTTAACATGTACTAATCAAGGGACAACCTTCCGATCTCTCTGATGAAGCCAATATGGAAGTGTTATAAACTGCAATTTATCGACTGTCCACTAGAGGCTGGTTCCAAAAGGGAGTCAATTCCCATAGGCATCCATGTTAAGAGCAGAAAAAATATGTTTACAGCCTGGTACAAAAATAGTTTTTGGTCAGTCGATTTAGCCCTTCATGACAACTGTGAGGAGGTGAATTTTTTTGTAACTCATCCGTTTAAATTATATTAAGCCTTTAAGTTTTGCATAATTAAGGGCGTGGTCACTTGAGTGACGGTTGAACAGCCACTGCTGTCACTAGAGTCGAGCTAGGCGGGCGTGGTTTTAGCAACCAGCCATCTCAGCTTCATCCACGTCCCGCCTTTTACCCATTTTCAGATATCTGCGAGTGATGCGTGATAACGCGCGGACAAAATGGCGACGGCAGGCACCACCTACTTTAAGCTTCAAAAACGATCTTCAGAAACCTATGGTGACGTCACAAACACTACGTCCATATTTTTTACAGTCTATGGTACTAATACACACTTCACACCAAAGGAAATGTAAAATAGTGAATGGGACAATAGGTGCTCTTTAAAGTATCCAGGTACTTATCATCTACTGTTTTTTTTAATTATGAATTCTGACATACTATTCACATCTTCTCTACTACTATATGGTAGGAAAGTAAACGGTTTGAAAACAGTGAGGGTTTAGGCAAGGACATTTTATAAGTTCCTAAATATTAGTATTAAAACAGGTCGTTGCAATTAAAATTTGCAGTCTAATTTGAAATCACTCATATTGAAGTACGCTAAATGTAATAAAACAAAAACAGTTTATTTTTACCTCATGCACAGCTTTTATCTAATTAGAAAAAGCTTTTTAAAAAGCTGTCTGCAGATATGTTAAAAGACTCAAGCTAAGTGTCAGGTCAGATGGGTCAATGTGTGCTGGCGGCTGCTCGTAACCTTCTTGTTACCTTACACTTGTCGAAAGTGCTTTAAACACAGAGCACTGTGAATTCAAATTTAACAGCAAGAAAGACATTATCATAGATCAAGATTCGCACGCTGAAAAGTTAAACATGCCATTACTTCCCCCAAAAGAGAATAAACTAAATGATGACGACCCACAAATGGATCTTAAACTACCTTTACTGAGACGCTTGGGCATGCAGAATAGCTGATACAATACATATTATCAGAATAGATCTCATTAGGATAATTCAGTGAGACAAACGTTGTGTGCCTAAAGCAGATTTGAAAATCTTATAACACATATAAGTCTTAAAAAAAGCTTCTGGATAGATTGCTAAATTAAGGTTTAAAATTGTATTGCAAGCATAAAGAAACCTCTGTCAGCTTAAAAGAAACATTTATCAAGTTCTCTGGCATTACACCTGGAGTCTATGGTGTCTTTAAAAGCTCAGTTACCCTCACTAACCCCCGATACAGGGCAGAAGAACGCTTGGCACTGTTACTCTATTCCATGCAGTCATATCTTCTGCCAGTCAGATCAAGTTCATACCCATTAAACTTTCATTCACACTCTTTCCTTTCGAATGACAGCTCAGAATCAGAAATAATTCAGACTGCACATCTAACGTATGCGCCGCTGAAACTTTGATAAGGCTACCAAGTCATCGACTCCCGAGATCTAAAATTATTTATGCTGATCTCTTTCTATTTACTGGTCTTGTTACCACAGACGTCACTCACTGTGGATGTTTGTAACCATGTGTCTGGAGTACTTGAGCCTTTGTGAGAATGTCTACAGTGCAGCCTCAAGATCTCATAAGATTATTACTGATGAAAACCTGCTTTGCATTTGAAAAGAAGGGCCGCAAGTACCATGAAAACACATGAATCGTCCGCCACATGCAATGATGGCGGTGGTGGTGGGGATATGAATATTAATATTCGTGCACAAAAGCCTTACTCGACCTGTAAACAAATGAACCCCTTGGTTGAGAGAGACGTTCACGAGCGGTCTCGGGCACACGTAAACATACACAATAGATCCAGACTTAATTACATCCTTCATCACATGAATGATTCAAATCTACTGCAATGTGTCAGACCCCTGAAAGGAAGTCATAATATGAATATAAGGACACCCTTGAGCTTCTTTATTATTCTCTTGGACTTGACTTTGAAAAGAGCTAAAGAAATGCACCTAAGGGAACCGTGATCAAAAACTAAACCTCATTAATACACAATGGACATGCTTGTGCTCTATACACGTAGCTGCACACTTCAGCTAAACAAACCTAACGTATATATGCCGTTTCAAGAGGCTTCTATGTAAACCTCACGGTGAGCAATGTTTAAACAGGAGTAAGTGGATGGAAGGTGCTTGACTATAATATGTAAGTGATAAGCTTGGGGAAAGATCATAGGACCACCCTGAGAATACTAAAGCTAGTTCAGCAGACCTAATTTATTTCCACTTTAAATTGCAAACAACAAGGTCTTGGGTTAAAAAATAAGGGAAGATCACACCGCAAAAAATTACTTTAATATTTTTTAAGTACAAATATCAAAAAATTCTTAAATCAAGATGCATTTTCTTGATGAGCAAAATAACCTGAGAAAATAAGTCTGATTTTCAGACAAAAATATTAAATTTAAGTAAATTTGTGCATAAAACAAGCAAATAAATCTGCCACTAAACCTGTATGAATGTCTTTTTTCTGATGAACACAAAAGAAGATATTTTGAGAAATGATAGTAAACACACAGCAGTAAGGGACCATAGACTTCCATAGTAGGAATAAAAATATGATGGAATTTAATGGGTACTGTCAACTGTGTGCTTACCATCATTTATCAAAATATTTTCTAATGTTGCGTTTACACCAGCCACGGTAGAGGCGACAAAAACACGCTATTCACATTTGAGTTCACACGCTTCATTCATGCGTGAAAGCCGCGCATGAAATTCTAGTCATTCGAGAAATTTATGCGGAAATTCACTTCATGGGAGGGGCTTCTGCGACTCCGCGGACTCTCGGCCACTCCGCTCGCTTCCTGTAATCACGTCACTACTACAGCAAGGTCCTGATTGGTTAACGCAGCGCGGAAATCCATCAAAGTTCAGATTTTTCAGCTTGCGCGTTTCCCGCTCCACCCGCGACGTGCGTACCGCACCGCAGGATAATAATCCGCGTGTAATCACGTCTTTGCATTGACTTAACACATAAATAACCCGCGCTTGCCGCCATCTACCGCAGCTGGTGTAAACGCAGCATTAGTCATTTTTATCACAATACTTCCAAAATATTTTTTCCTACTATGGAAGTCAATGGTCACTTACTGCTGTGTGTTTACCATCATTTCTCAAATATCTTTTTTGTGTTCATAAGAAGAAGAAAAAAACAAGAGGATGAGTAAATGATGACAGAATTTTCATTTTAAAGTAAACTATCCCTTTAATTTAAGCAAAATTCAAGAATAATTGCCTTACCCCATTGGCAGCGCTTTTTTTCTTGTTTTAAGCACAAATTCACTTAAATTTGAAGTTTTTTTTTTGTCTAAAACCAGACTTATTTTTAGATATTTGTCCTGAAAACAAGACAAAAATTAAGAAAGTGTTTTTTGCAGACTTTCTTTAACAAAAACAAGGGTAAAATTAGGTCCAGGATTTCAAAGCAAGCTGTATGAATGTGTTCCCAGTGGAGCTATGCCATGTTTCTTTAGTGAATATTGGACCTAGATCCATAATGATGTATACTTAGCAGCTATACAAGGTTTTGAAGTAATTCCTCACTGATATGATCAGTCTTAAAGCACACCCTCGTGTTCCAGAATAGCATTTGAACTTACAAATCTTGATCATTTAAAGCTTTCATGTATCATTTATTCTTACTGAGCCAATGATGTGAAATCTAAAGGTTGGAGCACATTCAGACAGCTTGAGCAGTTTGTGTCTTTCATGGGCATTTTTACTTAAAATGTGTCCAATTTTGTTCCTTAAAGATATCAATTTATGCAGGGTTTAGTTTCAACCATAAAATAATGTGCCTACCCATAGCCTACTTTACAGGTGAACCAAATTACCTTGTTTAGCCGTTTCAGGTATATTTGTAAGTTAAGGCAAAACTCTCCTCTAAGGCACATCTATATGATTGAAAATATCTTATTTATTTTGACAAGCTAATAGAAAAATATATTTTTGTATAGGTTTGTCTGTCATACTCTCTTGCTTTGGTGTGATTTGGCTACGAGACTCGACACTGCCCCCTATTGCTTAAGAGCGAGTATTGCAGTCTGTCTACAGTGTACACCTGCACTCCGATTCGCAGACAACTTGACCATCATGAACAATAAATATATTATTTCGCTTTCAAATCATCGTGGGGTGAAATTATACGAGGAAAATAAAAACAAATGACATGTTTACAGTTTAAAACGACCAGGTTTTCACATTCACCAAGACAACATTTAGAAAAACTGAGAGAGACAAAGCCAAGCCACTGATTTTAGCTCACAAAGAAAATCAAAAAGGATGAGAATGGACAGGTTACAACTGTCTGATATAGAAAATACAAGCAATGTTATCAAATTCAATTAAAGAAGAGATAGAGGGGAAAATCAAACGTGTCAGATGTTGTTGACCACTGAAAAAAGTGGAGAAAAAAATCAATATGACAATTGTATTGACAGTAGTGCATGTTGAATATAATGTTACACAGATTCATATGTACAAGCATATACGTGAATGCTCACAATACTGATGTCTGTAAAAGCCAAACATATCTACAGTATCAAACATCTCTATATTTTATCTGATAATGCTTATAACTTCCCACAAACACAAAGATATAGAAAGCCAATATTACATCGTTCGTTCACAACATAATGTGCAAAAGTACATAGGCTAATTCTCCTGTGAAAAAAATCTTTGAAAATGAACCCCTATGTGTCAAGAAATATAGGCTACAGCAAGTGATAAGTAGATAGCGAGAAGTAAAACTGCTTCAGAGAGCTTCGGATGGCGTACGATACAAATCCAAAGCAAAATTCCTCGGATCCTGGATAGGACGTGAGCTGCGAGTAAATCCGTGTCAGGATAAAGGAATACCGTACTGTACTGGTTAGTGCTGGTTAACGCAAATGTTTATCCTTTGTTTGGATAAAAAGTTTACATATTTGCAATGTTTACATAAACATTCCTAATACGGGGCTTGTTTATTAAGGTTTAAGATAATATGCGTTCATGATGTAATGATGCCTTTAATAATAATCCAAAAAACGAAATCCTCAAATACATTAAAACTTTTTAGTTTTTAATTAAAGTAAATTCACGAATAAATAAAGAAATGTTTTGCATTGAATTGAACGAAAGAATGATTCACAAAACATGAATCATATGAATATGAACAAATCCAAAAAGCTAATGTGAAAGACACATCACAGTGAACATATCGCATCTCCAGATGTAAATGTCGGATGAGTTTATTCTATCATCAGGACACATAACTTTGAAAGTACTTCACAGTCTCATCCCACTCCAAAAACGTTTTAAAAATAACCAGATAGACAGGTGTAGCAAGTAAACGAGAGGGGTTTTACCTTCGGATGTCCTGATGCAGTGAAGAAAAGTGTATCGTATATAAAACGCAACGCGTAAAGCGCAATCTCCGCTTTCCGTATCTCCTGTGCTGTATCCCTTTTCTGTGAATGACTTCCACTGAGAGACCTGCAGCTGCTTTACTGCGCTGTGCTGGAGAGAGGCGGCTACTACACAAGAGCACACGAAATTAAAACGAATAGGGGTGGCAACTCTAGAATGAACATCTAATATTTTCATCAGAAGATACAAAAACATGTGAGGTTCGTGTGATAGCAACTAGTTTGTGTATTAGCAACTAGTCTGTTGAACTATTACAAATGAACAACATTACATGTTTTGGGGATTCAGCAACACCCCTATATTCAGTTGAATGGTTTGTCCCTAGAATCTGTGAGGTACCATGGCAATCAATTAACCGTTTGGAGTGTTAGCTCACAAGTGTTACAACCAAGACCACACTAATGTGCCATATAGTTCTCAAATGATTTTATAATTTTCAGTTTAGTTAATCAATATACGCTTTACAAAGTGTACTGTGCTATACCATGGTACAGTGATGCCATTAGTAATAAAAAAGTACTTTATTTTCGTTATAATGATTACCATATCAGACCAGAATGGTAGCCTATACTCAGACTAGTCGTGGCAGACTACTCAGGGGTATGGTGCATGCAAAAACATATGGCACTTTTATTTTGGAGAAGAAATCGACAAATCTCTTAAAATTAAAAATGTTATTTTTGACAGATGTCAAGATGTTACACTTTATATAGATTATATGTAAATATCAGTGGACATTTAAATAGTGTTTTTGAAAATAAAGGTTGCCTGCTAAAACTTTTTGTCTTATTTGAAAAGCTATGATAGCCTATCACATATTGTCCAAACACGGTTTATGGTAATGGTAAAGCATCTTGGCAATGTTCTGACTAAACACAGTTAAAACAGTGGCACCACTGTCACATCCAGGTGGTGGCAGTGACAGATCAGTGTGTCTGACATGACCAAATATCACACAATAACTGTAAAATAAGTGTATTATAAATACAAATGTTTGTGAAACAGTGTAACAGTACTGAGGAACTTACCTTTGAACGATCTGAAAAAAATAAATTTGTCAAATTTAGAGCAGCAAATAGTTTTTTGAATTTACTTGGCATATTTTGCTAGTGTTACTTGATTATTATAAATAAAAAATATATCCATTTATTAAGCATTCATTTATCATGTTGTCATTTTGTTGTTGCTGCTGTCGTAATCCTGCTGTTGTATCTTGTATAGATATTTCCCTAATTCATGAATTCCTTAAAGGTCATATATTTTTTTAAATCTTATTATCTTATACGGTAAGTTTTACATTCATAAATGCAATTGGGCTCGGAATAAGCCCAATATTACCCAATTTAAGGTTCAGATGAAGATTTATTTTAAAACATTGAAAGGACTTTCAAACCCTAAAGCTAAGACTATTGCATCTTACAATGCGTTAAATTCCTCATTTTGAAAGAATTATATTGTATACCCTTTTTATTTTTTATTTATTTTTTCTCTTTTTTCCTTAAAGTGTATTTCTTTTACTTTAAATGTTATTTGTTATCCTTTATGCTAACAATGGTGCTACATGATGCTTTGATTGTGCAATTGTTTTGATACAAAATAAAGCACAAAAAAAACAATTCAAAATTATGTTAAAAACGTCGTTGTTCAAAACAACAAAAAAATTATTTCCCTAATTCATCCGTGTTATAAACGTCATTGTTACCACTATGTGATTTATTGCTTTTGTTTAATTTGCATAACGCTCTACAACATTACTGACTGATTTACATATCCAACACGCTTGAACGCACACTTACAAGTATGTAAATCACAGACATGCAAACTTTACGACAAATAAGTGTCGTTTTACGCTAAACTACATTTCCCATGATGCGTTGCGTTCCTCAGGGATCGGAGGAAAATGGATTGCGCATGCGCAGACAGACGTGGCAGCGGCATCATGGCTTCTGGGAACCGATACGGGAGACATAGGATACAGATCGAAATGTTCATTTTATTAACGTTGGTGAGTCTTTCCACATAAATGTATGGGTTTATATGATCATTTATACGAAAGTAGCTCGTCGGGTAGTTGTTGTATATTTGGCGTTATACGAAAACGAAACAAAAGGGAATGATCTTCTATCTCCCTTGCAGCCGTGGCTTAAAGTTGACAGGAGATCACACACAGGCACACACACACTTAAGATCAATCAGATAATTCAGTCTCATTCATTATAGTTTTAGCAGGTCTTGTTTTTTGGTACAATACGATTGACACAAGGGAGCACTGTCTGCTGATCTGTGATTTGCATCTTTGTAAATGCTCCTATAAAATGTTATGTCAGACGTGCTTTTAAACTATTTCCAACATCCATTAGGACAATTAACCCTTTTTTTAATTATTAAAATATAGTAACCATGTTTTTGTTCAGATTGATTACCATTTGTATAGTTTAACTACAGTTATCATTTGGTTATTGCAGAGAGACCATTGTAAATGTGTGGTTACTATAGTATGATTTTACAACAGATTATATAGTAAACAATGGTTACTGTAGTAAACCATGGTACATGATGAACCAGTGTTTGACACGATGCCACATGCATATAACTCATGCAACTGAATTGTTTTTAAATATATTTTATTTTAGAGCTAGGGTTAAATGACATTTACTGATAATTTTTGTGTTATTTTGTAGACTTGCACGTTTTTCTTTGGTTAACAGTGCAGAAATGAGCTTGTAATGCTTAGTTGTCATGAAACCCACTTCATTTGCTTTAGTTTAAAGTGCACCCCCCTCCCCAGTCTCACAATTTTTTTTAAAGACTCAAAAAAAAAATATGCATAATGCACACAACATCATGACAAATAGTGGGTCTGCCACGTCAGTCAACTTTCGTAATGCAGGAGCTTTCGTGTCTCACATCCTGTTTTGTGCCTGCCATAGCAAACAAAGGTACTCTCCCTGACTGTATGGACTTTGTCATGGTTGGGCGGTGGGCAGAAACCACTTTCTGTTATCTGTTCTTCCTTCAATCCCTCCCGCTTGTCAGAGCAAATTATAAAATCTCCTAATTGTGATTACAGGCATCCAGGTATCTCGTACACCTAACGCCCCACATCCATTTGGATGGAGATACTGTCACTACCCGTTGTGGTAAACTACAGCGAGTAATTGAACTTGGCTGTCTGGGACGGTGTGTGGGCACGTTTGACTCATAGATCCATTGAAAATTTTCGTGTGGACTCAATTCTGTGTATTTGTGAATTATGCACGATTCATGACAGCTTTGCAGATTCACAGCCCCTCGTGTTGTTCGGCTCAGCAGGTTGAAGCAGGGTGTTTGGCTAAAAGCTGTTTGTGATGAATCTGTGAGGCACTAAAAGTGAAAATGAGATGCTGTTTTTTATGCAGAATTGTGATGTATGCATAGCGCATGCTGATTAAGCAAGATGTTTTTGCGATGATGTGTACGATAGATCATTTTTAGTGTTTAAGTATTGTCCATGCTGTGCAAAATGTTTCCCATGCTGTGCAGAGTTGCGAGGTGTCCTTGTCTGAAAGATTACAGGGACAAGAACATACTAATTAAATTGATAAACTATATTCAGTGTTATTTAGAGCTTTAAATATATTAAACATTTCAAGTAAGTCTTCTATATAATACCAACACATATCCTATTGTCACCTAATTGTAATAGTGTGCACACGAAAAACTCATTTAATTATTTTAAAATTTTGAGTATAGAAAGTCAATGCAAAGATGCAAATTTCGTCAATGTGATTGCCTCGAATGCACCATATTTGCCCCAATTGCGTCTTCCAAAGCGCTTGCGGACACGTTCGGTTGTATCAGAAAGTGGAAGAGAGTATTATAGCCATTTGTGGGTGCCTCGATTTTTTCCAGTGTATTTGAGACTTCCACAACAGGTACAGAGCAGTAGTAGTTATTTAGCATGGTTGAAAAATGGCAGAAAGAGATGTTGTTGTTGTTTATCGCGCAAATGTTGTTTTTAAGTAACCCACGAGTAACACAATGCAAAATAATGGCAAGAAAAAGTATATGAACCTTTTTGAATGCACATCGTTTGGAAAGAATTTGATCCCATTCTTCCTGGCAGAACTGCTTTAGCTGTGTCATATTTATTGGACGTCCCATGTAGCTTGGTTCTACCAGACTCTCATACATTTCATTTGTACAGAGAGTCTGGCCTCCATTGAGTAACATTTACTTCCTTGTAGGTGGGTTCTCTGTTAAAGTTTAACACTATCTGCCCAGAGTCACTCAGGATCTGCCATAGGCAACCGCTAACGTGTGGTCGTGACGTATATCATGCGCCGAAACCATCCGGAACCGAAAAGTCAGAATGATTAGACCAACAAAACTTTTCAAACATTGTTCTTGCTCCGGCTTTAACTTCTGTATATTCGGCAGTTTTGCAACAATGGACCGAATAGCTTTTATCACGTCTTTCTCTGCTGCTATTACTGAACTACAACTCAAACTGATGCACAACATCGATGTCACCGTTCTCAGCCACTCCCTCTGTTCGGTGATTGGTCCTAAAAAATTTGATTTCTCGAAACGCTAGAATAGACCGAAATCCCAGACGTAGTACAAAAGGAAAATA
Organism: Misgurnus anguillicaudatus; assembly: GCF_027580225.2. Taxonomy (NCBI): domain Eukaryota; kingdom Metazoa; phylum Chordata; class Actinopteri; order Cypriniformes; family Cobitidae; genus Misgurnus; species Misgurnus anguillicaudatus. The sequence goes on from NC_073353.2 coordinate 30,431,288, forward strand.
AAATTGAACGGAAATGCGTAGGAGGGCGCAGCCAGGCTAATGTGTATGGCCCTCTCCAAATCAATCCATAGCATCTCTATTGGGTTGAGGTCTGGGCTCTGACTTGGCCACTCCAAAAGGCGTTTTTTGATTTTTTTTTGAAGCCATTCTGTTGTGGACTTGCTTCTGTGTTTTGAGTCGTTGTCCTGTTGCATTACCCACCTTCTACATAGTTGCAGCTGGAATATACAGACATTCTCATATTATCCTGAAGAATTGTCTGATATACTTGGGAATTCATCTTCCCTCAATGATTGCAAGCTGGCCGAAATCATGATGTTTCCTCCACCATACTTATTGTTGGGATGATGTTTTCATGATGATATGCCGTACCCTTTCTATGGCAGATGTAGCGCTGTGCGTTTTTTCATTTCGTTCAATCTTAGTTTCATCAGTTCACAAAACATTTTGCCAGTACCGCTGTGGAGTGTCAATTTGCTCTTTTGCAAACTTCAGGCGTGCAGCAATGTTCTTTTTAGTAAGAAGTGGTGTCCGGCCATTGATTACCTGCTTGTTCAGTGTTTTACGTATTGTAGACTCATGAACAGAGATGTTAGCAAGTTCCAATGATGCCTTCAAATCTTTGGCTGTCATTCAGGGTTGTTTCTTTACCTCATTGGCGAGTCTTTGTTGTGCTCTTGGTGTCTTTATGACTGGTGGGTCCACTTCTTTGTTATAGGAGCAACAGCCCCAAGCGTCCCAATTTGTAGATCGTTTGCCTAACTCTAGACTGGTGAATTTCTAATGCTGCGTTTACACCAGGCGCGGATCGCGGCGTGGTAGATGCAATTCCGCATCATTCGCATGTCTAGTTCGCGCGAATGATGCAAATTGAGCGTATGCCGTGGTACGCACGAATGGTGCTGTTTGTGCATTTTGCGTTTTACGCAAATTTGCGGTTGACGCCCGAGTTAAAATTTTTTAACTTTGGTGGATTTTCGTGCTACGTAAAGCCCGACCCGGAGTCACTCATTCAGCATGAAGGCTTGATATTGCCCGTGAGCAGTCACCCGGAGCTATACGAAGTTCTTATTTCTATAGAGAAAGGAATAAAAAGGACCTCGCTTGGAAGAGTCTCAGTGAGGACATTGGGCAACCTGGTAAGTTGTAAATACACATTTCACTTTTAAGTCACGTGACGTTTATCAACCAGGGCCATTTATTTTCCCCCGATAGTAAGGTGACTTAACACAAACCGTTTACTCTCTTGATAAATGCACAATCAACATCAGCCATCCTGCAAACAGACAACCGCATAGCACTTGCGCCTCCCACAAGAAGTGGAATTAGCCTCTGATGCATGTCAAATGCTTGCTTTTTCTGCGCGTCTACTTCGCTCTAGACACGCGAATGCATTCAAACTGTTCAAGCAGCAAACTAGGCGCGGTAGACGATCTTAAAGAGACTCCAAGTGCGCTAAAAAACCCTCTAATTAGCCTGACTCTCTTTTTTGAGGTCATGAACTCAAGGGTTCACATACTTTTTCAACAAGCACTATGAGTTTTTCTGGTTGTTCTCAATAAAGACATGAAAGATCAGATTTTTTTGTGTTATTATTTTTAAACACATTATGTTTGTCAAGACCCTTGACTTCGATGAAGATCACATTTTATAACAAATTTATTCAGAACACTATGAAACTCCAAATGGTTCACATACTTTTTCTTGCCACTGTATGTGCAAACAACTTGTGAAAGTGGATGTTGCATAATATGGGCCTTTTAAATTTTCTTGTATAAATAAAAGAGGCTCAGACATTCTGCCTAACAAAATTGAATATTAAAACATCTTACGGAGTTTTCTTTGTCTTTGGCTTGATGTCTGGAAACACTATGTAAGGTTTAGCTGTAAAGCTCTTTTTAAGCAATGTCTTTTCAAAAGCGCTATATATACAAAATAAACTTGATTTGACTTGACGGTCATTTCACGGAAGAATGAAATTAACGCCGGGTCATAAAAGCATGAGGGTGAGTAAATGATGATTTGTATCTTCTGGGTGAATTATATTTTAATGTCAACTCTGGCCTTGATATAACCAAAAACATTAAATGTTTTAGGTTTTTAACTATAACGCACGCACTAACCTGCAACTATGCTTGCTCTTGAAATTTCAAATTTTACATTAAAATCCCAATTTCCTCACTATATTCCTTTTCTCGTGTCTGCTAAGAACGTCATGGGGAGGAAGAAACCTAATTTTGTGAAAACAAAATAATTTCACTTTCCTGCCTGTGCTGTGATTTGTGTCATATTTATCTATTGCAGAATGTTTATTTGCAAGTTAATGATTTGCAGATTCTCCCAATTCCACGAGGAGTTCCTTCAGAAAGTCTCAATAAAGAGACTCAGCTAGGATGAGACAGAAAATTTGTGTTTCTCCATCAACCATGTACCTTCACTGCATGTTCTCCATACTCCCTCGAGTCATAGCTGCTCATCAGATGAACAGCATGCGGTTTCTTCAGCCTGTTCTCTTTACTTAGCATTGATCGACGTGAAACGATCAAGCCTGTCCCTCAATGCTGTTCGGCGAATGATAATAACAACGACAGTTTTGTGAAAGAGCTTGCATTGTTCGGATAATGTCCACGTCGAAGACGAACGATCGGGGAAAGCCAAATGGAAGTCTTTGTAACAGGTACAGAACATGATGATTGCCACACAGTAATGGGCTCGTCCTATTGGTCGACTGTCAGGTATGGACTGAATGTTTGGAGGATACGTGGTACACCAAACAGGGTCAGAATACTGATGTGAATAGACATTGTACAGTGACTCTTTTTTCCCCTCTGAATAGGCTTGAATGGTGCGGTTGTCTCTTTGCTGGAGCTGTATGTTATCCGTTTAAAAGATGGGTAGTTTTAGAAAAGATAAAACCGCTTTTATAATGTCACAGCATTTGACTGTAGTTTTATGCTTTTATGGATTATGGGGTCATTAAGAACTAAAATGTGAGTTTAATGGTACTTTTGCTTGATTACTGTAGATTGAGATCTATAGAAAAAGTGGTGGTAAGAGGGGAAACATTATAAATCTTTTTAGCTTGGTTCATGAATATTAATTAGGTGATGTAACATCAACAGTGCTTCTTCCTGAAGAGCAGGTTCTAGGTGCAAGCATTCAAGATTATGAGATCGTTCAGTTCATGGATGAAGCAACCTGTTGCTTGTCACTGTTTTGTACTTTGCCCCTGACTAAACTATACAGTGTGTAGCAGGGGAAATACTATAAAGATCAGTTTAAAATGGTATATCATAGTTTTGTTTTTCTAATGTATTATGTTTATTCATAGCTTATTCACACACTGTTAGAATGGTCCCTAGCTTTCACTGGGGTGGTATCTTTTAAAAAAAATACATCTTTGCACCTTAAGTGTTCATACTAGTACCTCAGAGGTACATCCTGGTACCAAATATTAGTAGCAAATGTATGCATATCTTAAATGGTACATATTTTGACCTTTTTAAAGGGTACTGCATGCCCAATCGACAATGTTTCTGACAGTGTAATTTAATAAAAATAAATAGTTTATATGATAAAATATTATTTTTACTTTCATAATTATTATTTATAGTTCACTTTAAAAAAAATACACAGCACTCGACACTGGCTGAAAAACAGGTTTCCCAACCTGTAAAACAACACCTAAGCTTTCTCCAAGAAAATACCTAATGACTTCACTTCATAAAGAAACTGAATGAAATCCAGATGAAAGGGCTTACTAAAGTAAAACATTTATATCTGAATGATAAGTTTTGGAATCCATTCAGCTGATCTCCGGGTCTGGCGTTTTAGCATAGCTTAGCACAATACATAGAGTCTGATTAGTCTAATAGCATCACGCCTAAAAAAAACCCAGAGGGAGTTTCAATATTTTTCCTATTTCAAACTTGACTCTTCTGTAGTTACATCGTGGACCAAGCCCAACGGAAAATCAAAAGTTGCGATTTTCTTTGCCAATATGTCTAGGAACTATACTCTCATTCTGGCGTAATAATCAAGGACTTTGCTGCTGTAACATGGCTGCAGGAGGCGCAATTATATTATGCAGCAGAAGAAAATAGTCCCCTTAGTAACTTTCAATGGCAGGGGACTATTTTCGGGTCCTGCGTAATATCATTGTGCCTGCTGCACGCATGGTAAGAATCAAATGTTTAACTCTAGGGGAGCTGGAAAATTAGCAAATTAGAGTGTCCCTTTAAGTGTGTGATCCACACAGATAGCCAGCGTTTGCATGTCACGGGTCATATGTTTCAGTTTAATAGGGTCCAAACAAAGTTAAGGACGCATGGTCTTGCAAAGCATAGTTTATTTGACTCGTACGTGTACACAGACGTTCGACGCTTGCGACAAAATGCAACACATCTCCTGGGCTACATACTACATTCTCTTATGCGTACAACGTAGACAAGGTTTCAAAAATCTGGTGGGGCCCAAACAGTACACGCAAACTTCTCCGATGACAAAAATAGCGTCACATGCACTATAGACGGTTTCATCAGACGCTGTCGTGGTTACTGGTTACGAGTCTGGACTCTGTTTGTTTAATGGTCTGGCTAGTGGCCGAACTGAATTCTGGAACAAATGATTCGTTGAAAATAACCTAAAGACGAGGGGAGATGGCGATCATGGATCACCACTATGTAAAGGGAGGATAGGCAGCTGATCTGTAGTTGTATACATTATATAGTACACATTTTACATGGTAACATTTAGGGCTGTCACGGTTATGAAATTTGGCTGACGGTTAATTGTTAAATAAATTATGACGATTAATTACCTATTTATTGCTATTGACATTTAATTCTCATAAATTTTTTTGTTTATGAAATAATTTTCACAGATTGTTGTTGTTATTTAAATTAAATCTTTTGCAAGGTTTATCTGGCAGTACACATAACACATTTTTAAAAGTAATCTGATACTGTCTCGTTTATACAGACGCTGCAGCTCCCCCTTGTGTTTTTTAGAGAGATGTGCAATCATCGCGGTGATCATCGTTGGCTGACTCTCCTGGGGAGGAAAACCCCCCCTAGGAGAAAAACCCAGTTTTCCCACTGGGTTTTTCTCCTAGGTTTTTTTTTATCAAACAGTTGCGATGAGACGATTATTTAATCATTGTGACAGCCCTAGTAACATTAGCTTAGTGTAGTTTTTGATACGCTTTAGCTATGATTTAAACTAAGGTAATCTACTTGTTGTTTATTTTGCTCATTATCAGAAATAAACTACTCGAAAAGGACTCTGTTGTTATTGAATCTTTTCCCAAGTTTACCGTAAGTTACGTTTGTTCCATGAAAGCTGTTTGTTTATGTTGTTACTGCTAAAACCGTCTATACGCAGACCCTCAGCTTTTAGTCTGAACGAAAGGTGTTTTTGGTTCAATGAATTTGTTTGGTGTTGTTGCAGAAAGAAAGACGTCAAAGCAGTGGTCCAGTGGAACGCAATTCATATTTTAAACACGAGGGATAGTTTTGCTTCAGCTCGCTTGAACTTTACAAAAATAAACAGGATTGCTACCTTGATCTGACTTCGGACGTGCGAGAGAGAGAGAGAGAGAGAGAATAAAAGAGAAAGAGGCATCACAATGCAGCTGATTTTATAGTTACTTTAAACAAGAGAGATAGTTTGCTAGCCTAGAAATCTAGACGCACCCTAGCGGCCGCAAAATATATTTGCAGCCAGGGTTTAGTCTAGGCACTCACAATACACTTAACAGCTCCAAAAACCAAAATTTGGTCAGGCCAATCACATCGTGTGTAGCGTCTGTGGGGCGGGCTTAACATGATGACGACAGAACTGCCTGCGACAGTTCCTACTTGAAAACAAAGAATGGCTGCTGCTGCTGGCGAACAGCTTTCTTTTGAAGCGGCTTTGGCCGCGACTCTGGAGGACTTAGACTTATGTTTTTCTTTGAGTGAAGAGCAAATAACCCTATTGAAGTCCTTTTTAAGCAAGAAAGATGTGTTTGGAGTTTTGCCGACTGGTTACGGTAAAAGTTTAATATACCAATTAGCTCCACTGGTGGGGAAACGCATGGGACTCATACGTCACCTTCTTCGTTGCTCTGATTGGTCATAGCGCTATCCTATTGCGTGCATTGCGTTGCATTGAGCCGTTTGTGTGAAGAGTTGCCAGACCTTACATCTTGATGTAGGTCTGGCTAACCAGGCTAATAGTTTGCCTCAGCTCACTTGAAATGCATAAAATGTAACAAATAAATAAGGATTACTACTTTGAGTTCAGACTTTGACAGGTGTGAGAGCGCGTGTATGTACAAGAGAGGCGCTACAGTGCAGTAAACGCGCTGGATTTATAACACAAACGAAATGACAGAAACGGAATGTGGCAGACTATTTGAATGAACGCCATTATTCTGTTTTTGCAATCGAAATATGCAAAAAGTCGAAATTACGTTTCTTATTATATGACTCTTTTAATGTTTATCTTTGAGCTTCAGAAACCTAAAAAAATTTAAGTTATTCTTTTATATTCTTCAGTACGTTTCCCTAATATTTCTTCATAATGCATCACAGCATCTGCTCTTCCTGTCAGCATGGCTGAAGTCAGTGAAGGTGTGAATTCTCAGGTCAGTCGGCTTTGCAGGACTTTAATTAGGCCAGACTGTCATCCTTATATGCGGGCTCTCAGGGCTCCGGGCCGCAGGGATGTCACACAAGTTGACTGTCCCCGATGTGCTTTCATAGAGAGGAAGTGAAACATTAATTTTGAGAAAGAAAGTTCACTCTGCTGTTTCAGTTTTTGTTAAAAATTTAATTTGTGAGTCTCTGATAAAGATACTTAGTATGCATGCCATGGGTAAAACATTTTTGTAGATATTTAGAGACGTGAGAGAGAGTGAGTGGACATGATAACATTTAGAAAAGCTTTTAGGTAAAAGCTTAAAGGCGGAGTGCACAATGTTTGAAAACTAGTGTTGATATTTGAAATCACCTAAAACAACGCGCCCCTACCCCAATAGAATCTGGACCTTCTTTTGATAGACCCGCCCCACACATACGCAACCCAGGCAATAATGTCAGTTAGAGGGCACGCCCCTTACTGCTGATTGGCTACAAGTGTGTTTTGGTAGTCTGCCAGACTCACTTTTCCAAAGCGTTTTCTGATATTGTACACTCCTTATTTAAAGGTAACATTAAGCAGTCAGTCAGTGGCCGTGGGCAGGGCTTTATCAGTGTGACATCACATTTACAAGAGTGTCGAACGCACAGCCTTGCAAAGTATAGTTTATTTGACTGGTACGTGTATGGAAACGTTCAACACATGTGCGCATTGCGACAAAATGCAGTGCATTTTCTAGTCTACATACTACATTGTCCTGTATGCGCAACCTACGCGTACAATGTAAACCCGCAGGGTTTATCCAGCATTGCACATTCTATACGCGCTCTTCTGAAGACAAAACCTGTGTCACATGCAGTGTATGCCGACCCCTGGACTAAACTTTGCCCTTAAACGTGACATTTCTAAGACTTTTTTGATATGTGAAATAAATCTTTAGTGGCCCCAGAGTACACAGGTGAAGTTTTAGCTCTAAATACCATATAGATAATTTATTATAGCATGTTAAAATTGCCACTTTGTAGGTGTGAGCAAAAATGTGCGTTTTTTTGGGTGTGTCCTTTAAAATGCAAATGAGCTGATCTCTGCACTAAATGGCGTTGCGGTGGTTGGATAGTGCAGATTTAGGGCTGGTATTATCCCCCACTGACATCACAAGAGGAGCCAAATTTCCACAAAGTTATTTTTTCCACATGCTTGCAGAGAATGGTTTACCAAAACTAAGTTACTTGGTTGATCTTTTTCACAAGTTGATAGAAGCACTGGGGACCCAATTATAGCACTGAAACATGGAAAAAAGTTAGATTTTCATGATATGTCCCCTTTAACAAGAGAGTTGAATCAGCATGTCTAACCGTGGGTTCACACCAGCCGTGTTTGAGGCGTCAAGTTTGCCGCTTGAACATTTTGAGTTTACTCGCTTCATTCACGTGTGAAATTCTAGTCATTTATAGATTCACGTGGATATTTGTGTCATGGGAGGGGCTTCTGTGACTCCGCTCGCTTCCTGTAATCACTTTACTACTAGCGCAAGCTCCTGATCGGTTAACGCGGTGCGTTTTTACACCAAAGTTCAAGTTTTTTAACTCGTGCGTTTGCCGCGGCAAAGCTCAATTCGCGCGAATGAGGCGGAGCGTGTCTAAACGCCTTATTCGCGCCGCGAGACCTCTAGATGGGCGTCAACGCGTCTTCACATTGACTTAACATTGAATTCACTCGCACTTGACGCCTCTAACAGGGCTAGTCTGAACGTAGCATAAAGAGACTGCTTTGGTTTAATGGAGGTTAAAAAAGAAGTAAATTTTTTCTTTGTAGGATTGTTGTGTTCACACACTGCCAACACACATTTATCTCCAAACACCTTGTAAAAGTGTTTTTTGGATATGTGCCCTTTAAGAAGATTTGATGTAAACCACTCTTTAATCTCAATTGTCAGATTTCTTTCAAGCTGAAAGCAGCCGGTTATGTGGAAATAACATTTGATCAGTCTTGTATATCAACAGTTTAGTAATTTCCTTTCTACATTAAGCATGCATGCATATGAAGCAGATCAAAAAGTGTGCTAGGTTGGCTCACGGTGTCTCTCTCTGTTTACTCTGTGTCCGGGTCTGTCTGCTCTTGACATTTTCCTCTGCTTTAGATGACAGCGTTTTTATCTTTTGTCACTTTATCAGCTCAGCACCATCCAAACTCCAAATGACATGTCTGCTGGGAAGAGTGATGGAGAGTCTCGCAGACAGAGCGTTCTCTTTTGTGAGATTTGTATTGCAGCCACTGTGATACAAACAAATAAAATGCATAATTAAAAAATGAATCTTACATTTACATATTTAGCAGATGCTTTAATCAAAAGCGATGTATGCATTGCAAGGTTTTCATTTTTTTATCAATATTTGTGTTTCCTAGTTTCGAACTGACTCATGACCTTTTGCGCTGCTAACACAATGAATCAAATGAATACATTTCATGCTTACAATTTCTTAAAGGGCACATGAAACTAACTGATCAGTAGAGGAGTCACGTTGGGGCAAACTGATGTGAAGCAACAACTTATGATACGCTGACACTTGTCTTTAATGACTGCTCGTGCTTTGCTGTATATCATTGTGTTTTGACGCACTGATGGGATTCACAAAACTGCAGCAATTATATTGCCACACAGTTCGGCGTATCGCTTTGAACCTTCTGTGATATTTGGTCTTGACAGTGAAGAATGATAATCTCTGTCTGTGTGTCTCTGTCCTCCTCAGGTTACAGTGTTATCTGCTCTGCAGGCAGTAAAGGTGTCTCCACTCATAGAAAAAGTCAATGATCACAAGGATTTCAAGAAACTTCTCAGGACCCGAACTAATGTTCTTGTCCTGTACACTAAGTCAGGTTAGTCATCTTTTTGTTACTGCAGTGTAAGTGATGCAATAAATGTTTCAGCGCTTATAGCTGATCAGAAACTATTTTATATAAAACACAGATGATGTGATACTGGTGCAATCCATTGCAAATGGACTTTGGTCTTGTTATACATTCTTAACATGCATGCAAAATCTTGTGTAATTTTGATATTTGGCTGGGGTATACCTTTAAAGGAACATGCTGACTTTTTGGGACTTTAGCTTATTCCCCGTATCCCCTAGAGTTAGATAAGTCCATACATACCTTTTTCATCTCCGTGCGTCCCGTAACTCTGTCAGATGCACCCAACGCTAGCCTAGCTTAGCACAAAGACTAGAAGTAAATGGCTCCAGCTAGCATACTGCTCCTAATAAGTGACAAAATAACCGCAATATTTTACTAATCATAGGTTGTGATTTGTATAGTCACAGCGTGTACAAATAACAAGGTCATATGAGACACAGCCATCTTTTAACAGAATACATACTGGGAACTATATTCTCAAAAGGCGAAGCACTGCTACAGGTGCTGCGAGAAAATCACTCAGTGCTTCTTAGACAGAGTTACGGCATGCACGGAGATGAAAAAGGTATGTATGGCAGGGTTTCCTGCAGCACTTTGCAGTTCGGGCGGCCCGCCTAAGTTGGGAAACCTTACCACCTTAACTAGGTCGTCCAAAAAAAATTATAATTTCACTGCACAAAAGGCCATCAAGTGCATCTCGGAGATTAGCATGGACGCGCTTCACACCGCGAGCGGGTACGCATGCCACACGGACGAAATGAGAGAAGGACGTGGTCTGTCACTGTCTGGAGGATAACTAGCCAGTTGATAAAACGCGTGTCCATGAGAACTGTATGTTTTGGGTTTATTTAAGCCTGTTATTGTATTAGTCTATAGTTCTTGCAAATTTAAAGTAAGTTAGCTGGTGATTTTGTTGTTTGAGCAACCTGCTAGCTAGGTTGCACGTGCCTGTTGATTCTATATAATTGTTAAGCTCTCTTGCTCACATTATTTATGTGCATTATTAACATGCTACAGTAGTTACACTCCTTTAAGATAATGTAATTAATAGTGGGAAATAATCAGTTTTTACAATTTTCGCAATCTATCATCGTTCGCCAGACGTTCTACAACATCTGCTTCAGTTTGTGTTTATAAACCCTTCAGTGTCACTTCATCACACAGCTATTCCCGTTAGAGCTAAAAACATTTAATTCATTAATAATCTGGTATGTGTTCATTTTCTGTCATAGTTTCTTCAAAATTAAGTTTTATTTGAGTGTTTTTAATAAAAATATTTTCATTTTCATCATGACGCGTACGTCATGCCCTTTGATTGCCACCCCCCTAGCCACACCCACCTGCCCAAACCTACCCCCTTAACTAAAAAAAATTCTGCGGGAAACCCTGTATGGATCTAACTCTGGGGGATACGGTGAATAAGCTAAAGTCCCAAAAAGTTGGCGTGTTTCTTTAAGTTACTTTCAATTGTCTGTGTCAGCCAAACTGGGCACATTATTCTTCACGTAGCTAAGCTATAAACATATCAAATTTTATTTTCTCAGCAAGGTTTTTCTCAAACAGTAACTCTGCTTTGACAGTTGACCTAAAGAAAAGAAAACTTTTTTTCTTTGTTGTCACACTGGCGCCCCCCCTTTAAGCAATACTGAAAATGCAACACAGACAATGTCAAATAAATCTTCAAGAGTACGATTGTTTAGTTTTAGCTCAAAATACCATATAGATCATTTATTATAGCATTTTAAAATTGCCACTTGTACAATTGTACATTTTTGGGTGTGTCCTTTTAAATGCAAATGAGTTGATCTCCGCACTAAATGGCAGTGCCGTGGTTGGATAGTGCAGATTAAGAGGTGGTGTTATCCCCTTCTGACATCACAAATTATGCACTTAACCAGACCTTTTATGCACATTCCAGGTGCAGAATTGATGCGCCTAAATCATACTGTGCTTCCTGGGCACAGCATTGATGCACTAGAAGCATCCTCACATGGGAATTCAATCCTCGCTCCGCAATGGAAAGTTAAGTTCATAACTGTTAAAACACAGAGAATAGATGCATCGTGTGCTCAGCACATACTGAATTGCATCCATCCAACAGCTTACTGAGACTTTATAAAGCATGTATTGCTGAAACACATCACAAAACTGTGAACTATGTGAGGAGTTTGGTTCCAAAACGCAATGAATCCATTTTGACAAATTTTGGTAAAAACGTGTTTTCTATACCAAGAAAGTGACTAGATGAAAAACACTTTTTCTGTTACAAACTTTCACATAGCATCTTTAGGTTATAAAAACATAAAAAATTCAAATCCATAACTTGATTTTCAAAGATTTATTTTAAAAACTGATTATTTTTTCCACAAAATGCAATAAATCCATGATAAGTTTTTATTCAAAATGCTATAAATCTATTGAATCAATCGCCTATATAAATGTGCATTCATCTTTGCCATGTTATATTCATTTAGTTGACTAGTTGTACACACTAATTAAAAATATAAACATTAATGGCATTAATCAAAACACTTACTTTGTCATATTAAGATCACTGTCATTGCGGTTACTTGGCGTCGTCGCTGTAAAATGTTTTTGGTCCTGCTCGATTTTCGTTGACTTTGAGTAAAATTATGGAAAGTTTCTCATAAGATCCTCTGGGGTCAATGTGTTAGCATGAGAAGCTTGATGCTGTCGGGAGAACAAGCGGCCGTCTCCCGAGTGCCTCTCAGGGAAATTATTAGATGCTGATGATGCCTTACGTTTCTTTCCTATCACAGAAAACCATCACAGGTTTTATCAATGCTATTAAAGTATTATTTTGTTTTGTTTGTTGATCACGAAGTACAAAGTAGATGAGGAAAACTAGGACTCCGTGTACTCAGCGCGTCCGCCATTGTTTGTTTACATTGCGTGACTGGTGGTGGGCTGTAATATCAGAAATGGATTTATTGCGTTCTGTAAAAAAGGGGGAGTGGCGTTTATCGCATTTTGGGAAAAAAGGGAGAAAAGATGACAGAATAACACGGCGGATATTGGATTTTGCGTAAAATTAAGAATTTACTTTTAACTACTGACCTGATATAATACTGATTTTGGCAGTAACTCATTTTTTTCAAAAATGGCGTTTATTGCGTTTTGGAACCAAACTCTTCATGTAGTACTTCATTTTAGGAATGGAGTCTGAGTCACCATTTCTGAGTTTAGGAATTTTTGGGCGGGCTTAATAACATGGCTTGATGACGTACTAAAGCATGACCCCCCAACACAACCACAAATATCCATTCAGGTTATAGCAGTATTTGAAAGTTGAAGGAGATGGTGGCTTTCTCGCGAGTGGGCGTGGTTTAGCACAGACAGCAGACACGCCCCCAGCATTTGTTTAAAGAAAATTCTGCCTATTTTTCCAAGATTTTCATAACTTATTTTATTTCGTTTTTATTTTTCAAATTTAGCTGGGTGGTTAAAAACACTTTTTTCTGTAGTGTGACAAACTGAGAACAAATTTAATATCAGACTTTGCAGGAAATAATTCAGTGCAACATATGTGTACCCTATGGATGAACAGTCCATAAACATAAACAACCCCCTCCATCCTTAAAGCGAAAAAATAGCCTCTCAAGGTCTTGCTGTTCAAGATTGATGCCTTTCATAATTCATGATCAATTTCAACCACATGAGATCATTGGATAAGACTGTGTATCGAACAGTTCATTTGATTGATAGCAGACTACTGCTGCTCGTCCAATGAAACATTTCAGCACTCTGTTTACATGCCCCGCCCCCTGTCTATTTTCCCCCATTAGGTGCATCTTTGGTGCATTGCTAACCATAACAGTCCTTTTATGTATTCCAACAAGGTGTGGTCCAATAAAAGCTTTATGTCAGTCCGATTATTTAGCCTTGCATTTGTCAAATCACAGTAAAATTTCATTCTTTCAAAATCTTGCCTCAAAATACTATAGTAAACGTTAGCATGTTCTTTAGTCTTCCACGTTGTGGTAGCAAATATTAACTCAATTCAATTTTATTTATATTGCGCTGGAAGCAGGAGAAAACACAGAAAAATAAGTACAGCAGCTAAGATTAAACTGTACTAGTGAGCGTAATAATAATGTAATGTATGGAAGAGAGTTCTAAGTTAAGCCAATGTCTGCCTGTTGAAAAAAAAATCAAGCTTAGGTCAATGAATTTTTTATTCAATTAAAACCCAAGATCTAATACGCAATGACATGTAGAACCTGTTTATGTTTTCAGAAATGATTGCCACTTTTACCTTGACTGATGTGAGCAATGAAAAGAAAAGCAGAATGTTGATTCAGAGTCTTCAGTTATTTAGTAGATCTCAGACCGACAGAAATGTGAAAGCTAGTAAATCACACTCAGGTACTTTTATCCTGAGCTTCAGGAGCTCTCATCTGGCAGTAAGGCTTATAAAAACATTGTCATCCTTTACATTTTTGTATGTTTCAAATGTAATTTGGCATGAGTGTTGTTGATTTTAGCTTCCTTGCTTTGAAACTACATTGATGTATAGCTCTAGCGACATTTATGTTTTTATCACCCAATAAACACTAAGCATTATGTTCCACCGTCGACAACAGCAATTCCTCACCATCCGTGTTGCGCTTATGATGAATGTGCGACAGTCCAGCAATGTCCACATATATTTAATAGCGTGGTTGCATTTTATGTGTGATTTTTATGCGAGATATTTTTTCACACTAATAAAAAAACTGCAATTTCTGGACAGCTGGACCCATATACACACCAAAAACTGTGTGATTGCACCTTCTGTCTCTGATGAACTCGTCTATAAATCATACAGCCTTTACAAAAGCGAATACTTGTATAAGCTCCAGTGGTTTGCCTGAACATGCTAGACTATCATGCTTAAAAAAAAATGAATTGGAAGGTCAAGTAGAGCACACTGCATTGTGGGATACAATACAGCATTATTTATTTTTTGCCTCAAATGTAGAAGGTTTTCATGTATTTTATAACTACAGTGTACAATACATTCTTTATATTGCAGAAAGTACTGTAGTGCTGGACTGTAAAATTTATATCAAGGTATTTTTCAAAATTATGCTGGTTTCACGTTATATGACAGATTTTTTCCATGCATGACCGGGTGTTAACCAGGGGTGGAGCCAGACATTGTAGACATAGGGGCTTAGACCAAATCAAGGGGTTTTAAAGCATGGTCCCCTGCTAATATTTTTTCTCCATTTATGGCAGCTTTAAAAAGTATTTAAACATTTTTTTATCCTAATTTTGGAAAAGAGAAGTTAAAGTGTCATTGTCAAAATTTGTTATGTTACAGTTTCAAAATCAATACAGAGAACACAGAAAGATTCTCTTTATTGTCACTCTCTCTGCCTGTGATCTCTCTCCACCCTCCTCTCTCCCTTTTTGCACTGACAATTAACACACATAAGGATATTTGAAGGAGTGTTCCATTTTCTTAAAAGAAAAATCCAGATAATTTATCATCCAAAATGTTGATGTCTTTCTTTGTTCAGTCGGGAAGAAATTATGTTTTTTGAGGGGGGTGTTGCGGAGTTTTTCTCATTTTGATGGACTTTATTGGACACCAGCACTTGGCGCTTGGCTCAACACATGGCGGTTTTTTTCGGCGGAGTTTCAAATGACTATAAACAATCCCAAACGAGGCATAAGGGTCTAATCTAGCGAAACGATTGTCATTTTTGACAAGAATAAGGGATATGCTCTTTTGGGCTAGAACTTTTCGTCTGGGTCCGGTCCGGCGCGACCTAGCGTAAATGCGTAGTGACGTAGAGAGGTCACGTGTTACATATATAAAACGCAAATTTGCGGACCATTGTAAACAATAAACTGACACAAAGACATTAATTAGTATCATTTGACATACAACAACGTCGGAACGGTCCTCTTTCAACACACTTGTAAACACTGGGGCGGAGTTTCGCGTTCGTCCTCTGTCAGTGTTTCCCATACATAGGCTCTACTTGGGCGGTGCGCCCAGGTAAATTGCGACCCGCCCAGGTAAAAAAAATCACTTTACGAATTTCTGTATTTTCTGAACTCGACTGGATGACCCGTGATTTGGAGAGAGCGAGAGATAGAAAGGTGGGGGCCGGGTGACCGTGAAGATGATGCACGCGTCATAAATTCATCATCCAGCGCGGCAAACTGGATCAACTGCAGCACATACTGAGGTAACTGAGCAGCCAGGGAACTACACTGCGACCAAAATGGTTGCATATGCTTATATGCATATGTGTTTATAGCATCCAAGTTGGCTTCATTTTGCGTGCAAGCACGTTGTGTCTCTCCCGTTGAGTGTCCGTTCACGTGCTCTCTGTTTCTCAATGAATTGGGTGCGACGCGAAGCAACCTCAGTGTCACATTGTATCCTTTCATGTTTCTGAACTTGAGCAGAGTTTTACCATTAGAGGTCTTTCTTCACTGAGGACGCGGGACCCGTACGGTTCCGGGTTTATATTTTAAATGGTCAGTCGGGTCCGGGTCGGTCCTAGTTCATTACTTCGGGTCCCAAGTCTGATTAATATTGTGTGTAAAACCCGAGTCGATTGGAGAACGGCCGCCAGCGCAAAGCTCGAGTGCTGTTTCAGCGTGCCTCCGGTTTCTTTGGCGATAACAGCTGGCTCTTGTCACGACCACGCGTCGCTTCATTTTTTCTTTATCCCATTTTTTTATAATCTTACAATTAATAGACCATATCTTACTAAAATCTAAACAGTTTGCACAGAGATTGTAGCAAAAAGCAGTGCTAATACTGAATGAGCAAAGCTCTAGCTGACTCAGGATATAAAAAACGCAAAGCTGTAATGTAAAGTCTGTCATCGGGACAGCAAGTAGACTTTTAAATCTGAAATAATGAGTGGATTAAGCTTTTTTAATCGGCAAAAGAGAAATAGAAAGCAGAAGCAGTAAAAGTGCCTAACTAATAGAAATTATTAACATTATAACATCAGTCACATTTATAATCTATAGACCTGCACTGTCTATTAATATACTGTACATAGTATTGTATTATATTGAGTTTGATAAAAGGGGTCATCAAATTGCTTCATATATCAGTGCAAAAACAAAGTGTTTTCGTGGTGCTTTAACAAACAGTGTCAGCTTTGTTTATGGCAAAGAAAGTTTGGGGTGGTTAGATTAATGAACTATAATGTGAAATTAATATTAATGTTTAAAAAATTAAAGTATTGTGTTGTGTCACACATAATTAGTTCTTTGTCACATGTATAGTAGACCATTTTTTGTCGGTGGATATAATGATTGCCCTTTTCACGAGCTACCACCACAAGTAAATTTCAGATCTGTGGGAAACACTGTCTGTGACCTCTTGGCGTCATGGGGTATTGCGTGGGGTCGCGCTGGCGCATCACGACCGGATCTGGGTGGGAGGTTGTGGTTTGGAGGTGCATATTTTTTATTTGTCTTGTCGGGGATGACGGTCGTTTCGCTGGATGACATCCTTGTGCCTCGTTTGGGATCGTTTGTGGTCCTTTGAGGCTCCGTTGAAAAAAACTGTTAAGTGTTGAGTTAAGTATTAAATGTTGGGCTCTATTAAAGTCCATTAAAATGAGAAAAATCCTGCAATGTTTTCCTCAACAAAAAAAAACGTTCTTCTCGACTGAACAAAGAAAGACATCAACATTTTGGATGACATGGTGGTGAGTGAACTGTCTGGATTTTTCTTTTGAGAAAATGGAATATTCCTTTAATTGTAAAAGATTGAGGATTCACATTTTATAACTGTCTATCAATGTATAAATGCATATGGACAAAACCTAAGCTGCCTAAGTAACTATTCTCACCTTCTTACTTCTGACGTCATAAAAAAATAAATCTTACATCCATCTATAAAAAAGGGATATGTACAATGAGCAAGGTTTTATCAAAGTATTAATTCACTGTAATTAAATGTATTTTAAAATATAATGTTATCAACAACAGTGTGCAGCAGAGCATACAGACTAGATCAGAGCGCTAACATTAGCCGTTAGCCATGCAGATAATATATCAGTTGACGCTATTTAACAGTATTTACATCACATAACTATAAATATACACTTAGGCTACAGTAATAACGAATGCACTGTAATAACAAAGACACTTTGAAAATGTGTTTACTGTTGGGAGATTCAGAATATAGAGGGTATGCATTGACGTCACTTTTCCACGTGACCATGAGAGACGTGGCAAAACGTGCAACAAAATGGCTGGTTTTCATAGCGGCTGCTGTGAAAATGCCAGTAAAACGGACTATTATCAGATTAAATTGAATTTAGTTGGACTTGATAGCAGAGGTGGACAACACTTAGTTACATTAGTTACATTTTCCAAGCATTTGTGCTTTATTAGGTTGTTTGTCTTGGGAAAAACATTACTTCACTACATTCTAAAGCATAGAATCATACTGTGTATTCTTTAATATTGCATATTAAAATTTATTTAATACCTAATTACATTAAAATTGTGTACTTTAACTTGAGTAAAAGTACGTTAGTGTACTTAAATATTACATGTATAACAAAAAAACTATTATTTATTAAATGTAATAGAGTAAAAATTATGATAATATGCTTTGGAATGTATGTTTTCCAAAGAAAAACACTGATAAAATACAAATACTTGACAAAATACTTTTAAGTAGAAAGTAAAACCTCTCCTTGATAGTGACCCTAGCAACTTGTCAACCCACCTTTGGTCTGTGGATGTTGGAATGAACGATCAATTTGCTTCTCCTTTCTGTGTTTTTTTGGCAGCAAGCAGATAGTGAGGAGATGTTTGCTGCATGTAACAAAAAATGTTTTATGGTCTAAAACGCGTGAATTCGCTTAGAGCACCTTTAATTTGCCCTCAACTCACATCTCTCATTCGTTTTCAGTGGAGTGGGGGACCGGAGAGTTTAAAGCTAAATGCAGCCACCTAGTGTACTGGATGAATTCATTTTACAGAGCTAAAAAGATTCGGGGCTTTTGAAAAAACATTCAGGGCTTGAGCCCCAGAAGCCACCCCCTCGCTCCGCCCATGGTGTTAACCACATTTTCTACTGACTGAAAATGGAAATTATGTGTGCTAGACGTACTGTACTGTAAATACAGATTTGCACTGCATTGTACTTACTGTATAGTAATGACAAAGTCTACAATTTTACTAATTTGTGCTTTTGTGTCCTCAGCTACGTCTGGAGATGGCTATCTGAAGCTTCTTTCTGATGTTGCCCAGGCTGTGAAAGGTCAGGGCACCATCGCCTGGGTGAATTGTGGGTAAGTTTCAATTGATCATTTACAGTAGCTTTCCTATTTAAGCCTGAGGTTTCCTGAGATTGTTGACTTTGACAAGCTCTGTGTCACTCCAGGAGTCTAGAGTTTCGGGTTTTTTTCGACATGCCAGCAGCCCTTGGTTAAAACAGTTGTTGAGCTGTCTAATGAAATATTAACTAGTGGCGGCATAGCTTGGTTGTGTATTTAAGAGGAAAGCTCAATTATTACGTCACTGGATATATGCATGCACATTTGCAATGGTATGCACAAAATTGAGCATAAAAATTACTACTACAATACATAACAATGCTTTATATCAGTCACAAAACATGCTAGCAATGGCAAAAGTTTGATTACTATGGAATGCATGTACTAAACGGATATAAACAAAAGACCCAAATGCAAGCCAGTTCCGGTAAATGTGAAAGTCGGCACACCTCTGATCTACTGGCTGTTCTTCAACGTGATGCCCAGTTGATGCCTGACCAACGACCACCGGCAGAACCCGCTTAATCTCCTTATCCGCAATGTGTATATATATATTAGGGCTGTCAATAGATTAAAAAAATTAATCTAGATTAATCGCATGATTTCATGAGTTAACTGCGATTAATCGCACATTTTTATCCATTCTAAATTTACCCTAATTTAACACTTTTCAGGTTTTTAATATTCTAATCATATATACATATATAGATGCTTTATGGAAATGTATGTTAACAACAGCCTGTTTACATTTTTAACAGATTCACCAGCCATTGTTTTGTATATGAATTTTCCTTTCAGAAGATTTTTCTTTCTCCATTTTTGTTTGCTGGTGCATCATTTGTGACCTGTGCTGGCAAGTTGAGTCGGAATTAGCAAATTAAAAAAAAAAAGTTGTTCATATTTTGACATTCTCTATTAAAACATAGAACAATGCATGATTTGTTGAAATATAACAAAATATGACAGAACTACACGTGTTTGAAGTTGAAAGAGTCAAATTACCACAAACATTTCCACATCCATACATTATATTATCACATCAATACCTTAAAATCACTGATTAAACTAATAGATTTAGCACACACAAAGCAAAAACATCATCAATGTATGTTCAACTTTTTTTCCTTTTGTTTGATTGACATTGAGACAGACTGCTTAAAATCTAAGTGATCTAATATAATGTTATACATCAGATATTTTTACCCAACAGTTAACCAAACATTTACTTAAAACATAACATTATAGAGCCTACCTGCGTGAATTCTTATCAAAACAGATATTTGTAAAACTTTAATTTTGTGTAGATGTCTATATATCCGGGTCGCGCACTCGCGCGTCTGTGTGCACGCGCTTCAGATATCAGTCAGTCAGCGTGAGGGGATCGCTTTTGAGTCTTGTCGCTCTTAATAACTCTTTAACATTAATCAGGTACCGAACTTTATCTCTCTTAATGACTATTTTAACATCAAGCAAGTCCTGCAGTCTATTTTATAAGTCATGCATAAAAGCGAAACCAAAATTAATTGAGACGCATTTTTGTATTAGATTAAGCATTAGGAGGACGGTAACGTTACACCTCTCAGACGTATAAATAAAGATCATATCAGATGTCCAACGAGCATTTAGAGCATTGGATTTGGTAGACAATTTGCTTAATGTTCTTATTTCTATGAAAACCTTTTACTCATTTAGAGAGAGTCACATTTGTCTGTGTCTCTGTTCATTCAACTATGGGCTGGACCAAGGGTCAAACAGAAATTGCGCGTTGCGTTAATTTCCGTTAATAAAATTAGTGGCGTTAAAATGAATTTGCGTTAACGCGTTATTAACGCGTTAATTTTGACAGCCCTAATATATATATATATATATATATATATATATATATATATATATCTCCCAAGGGTTTTTCCCTCCTAGGACTTTTTTTACTTCCCCGGCTAAAAAGTCCGGGGGTTTATTTCTCCTAGGGGGTTTTCAAACCCGGGGAGGCAGCCTTCTTGGGCTTAACTTAGCACCCTCTTCAATACGTTAAATTAGTAATACGCTCGCTTATAATGTAGATTCACAGCCGCAGCAAATTTAGCTGCTTGTGCTATCGTGTATTATGTTGTGCTATCTGTCGATTTTCTGTGCTTTTCACTGTTTCTATTAATGTAAAGCTGCTTTGATACAATTACCAAATTGTAAAAAGCGCTATATAAATAAAATTGAATTGAATTTTAAATAAATGCGTTAATTAAAATACCAGTTCAGCTCATGCACCTGGCACAGCTCAGCGTTTCTGTCTGTCTGCTTTGAGAAGAGACGAGTCTACATATTTTTTTCTCTGTGGACAAGAACTGGGTCATGGATTGAACAGTGTCCGTATGCAACGAAATGGGAATGTCAGAATCTTGGAAACGGAATGATCCAATGTCATTTATCACTGAATAAATAAGGTGACATGATTTTTACAAATATTGTTTAGATAAGAAGCCAGTTTTACTGAGAGGCTTGCACTTTAAGATTTGCAATTTGCGATCTTGATTCAGCACGTTCGCTGCACTGCACATCTAATTGAGCTTCCCACCTGTCAGACAGGGCGCCCCTCTTTGCACACCTCGCTCAGACCGCCCTTTGAGGCGTTACGTGGGCCATGCTTAACACTAATGATGTCGTCTCATGCAGCCGGGTGAGGACGGTTGCTGTCAGAAATGTAATTTAACTTCATCTCTTTGAATTTCCATTAGCATGGAAGATCTGATCATTTAGATCAGTTCTGAGTCTTCTCTGCTCCTATTTGTCTTTATGTAATACATTTTCATGCTCATTATCGTTCAAGAGAGTCATGTCAATAGGGAGATGTGGTTTTCAGGAAATTTGTAGGTGTATGTGGGATGTCAGAGGAAAGGGGTTATTGTGAGTCTTTTTTGTTTTCAGGTTCTGATATCCATAGAGGCTAGAGAGGAGAGGGCTTTGTTTTGGTTTGGCTCTTTGTCAAAGATAAGGTTATCTATTACTGAGTGTTCACATGGATGACATTGGTTTGATTTAAAATATGGTGGGTGGGGTACAGGGTTACAGATTCATTGTTTCGGCGACCAGCCTTTGCCAAGGTTCAAGACACATTTGTGTCAGAAAAACATCATATGAACGGAAACATGGCATTTTTGTATTGTTACACTCCTAATATTTATAAAGCCGTGCACAAACAAGTGTCCAGAAACATGATCCTTTGCGGTATTGCTAAATAAATAGTCTGTTTGATCAGGTTCTCATTTTTCACATACTGTAAAAGGTAACACAATAACATTACACGATTATGAATCTTAAATTCATATTAGCAGCAGATCCCATAGTCCTTTAACTTCTAAAGTGATTTAAAAGGAGCAATCATTCTTACTGTCTGATTCAAGTGTCTGTCAATGGATGATAAATGCTTAAATGTGCTACTGAATATCTAATTGGATGGTTTTGTTGTGAGTTTAAAAGTTCCTGAGCTGTTATCTGGTCTGATGTTTAATTTTATAAACCAAGATTACAGCTATATGTCAGTGTATGTAATCAGGAGTGGGGACATACACTCACCTAAAGGATTATTAGGAACATCTGTTTAATTTCTCATTAATGCAATGGTGTAATGGTGTGGGGGATGTTTTCTTGGCACACTTTAGGCCCCTTAGTGCCAATTGAGCATCGTTTAAATGCCACGGCCTACCTGAGCATTGTTTCTGACCATGTCCATCCCTATATGACCACCATGTACCCATCCTCTGATGGCTACTTACAGCAGGATAATGCATCATGTCACAAAGCTCGAATCATTTCAAATTGGTTTCTTGAACATGACAATGAGTTCACTGTATCTCAACCCAATAGGGCATCTTTGGGATGTGGTGGAACGGGAGCTTTGTGACCTGGATGTGCATCCCACAAAATAATCTCCATCAACTGCAGGATGCTATCCTATCAATATGGGCCAACATTTCTAAAGAATGCTTTCAGCACCTTGTTGAATCAATGCCACAGGCAGTTCTGAAGGCGAAAGGGGGTCAAACACAGTATTAGTATGGTGTTCCTAATAATCCTTTAGATGAGTGTATATATTTGTCAGTTGAATGGATGAAATTAAAAAGTTGGTTGGATGTGTGTGTGTGCTACAGTGTCTCCACAGTGCACAACCTCACACATACAATGCAAAACTTCTTAAGTGTATAAAGTTGTATTTTTTCTAATAATTTAACGGCCTGTCATCAATTTTTCCTTGAGTAATTGAAATGCCTTATTTTTACAAATGTAACTTTTCCATCTATGCTCATAATTTCTTTTTATGCAATATGGAATAGACTGAAGTAAAGACAGCTGAACATGTTGTCCGTCAGGAAACTGTAGCAGCGGCCCTTACATTAGCTTATTGCTGTGGTCATCTGTCGCTTCCCATGAACGGTCGTGTATTGCTGGAAGAGCAATTTATTTAATGTCTCGGGACATTAATTGTATCACTTCAAGTTTTTGGCTGCATCAATTTGCATGACAAATGCCCCTGGAGGGCTCAGTTTATAATAGAATAATGTGATTATAATCCTTGTTGAGCATAATTTGCTATGACTTAATGCCTGCTTTTGCTTTAGAGTTTGCACAAAAAAGTATGAAGTTAATTGATTGTGCTTGTAGACTTTGTACCGGACATGGTTGCTGTATACTTTGCTCTGGATTTTTCTTTGCATTACAGCAGGGTTGTGCACCCTTTAATATTAAACTAAGAATGGTTTAAAGTAGCAGTCTGAATTTAAATAAGTATGAACTACCCATAAACATATCAACCTATTGGATTATTTTCAGAAGCATAGCAATTAATTTGATAATTATGTTATACATTTTTAATATTTAAATGAATTTATTTCTTATTATATTTAACAAATGCACAATTTAATGGAAGATAGTGAAATATTGCTTACATTTTAGCCTAAGGGTTTTAAATTGGAGCATGATTCAACAAAATCCTTTGTTGGCTATATTGAATTTTTTTAATTACAAATCAGTAAATTTCTCTTCCTGGTTTACCAATTCAGCATCCCGTCGAGTGTCTCCATTTCAGTATAAAAATCCAGTGCATTATTAAAAGACCCAGTTCTTATATTCTGAAACTTGCCGAACTCAACACTGCTTTTTATATGACTGAGAGTTTATATATCTTTCTCTGTGTTTTTTACCTCAGAGATTCAGAAGGCCGTAAACTCTGTAAAAAAGTCAAGGTAGACCCCAGCTCGAAAACCAAAGGAGTCGAAGTCCTGCATTACAAGTAAGAACAGTCTCTGTCAAAAGATCAATGTAAAGATGACTGTTGAAGGTTATATTGGATTATTACTGAGAAGCTGCAGCTCTAGGCATTCATCTTTTAGTGTTGTGTTGCTTACAGGGATGGGACCTTCCACATCGAATACAACAGACCAGCCACATTTAAGGTAACTTCTTAGTCATTGCTTAGTCAAACGTAGTCAAAATCAGTCTTTTTATGAGTGTAGCCTCTTTCAGAAACACTATCAGTGACCCTAGCCGTGTCCCAATCAAATTCTGGATGCTTGAAAGGACGCGTCCTTTGAAGGCGAGGACTCCGCCATTGAAGGTTGCAACCTCCACAGTCCGTTAAGAGAACTGAAATGAGATGGTCTAGCATTCAGAGGATCCATATAATTGTGTCACCTGCTGTATGCGCCCACTCGGCCTGTTATCGGGACACAGCAGAGATGTTTTTGACTTATAAATATGGAAAAATTATTTATTTTACATAGTGATGCACCGATGTGAAAATTTTGGCCGATGCCGATAACCGATATGACCCTTGTCTGTTATGGCCGATACCTATATTTGCCGATGCCGATATCTCTGTATAAAAAACACATTTTAATGATAATCAAATAAAGAGCTATTTTCCAAAACATTTTTTTTACTTTTGTAATTTATTCCCAGAAATGACTGATTGGGCACCTTTACCCATGTGCAAAAGGTCATCAATTAGCTGATTGATATGTAAGCTTTTTCTTTGTAAGCTTCGGGATGCTTATTTTTAAGTGGGTGATCAAATTGATTGTGTTGAACAATTTGTCCCGAACTCCCCCTCGTATCACCCGGCCCTCACTCTCATTGCATACAGCAGCAGGGGTGTCCAGACTTTTTTGTGTGGTGATCTACTTTTAAAATGATAAAGCAGACAAAATCTACATGCTAAAAAAACACTTTAAATGCGTGGACTATACTGCATATATCTCTACATTAAATTTAGGGCTGTCACCATTACTCTATTTTTTTGAGAAGTTAAAAAAATTTCATGTCGAGTACTGTATAAAATAGCGGAGATACGGTTTAGTAAAACAAACTAGAAAGAAAATGACAATAGTATCAGAAGCATATAAATCAGCACAATGCTGCAGCTCTCTCTCTCTCTCTCTCTCTCTCTCTCTCTCTCTCTCTCTCTCTCTCTCTCTCTCTCTTCCTCCCTCGTTCGCGCGTACACACACCGGGCGCGTGCATCAGCTGCATGAAGGCAAGAATGCGATTGCATCCTGGTAAATTTCGGAAGTTTACACGACAAAGCTGCAGCGGGCAGGCATAAGATTTATAAAAACACATTTGAGAAGAAAAGCACAGCAACTCAAAAAGACTTTGTGTTTCACAATTACTCTAAGACAGTGGTGTCCAGGCTTTTAGCCGACAAGTTCTACATGCTAAAAACACTTTAAATGCGTGGACTATACTGCATATATCTCTACATTGGATTTAGGGCTGTCCACCATCAGAGCATGTGAGTAAAGCAGAGCGACCATGTGACTCTCCGCTAAATATTCCGCTCTACTGTTCAAACGCTCACCGCCCAAGCAAGCGCTCCATTAACTTTCCGCTCACGCTCGCAAATAAACCAATTCCCGCTCAGATCCCGCTCCGATATTTTTTTTTTTAGTAAGCCTAATTGTTTTCTTGGATAATTGCATTTAATTAAAGTATTAGCTGATAAATCGCAGTTATGTACAGTTGTGTGTTGGCTATTATAGTTTAACTGATACGGAGCTCCGGATATAATTAAAATTAACAAATTGTTTCCACGACATTCACATGTTTTACTAATTTTAAGTAATAATAAATGTAATAAGTAATTACAAAATATTATAATAATTCGTTCCCCTTATGAGAAAGATTAACAAACTATTCTGTTATATAAATATATTATTTGAAAAAACTAAAATAAATTGAAGAACAATTTCTTAACAAGAAGGTTTTTTAAGTGCAAATTTACAGTGCATCAGTAAATACAGAACACAGCTCTGTCTTAAAGAAATTAAAATTAGACAGTATTAATGAACCTGTAAATGTACAAAACGAATGCAATACAGAAGGCCATGAGTATTTATTTATGGCATTTTCAATAGTATATTGGTAGATAAATTAACGTATATCTATATAGTATGAAAACGAATAAATCATTATTTTGGCTAAATTCATCTGGATATATAATTTTAGTCAGACTGATTTGTCATCATTTCAGAAGCTTAAATGCCATCTAAAACAACTTACATTTTATCCCGAGAGTTACTTGGTCAAAAATATTTAGAAATATAGCCGCGAGAGCAAATTATAGCACAAAAATGTTTAGCTCACACGGACCGAATGAAAAGCCGTTAATTAAGCGAACTCTCTGTAAAATAGAGGACGTGCTGAATCTGTCGAGTCGGCAGATTATCATCAATGTTTATAATGTTCCATGCATGCTGTTGATGAAAAAAAATAATATCTAAATGTCCAGGGAAAAGTCCAATGTTCAGTCAGTTAATATTAAATGCGTTTTTGGCTGAAGCTTTCTCATCCACGGAGCGGAGAACTATAAAGGTTCTTAGTTTAAGTGGTTTTAATGCTGGTAAGCAATCAGTTAGCCTATATTATGGCGCTTTGTATTTGTGTTGATCAGTTAGATTAAAGTAGCCTAATTTTAATCTTTAAAACAGCATCTAGATGCAGACGACACTACAGTTATTCTGTCATCTTAGTTTCATTTCTTTCATTTCGTGAGGCTGGCGACTTCATTAAAACAATATTTGAACTCCATAACTTATTGCTAGCCATTTTTACAGATTCTCGAACTAGCAAATTACCAAAGGGCATTCTGGGATGAGCGAGTGGTGCTGAGCGTATTGAGCGAGCAGAGCGGAAATTTCAGAAATGCGCTCTGCGCTCTGATGGAAATATTACCGCACCCCTCACATGCTCTGGCGGGCAGGCATAAGATTTATAAAAACAAATTTGAGAAGAAAGGCACAGCAACTCAAGACTTACGTGTGTCAGAATTACTCTTGGAGGCATTGAGCAGCATAAGGATACACAGTTAAATTATGTGCAATCTACCGGCATTGCCTTTGCGATCGCGATCGACGTATTGGACACCCCTGTCACACAGCAAATCGAGGATCTTCTTCAGACACTTTGAAGAACGACCAGGCAAACGACAGAACCTGCTTCAGCACATGTGTAACTTATGCGCTTGTGCAAAAACAAACATACTCGCCCCCACACTCACGTCTCCTACACACACGTCAAATCAGGAATGATTATCGGCCTGTTCACATCGGCCCTATTTTGACATCGGACCGATGCCGATGTGTAAAAAAATGACCATATCGGCCGATATTATATCGGCGGCCGATATATCGTGCACCACTAATTTTAGAAAATATGACACGTTGACGTAGATTAAACTAACCAACAGTATATTAAATGAATCAATCTTAGAAATATATGCAACATACACATAATAATATTAATACAAACATAACTTATAATACTAAAACATTGACAAGAAACTTGTTAACTAGGGTTGTGCCGATAGACGATAGTATCGTGTATCGACGATCTTCAGACATATCGCCAATGGCAGCCTTTCATGGCGATAGTCATGACGCTAGTTGGCAAATGGTTACTATTATAATTATTATCATCATAGTTTTACATTAACATCCACAATGCGTGCTTTTCCTCGCATGAGGGTTTGTGGGCTTCACTTTACGCGGAGGGCTTGTAAAGAGAGAATTCCTTCTTGCACGTACCTGCACTTAATGCGCACGTCTTGGACTCCTTCTAGCACCCACGTCATGACCAGTTGCACTTCTCTCTGTCTCACGTGCACGCGCTCTCGCGTCTGTACGAAGTCTAAACATAAACTAAAGTAGTAATCCTTATGTCTTTGTTCAGTTTAATGCGTTTCATGCGAGCTGAGACAAACTTTACTTTTTGTTTAAAATATGACCCGCTGCATATTGGCGCCTCTCTTACTCTCGCGTACGTGCAGAGAGCTGCGCTCTGTCCAAAGTCAGATCACTAGGTATTAATCCTGTTTATGATATGCATTTCAAAGATTCAAGGAGTTGTAGCAATACATCCCTCGTGTTTAATATATGATTGTGTTTAAAATATGATCGCGTTCCGCTGGACCGATGCGTTTAAAAAGTCTCATCTGAGAGCAACACTGCTTGACACGTGTAGCCTTCTGCAACAGCACTAAGCAAATGCATTGAATTGTTTGTATGTATGTGCGCGCACGTGTGTGTGTGTGTGTGTGCGCGCAGATGCATGTTTTTACAGTTACACCCATCAAGTGACTTGTTATAATGAGTAAAAAATTAACAAATAAAAAAATTAGTAAACTACTGCCCCGCCCCCGATACTATCGTGTATCGCCGATCTCACAGGCTGACGATAGGACGATCTCAAAATAGGGCATATCGCCCAACACTATTGTTAACAAAGGTTTTAAATAAAGCAATAAGCCCCAAGAAGCAGTGGGTTACCAGTGCATTTTATAACAGCTAAGGGACGTTGTTCGCGTCATGCCTAAAACCCCCTTAGCTGTTATAAAATGCACTGTAACCCCACTGCTTTGCGGGGCTTATTGCTTTTATAAAACGGTTACTTCATATGCATAGCAGGATTTCATAAAATGAAACACAAATAAGTTGTAATTATATTAGTACAAATATTACTCTTCCGCCAAACAAGAATGAAGAACTAGAACTGCCCGTTTTATAATGTTTATTTTAAAATATCCAGACGTTATATTCAGCTGTTACAGTCGCGCATTGAATCTCGGGATAGCCTAGGCTGTAAACTTTACAGTGTAAAGGATCCATTCGTTCTATCCTAAGCAAGCCCGGCGAAAGATTGTATTCTGAGGTCTCATTTTAAGCAGACTTTAAATTGTAAGGGGCTTACTAACCTTTATTCATGTGCTGCGTACACGCAAACGCGAAGCATCGCACTCCTCCCTCTAGATTACTAACAGGATTTAATTATCCTTATGAAAATGTATGTAAACGCGAAGACGCATTTGAGGCGCAATCACATCGCTCGATTCGCCCCTTGATTTGCGCTGCTCGATTCACATCTTTGCATTGACTTTTTTATGTAATCTACTCGCGCAAATCATTGAATTCGCATTTGTTGTGTACGCCCCATTAGAATGCAGCCTTCAGAGGTCACAGCCTTCAAATTGGGACACAACACGTCTGTAAAATACAGGCTTAAGTCTTATATTCTAATTATGGGATTAGGAGCCTTTAAATCATTCTGCAAAATGTACAGTATGATACATTATTTAATAAATACACATTATTTTCAACCCAGACATTGGGTTAAATTAACCCAGATAACGTTTATATAATTTTTACCAACAATGGTTTAAAACAACCCATCAAAGGTTAAATTAATTTACAACCCAACGGTTGAAAAAACCCAGTGTAACTTAAAACTAAACAAGTATGGCAATGTGAAATTAATAATGGAACTTAACTTGATGCTCCTTATCGCATTATTAGATTACACCTTAAAAAAAGCTGGGTAATTCCACCTAGTGTTGGGTCAAAAATGAACGAGCCCAGCCCGCTGGGTTGTAATTTAACCCATGCTGGGTTGTTTCAAACCAAAATGCTGGGCTGTTTTAACCCATTGTTGGGTCAAATATAAACATTTTCTAGGTTAATTTCAACCCAGATGCTGGGCTCGTCCTTTCTTGACCCAACGCTGGGTTGAAAATAAACCAGCATTTTTTTTAGCTTGGATTTTAAGGTCACATGACGTTTTGATATGTACCCTGTCACCAACACCACAATGAAATATTGCAAAGAAAAAATAAAATAATGAAAATAAACAACAAAACAACTAACAAATTATTAAAACTGAACTAAACAATATATTTAAATTTGTTCAATGTAAAAACCTATAATAACCCTGCTCACTATCCAATGTTATTTAAAGCCACTGAAGCACCAGAGCCGCAGGCCCTTTGGTTTATAAGCAGATGAAGCAGACGTGCCTCTCAATCCTTTTTCTCACCTATTTCATTCCCCATGCGCCTTTTAGCTCAATTACAGGCAAATCTGACGAGGCGTTGATGAATGGCTTTGGAATGAGAGGAGCCGTAATGTGAATATATGTTAAAAATGAATGAACTGGACTCTGTAGGATGAGTCACTGATGGGGCAATGTTCACTGGCGCCACTGGTGTGGAAAGAATAGAGAGTTCTTATTAAATCCACCTGCTGTTCACATATTGCTCTTCATTTTCCCTCCAGTATATCAGAAAAGGTTAAAGCCCCCACCATTAACCTTTAAAGTCATGGTAGTGCTTAACTTTTTATTTCCAGAATAAATAGGCTGGTAGATAAATTAGTTAGTGAATAGTGAATACCAGGTTTTATGTTTTGTAATACAAATTTTCATCAATAGTAAAAACAACTATGCTAATGTAGATGGTTCTTTATTTACAAAGATAAATATTTTTACAAATTCAAGAAACAACTGCATTTACCTGACAAACTGTCAACTCTCATTTACATTTAAAGCGCTGTCTTTCATGTTTTTCATGTTTTCAGCTCTAGCCCGACCTGTAAACGTTGCTTTGTAGATGACACTAAGTATTGCTAGCTCACTGACAGAATGTTAAATGCTTTCTTATTTTAAGTTGCTTTGGATGAAAGTAAAAAAATGTAAATGGAAGTTAGGGCTGGGCGATTAAACGAAAAATAACCGAAACCGAAATTCAGAACCTCTAACCGACATTATTTTATCATGTCGGTTATTTCGGTTTTTAATCCTGTTAATACTTTCCCTTTAAAAACAAACTGCTGCGTGTGATGTTGCGTAACTCCGCCCCGTCCTGTCAGTGGCACAGCGAAACATGGAGGAGAACTCAAACACTGTTTAACTGAGCAGCAGGATCATCTAGTGCCCAAAAGAAGCACAGTACTTTTTTTTAAGAAGTACTCGCGAATGTGCAGGCACCTGTGACAAAAATACGGAAAGCGCGATCGGGTTTTTACCGCACACGCGCTCAGTTTAATTTACCGATGGGTCTCTAAGCAGCCCGGGTAATGTCATCACATCTCACTCACTCAAAACCGCGAAAAGACGCGCCCGGGTAATGTCATCACATCTCACTCACTCAAAACCGCGAAAAGACGCGCCCGCGTGAGTTTCATAAGACACTTCAGAGATGACGGAGAGAGAGAACGGGAGAACTTCTAGTCTACATTAACACCAAAAGCATTACAGATGAGAATAAATGGCTTAGACATCAGTGCCCAGTTAAGAAAAAATGGATTAAATACAAAAAACGTGTAAAGGATACAGTCCAAGTATGTATTTTGCCCTACTCATCTCATTACAATATGCTATCTGGATACAACTTATTATGAATGTATCTGATGTCTATAATTAGTAATGGGGGTTGTATGATTCTTTGGTTCATAACTTCCCATTCTGAAAGTTTCATCAATTGTACATAATGACATGCAACATCTGCATAGAGTTAAGTCTATTTAATATTTTTCAGTAATGCAGTTATTTTGGGAAAAATGTGAATAATTGCATTGCAGGCTGATTTAAGGTGTGCCCTAAACTTTCCAACCTTGTCAGGGAACTATGAGGCAAAAAAATAATCGTTTATTAATCGTAACCGATGTCAAATGTTAAATTAACCGAGGTTTTGATTTTAGGTCAAATCGCCCAGCCCTAATGGAAGTACAGCATTCCTTAAAGTATACATTTTTTAAAAACAAATGACTCATCTTTCTGCTCTTTGTGGAGATTACAGTCATTTTCGTAATTTGCACACCAACCATTTTATGGCTGCCGGCTTGTTTTAACCGTCATTACTGACAATACTGTAGAGAGACAGCATCATTTTTTAGTATTGACTAAAGTACCAGTATTTTGACATTCTTCTAATGATATAATTAGATCTGTACCTCTAATTTTACATTGATTCATTATTCGTTTAAAATAAGTGCTGTAATGACATTTTCTTTCGGGAAAGTTAAGCAAAGTTTTTTACAGTGAAAATGTAAATGTTTTTTTAAGTTGCTAGTAATTTTTTATCCCTTCTCATCACTTTTAGTCCATGGTGGCTTTCCTGAAAGACCCTGCAGGTGCCCCATTATGGGAGGAGAACCCTGAGGCTAAAGACGTTGTTCACGTTGAGACAGAAAAGGCAAGTATTACCACTGCACCAAAGATCAGCAGTATGAGTATTTATCAGTTGTGGGAACTTCACACAGAACAAAATCCTGTAGCCAAGCGATCTACAACAGAAGAACCGGCCCATTTTCCTGTCTCTAGAGGAAGAGATGGGCTGCTGGTCTGTGTAAAAGTAAACTAAAGCAGTTGACTTATTGCCTCGCTGCCTCATCGTCAATGACTTTGGCGACATAAAGGCATCTCCGGGAAACACATTCGGACAGCCTTCATATGAAGCATTATGAAATATAAACAGAGAGCACCTTTGTGATAACTAATCCCATATTTGAAAATGACAATGTTAATTTCTTTATAGAAATGCAATCATAAAATGAAAATATAAATATAATTTACTCAAAATTTGTGCTCTAGACGCTTTCTTGGCCGCCATTTTATTTTTTCAAACTCGATCAGGCTCGACCAATCACATTCCCCCCACACACCCATGCATAGAATTGTGGGACAAGACGATAAAGGTATCTCAGGAGACAGAAAGTAAACCAAACATCGAATTTGGACGTGATGCCTTCCTGACTTTGAATGCTGCCTCCGAAGATTAGAGATTTCGAAGCACAGAATTGACTGTGGTCTTAAATGCAGTAATATTAAGTTTTTTAATGTTATTCTCATTAAACCTTAAAGTGCCAGTCAGTTCCAATTTCTAAGCTTCCTAATATTATTAAGGAGTCCCCAGCAACAGGTTTAAATGTATGCAATGTTAAAAAAACACTGTAATTTTCTCAAATTATACACTGTAAAAAATGATTTGTTGACACAACTTGACTTGGTCAAGTCATCTTATTGCATTGACCCAGTTAAGTTTAGCCAACATTAGGAGTTAAGTTAACTCAACTTATATGTATTTGTTGAAATAACTTGCAGTAAATTGGGCCAACGTACCATATCAATTAATAAGCAATTAGATTTTTTTGTTAAGTAAACTTAAAAACATATTGGTTGAACTTAATTTTTCATGTTTTCACAACCATTAACAAAGTCTAATTGACATAATAGTAAGTTTTCCTCAACATCACAACTTAACTTTTTGAGTTTATTAGACTTCATTGCTTTCTTTGACAAGAAGTTCTAGATATCTGCCTGAAACCAGATTTTTTTAAATGAAATCAACACAACTGCAAAATTGAAACTCTCAGCATTTATTTTTCCTTGCAAAGATATGAAAACATTACAAGAAAAACCCTCACATATATTCAGCTCACATAAGCACATGCAAACTTCTTTATGCACAGACTCATTCTTAGAGAATGGTATCAGATATTTTCATTGCAGGAACAACTGTACATGAAGAATTCACTATAAGCTGTGTTTAACAACTTCAAATAAAAGTCTTCAATTCCCAATCAAATGTCAGACATGACAAGGAAAGAGAAGCAGGACAAGGTAACAAGAACACAGTCTGTTTAAAAAAAATTCTAGAATACCAATGTTAAAATATACAGCTCACAAAAACACGTGCAAACATCTCTATGCACTCGGGCTGCACAATAAGTCGCATGTGAATGTCACACGCATCTTGTAAGTAATGCCGGTTCCTTGATTAGTAGTAAATCGCCATCAGCTGCCCCCAGATGGAGCAGCATTCACCACACAGAGACGTAGCTCACCGACATTCGGGGCAACCTCGCATTTACTATCGCGGACGTATTGCCTGCGACATGCATGCGATATGGCCCAGCTTGTCAGTGAACCAAGGCTCTGCGCAGCAAATGCAGCTCCACCCGAAAGCAGCCGACGGCGACCCACTACTAATCAAGGAACCGACGAGATGTGCATGGTATCGCATGCGACCTATCGTGCAGCTCTACTATGCACAGAACCATTTAAGAGCCAAAATAGTACAAATAACTCTCCTTAAAGCGATACTCCATTGTTTTGTCATATTAAACCATGTTATTACCTTAACTAAGAAGAGTCAATACATACCTCTATCATCTTAGTGCGTGCACCTAAAGGAATAGTCTACTCATTTTCAACACCAAAATATGCTATCACCCCAACCAAGAATTGTTGATACATTCCTCTATCATCTGGGTGCGTGCACGCAAGCGCTGGAGCGCGCCGCGACGCCCCGACAGCACCAAGCTTAGCCCCATTCATTCAATGGCACCAATCAGAGACAAAGCTAGAAGTGACCAAACACATCAACGTTTTTCCTATTTAAGACGAGTAGTTATACAAGCAAGTTTGGTGGTACAAAACAAAACGTAGCGCTTTTCTAAAAGAGGAACTATATTCTATGACGCAATAGCACCCTTGGGAGTACTTCGACTTGGCGCAGTAACACCCTCCCTCTCCCATTATGAGAGTGAGAAGGGGAGCGGACTTTTCAGGCGAGTCGAAGTACTCCCAAAAGTGCTAATACGCCATAAAATATAGTTCCTCTTTTAAATCCGCTTAGAAAAGCGCTATGTTTTATTTTGTACCACCAAACTTGCTTGTATAACTACTCGTCTTAAATAGGAAAAACGTTGATGTGTTTTGTTCACTTCTAACTTTATCTCCAAATGGCACCATTGAATGAATGGGGCCAAGCCAAACGCCATCGAAGCGTCGCAGCGCGCCCCAGCGCTTACGTGCACACACACAAATGATAGAGGGATGTATCAACAATTCTTAGTTAAGGTAATAACATATTTTAATATTAAAAATGAGTAGACTATTCCTTTAAGAACTGTAGCGCTTGGCGACACTTTGGTAGCATTTAGCTTAGCCCAGTTCACTCAACGGTACCAAACAGAGATGAAGCTAGAAATGACCAAACACATTGTTTTCCCCATTTAACACGAGCACATACGATCAAACATGGTGGCACAAAACAAAACATGGCGCCTCCAAAAGGGGGTCAAAAAGGGTAACTATAATGTATGGTGTAATAGCACTTTTGGGAGTACTTCGACTCGCCTAAAAAATCTGCTCCCCTTCTCCCTCTCATAATGATTATAGTTACCCTTTTAAACCCACTTTTGGAAGCGCCACGTTTTGTTTTGTGCCTCCATATTTGATCGTATATCTACTCGTATTAAATAGGGAAAACGTGGATGTGTTTGGTCATTTCTAACTTCATCTCTGTTTTGTTCCATTGAGTGAACTGGGCTAAGCTAGGTGCTGCCAAAGTGTCGCCGCACGCCACAGTTCTTAAGTGCACGCACCAAGACGACAGAGGTACGCAGTAACTCTTCCTAGTTAAAAGGATAGTTCACTTTAAAATACATTTTTTATACGTTTTAGCTTACCTCAGGGGCATCCAAGATGTAGGTGTCTTGGTTTCCGCGGTAGTTTCACTTTTGATGTTTTTGGGTCGGACCGTTGTTGTCTGTCGGTCATGTAGTGCAGGTCTGTGGTCGCTTACTAGGCGTAACTTCGAAGAGCATGCACAGAGAAGTCCAAACCAAACAACTGCCCATCACAAGCACACACCGATGGCCCAAGACACGAAACGAGCGGTTTGTGTGAGAAGGCGAACACTATTTATGTTGTTTTTGCCCCTTGTGCCCGGCCGCGTCTGTGCTTGGTCTGCGCATGCACCGGAAGTGATCTCCTGGATGAGTTCGCGCGAGCATACGTAATTGTTTTCTTTCATGTCGGTTTTAACAACCCGGATAAGCACAAAATAGTACAATTTCTATTCGCTGTCTTACCTACAATCTCTGTTCTGTGTAAACAATGAGTGACGTACACGTGCGAGGGATCACTTCCGGCGCATGCGCAGACTGGGCGCGGACGCGGTTGTGTGCAGGGGGCAGGAACAATGTGGATGGTGTTCGTTTTCTCACACGGGCCGCTTGTTTCGTGTCTGGGGCCATCGATGTGTGCTTGCGATGGACATTTGTTTAGTTTGGACTTCTCTGTGAATGCTCTTTGAGGTAGTGCTTGCCGGGTGCCCATGGACCTGCATTGTATGGCTGACAGACAGGAACGGTTTGACCTAAAAACATCAAAAGTGAAACCACCACGGAAACAAAGACACCCACATCTTGGATGCCCCTGAGGCAAGCCAAAATATTAGAATTTAATTTCAAAGTGAACTATTGCTTTAAGGTAACAACAGTTCAATGAGACAAAACGATGGAGTATCCCTTTAAAACAATAATATCTAAAATAACAATGGTCTTAAACTTTAAA
The DNA here is from genome assembly GCF_027580225.2 of Misgurnus anguillicaudatus. Lineage (NCBI taxonomy): Eukaryota > Metazoa > Chordata > Actinopteri > Cypriniformes > Cobitidae > Misgurnus > Misgurnus anguillicaudatus. The sequence continues at coordinate 30,467,773 of NC_073353.2, forward strand.
ACAGTGTAACACTGTAAATGCTTATAGTAACAAGGAGAAAAAAATAGTTTCTTATCTCAGCAACTTGCTCTTCAAAGAGTGAACTCTTGCGGTGCAAGAGTGTGATCCAACTCCAATGAATAGGCGCTGTATCACTTCAAAAGTGAATTTTAATTCCTTTGGATAGTCAAGGTTTAATGCGTACACCAGGCCAATCAGGTTCAGAAAAGCATTAGGTATGTCACTCAGGGTGACGCATCACCACTTCTTCCTCAATCACCAGGGCAACGTCATTGTAGAATTCTGGAAAAGGCTCCGCATTTTCCACAACCACTAGGATTCCGATCACCACGCCCTTGATCACATCCTCTTCATGGTCACTGGGCTTTGTAGAATGAAAAGAAAATTAAGGTACTATTACTTATAACCAATTTCACAAACAATTTAAAGTCCCCAGACCCCTGCAAATTAAGAGATCTAATGTTCAATTTTCCCTTGTTTTGCCTTAAAGCTGTGTTTCCCAATCCTGGTCCTCGAGCACCCCCTCCCAGAAAGTTTTAGATGTCTCCTTATTTAACACATCTGATTTAACTCATCAGCTTGTTAGGGACACATGTTTACCATTTTGGAAGGAGGCTGATGAGTCAAATTAGGTGTTTTAAATAAGGAGACATCTAAAACTTTCTGGGAGGGGGTGCCCGAAGACCAGGATTGGGAAACAATGCCTTAAAGGTTTCAGCTTACCTCGCATATCTTCATGAATTTAGATGGAGTCTCTCGCATGTATCACGGCAGCCCAAGCAATGCTGCAGTCCTCATCCTTTGGTTTGTTGTCTGTAAAATATATGATGGTTAAAGTACCTCCTTTATTGGTTCAATCCTTTGTTTTTCTTTTCATTTATCCTTTCACCCCCTCCCTCTGTCTTGAAAAAATAAAAACATTAATTTCAAATATGTACACTTTTTGCATACTTTTGTTGTAAATAAATTACCAGTGATGTGGTACAACAACAGTTGTTTGTTACCTTTTGTTCAGCACCAAAATAAGATTTAATAGTAGACGTAACCAGCTGATGTCACTTAAACCAGGAGTGCACTTAAATCAATGTAGTGCACTTTAAGAGTAAAAATAAGTGACATAGATCTATGAGGAATTTAAAAATCTTTGGTTGCATATATGCATGGTTATAATAGGGCACACAAATGAGATTCACCATTGGTTAAAACATGTTTATAGAATAATAAGTGGTGGCATTTAATACAGATTTATTATTTATTAGTGAACACCAAGCAACCTTTGCACCCTAAATTTGAAGTGAATACTGCAACATTACAGTTTATAATTCAAATGATGATGTGACTTTGCCTTTTCAGACACCCAGGAATTTAGTCAAGTCCATTTGTTTTTTGCATTAATCTTTTGGCAAAGCATTACAGTCAAGATCTACGCGTTTCACACACACATGCAGGCAAACCAGATCTACGAATGTGTCATTATACTATTCTGTAATCGCACGCGTTAACGCACACACGCAAATTAGATTCAGAAACCATCAGCGAATGTGTGTTTTTGTCAGGATTATGCGGGATCTGGTTCACGTGGATGCGCGCGTTAACATGTGGGTAGAGAATATTATAATGCAAGCAAAACGTTTTGACACAAATGCAACTTTATATTGATATCGTGAGACAGCATTTGAAATGCAAGCACCTTCTATCCATGCCCAGCGCCACTTATTTAAGTGCTTTATCAATTAGGTCATATCTTTCCTGTTCTTTATAAACTTACTTTCCATCCTGCGGACTACGTTTCCTTGCTACGTGACATCTCCGGTCTCCGCTCGGTACCTGCAGCTGGATCTCTCAACCACACTTAAAGACCCGCCCCATTCTACTTCTGATTGGCTAGTTTAGTTTGGTTAAGAGTAAAAGATGTGTTCCTCTCATCCTATTTGTGGGTGAACGCATGAACGCGAAATGATATTAATATAATATTATATATATATATTTTTAATTCGCAGCCAACGCCGCCCGCCGGAGATCCGGCACGGTGGCTGAAAACTTTAAACCATGCGAAAAAGCTATTTTGGGCCATTTTACACCAATTAACATGCTAAGTAACTGTACACGTTTTTATCTATTTACCAACATTAACTTACACTAGTCAAAGACGACTTCTCTTTCTGCTTACGTGTCTAACAGCTCGGTGTCTAACACTGCATAGCTAGCAAAAATGTGCGTGTGGCTCCTGATTAACGTTAACTTACCAATCAAGTTGTCTTAAATCAATACACAAACAAAACAAGCCTATTTTTTACATGAAAGAAAGAACAAATCGGGGTATACTTACTATAAAAATACATCTGTAGTCGTTCAAATAAGAGCTCCTTCGTCTTCTTTTTTACTCCCATCAGCAACTCGTGTAGCGATCTCGTCCTCTCATGCAGAAAATGGCGCTGGCGCGTCTTGTTCAAATTCGTTAAAGTAGTACGTCATTATGACGTAGAGATTCTGGCACATGCGCATGAGGCAAAAAATTTGAAACAACCTATGTTTTGTTGTTATATGAACACCTTATTTAAAGTTTTAAATTTCCCTTTAAGTTGAGGTTGTTATAACTCATCCTAGTGCGTAGTGAGACACTGCAAGTTGACAGGACATGATTTTACTTGTCCACCTGACTAAAACTCAGAATCATTTTTTACAGTGTATACGATTCGTGTGAAGCCGTTTAACGACTCAGTTTGCCTAAACCCCACCTTTCAGTAGCCTTGTCTGCTCTGATTGGTCAACTGACACAGTCTCCGCACAGTCCAACAATAGTGCAACATGCCAGACGTTAAAATTTTTACAGTCATTTAAGCAAGTATGTAAGCTAACCGGGCCATAGCAAAACAATAAACAGTAGTGCAACTGCAACATGCGTTAGCCGCTTGCTAACGTGACTTACTGACAAGATATTAAGAGTTTAAAAACAGACATCAATACACATCATTCATCAGCTAAACTGTAAACAGTAGTTTAACTGCAACATGCGTTGCTAGCGCAACTTACTGATAAGACATTACAGTAAACTAGACGTTCAGAACACACATAACGTAATAATCATGCTTGCAGGTTGTGGTTATGTTGTTCCAAATAAAGCGGGTACTGAACAATCTTTAGTAAATCCTGCCTTGAAAAAGTATCCATTTGAAAAACCATTTATTCTTCACATCTTCATCCTTTTGTAGAACAACACAAACTTGCCTTTATAGCTGAAAACACAGCGCCTTCTCAACATGATGTTTACACACTAACTAGCTGAAGTGTCTGTGGGCAGGTCCGGGTTTTTGTTTCTGGAGGGCAATATTATTATGCAAAGTGTTCGTATCTACGTAGATAGAGACAAGCAGGAGATTCAATACTGTGATGACTCGTTTCAGCGATTCAGAGTCGACTCCCTACTTTAGAAGCCAATAACTTTATAAATCATGCACTTTTTGGTTTGCACATCATTTACATTAATGGACAGCTACATGATACACTGCAATACAGTTAATTTTCGATTTTGGATCTGTCTGGCACTTTAAGGACCTGTCTCGCTCATATGGCATTTGAAAATTAATTCCATTTTTGTCTATTTTTCAAAGATGTTTTCCCTTATGAAAATATAATAACAAATAATATAATTGCTAAAATATGTATTTACATTTGATTTATTATATTGATTATGTGCAATAATCATTAATTATATTATGTAATTATATAGTTGTGTTTTTGAAAAACAATCAAATTAGGGATGCACCAATACAAAATTTTTGTGCCGATACAGATATTCAATCAATTAAATATGGATAAACCCAACTGTTGGGTTATAAATAACTCTTTGTTGGGTTGTTGTTACCCAACTATGGGTTGAAACAACCCAACTGTTGGGTTTGTGCATATTTAACCAGCTATGGGTTAAATGTACTCAACATTTTTTAGTGTACTTGAGGACATCTGCCGACACGATAGATAGCCTATGGATAATTTTTGTCTCATGAAATACTAGACGTTCAGAGCATACAAACTGCAACTCTGTTGCCATTGTCACCCAATTCAAAATAATCACACAGCATGAATTCTGATGCTTTTTACCACTCATTTTGATGGCCAGGATATAATCTGCCCTGATTCTTGGCTGTTTTAAACAATTGGCCAGTGTTTGATAGTTTGAAAAATTGCTTTTATCTGCCTATACCAATTATAGGGAGATATATAGGTGCATTCTTAAATGAAATCCACATTCAAAATAATAGTAGTTACACTACAGTATTACGAATATGGTAAAATGTTCCTTGTCATGAATTTTCACATAGAGCTTCTAAAATTTTTTTTATTAAAAATATAATTATTTTCCTTTTATTTGTCATTTGCTGTGAAATCTCCAATAGCATATTTACACACTGCAAATGAGCATGCAAAACAGATATTTTAGAAATGTTTGAAACATCTTTAAGGAGCTCATTGATTTTCAATAGTTTTTCTTTTGGTTTTGAAGAACAGTGTGGTGTGTCAACATCCAGAACTGTGTTCAATTGAGGTGTGTAATGTAGTAATGAAGTAATAAACAATGCTAATGAAAGAGGCCTTAAATCTGTGCATCTTACTTGCAGTGAGGTCTGTTTGCCGGTTTTTAGATCATCTGAAAGTCCTCTACAAGTTATATTTGAACTCACTGACTTTGCGCTTTTGGCCCACAGGACTTTCGGAAACTTCTAAAGAGAGAAGAGCGGCCCATCCTCATGATGTTTTACGCCCCATGTGAGTCACCTCAGTAGTCTAGCCAGTAATCATCAGCCACATGATGCAAACTTTCTGCAATCTTATAAAACCTGACATGTAAAACTAAAAATTATGTTGCAGATTTAATTCTTTGGATGAATTTTGGGCAGTATGCTTGGTTGTATTTGAATAAATTTGAGGTGTGAATGTAGTCGATGTATAAAGAAATCTAATATCCGTCAGTGTAACATGGGTTTAAGATCCAGGTTTTTTGCATTCATCTATCTACCTCATTTATCTCTGTCCTGGTTCCTTAACATTCTAGAGGAACCCAAAAAAAGATCAGTTGATATGTTGTTTAGATCTTCAGATATGATCTATAACAGTGTTTCTCAACCCTGGTCCTAAAGGGCCCCCTTCCAGAACGTTTTAGATGTCTCCTTAATTAACACACCTGGTTTAAATTATTAGCTTAATAGGGAGACATTCTGGGAGGAAGCTGGTGAGTTGGTTCAGGTGTTTTAAATAAGGAGACATCTAAAACTTTCTGGAAGGGGGTCCTTGAGGACCAGGGTTGAGAAACCCTGATCTATAACATATGATTTGCTAATTGTTTACCATTATTGACTTTCTACATGAGCTGGGCTTCTGACATGATTTTTTTCTGCATGCAGGGTGTGGGGTGTGTAAAAGGATGCAGCCTATTTTTCAACAAGCAGCCACTGAGACGAAAGGAAAATTTGTAAGTATCAATACGGAGTATGACATCTAATAAATATTTTTTGGATAAAGGATTGACCACTGTTCAGAGAAAGTCTGTAAGATGGCCACAGTTATTAATATAATTTACTATTTAATTAATTTATAAATTAGTGTAAATGACAAAAATGGTTTGGCAAGATGAGCAATTCAAAAATATATATAAAAAACTTGTTTTAAAAGCACGCATCAGGTTTATTTCAATGCACATATTGTATTTGTTAATTTTATGCAATAAAAAATTACATTTGCACCATTTTTATCAAAGTTAAGACTGAATGGACCTGAAAATGTCAAATGGTTTAACCACCAGTTGCACCAAAGAATGAGAAATATTAAATATTTTATCCACCTTGAGGACATGTAAGCGTAATCATCAAAAAAATGTTTGTAAAATATAATTGTATTAGTTATTTCTAAATGTAAATTGTAATGCGTTTTTCTAATATGTGTCCTGACATATGCTTAAAACAGCTCTGTTTTATAAATAATCTTTGACAAATGGTGTAAAAATGTATGTAAAAAAATCATATCACACTAAACTAGATGATTATATTTTATTCCACATTTTTTTGTGAATTTATATATTTATATTTTTATTTTAAAAAATACTAGTTACACTAATTGACACACACGGGTTACACCACATTGACATTTTTGCCATTATCCCCCATATATTTTTTCAAAATGAAATATAAGAAATTTTAGACTTGGTCCTAAAAAAAGATAATGTATGCAACTAATCTGCAAATTTATTTTGAAATTTTACCCTTTTACATTTAATTATACCATACGGACACAAAATAATTAACGTCACGTCATTGACCCATTTATCAAACTTTAAACCCATAATGGGCTTAGAATACAATTGAGGAGCTCAGATGCAAAAGCTGCTAAACACAACCACCATCAAAAATAAGATAATGATATTAACTGAATGCTCTTGACACGTATTATACGTTCATCAGATAGCCCGACCTCAGGCTGTTCAGAAATACCATTTTGTTGGCAGAATTTATTCAAAGCCATGTGGACAAAAGATTAAATAAATGATTAAATAAATGAACAACGGCACGCAAAATGACTGTAGATCACATTCAAAGTTAGGTCCCTTGTGGGTAGGGTCAGAGCAGGGCACAAAGTAAAGCTTTTTGGCTTTATCATTCAAAAATATTTATGCTAGATTAATAATTGGTTTACACAGTCAACAAACAAATGAACACTTAAAGTTTCCACCGATTGCCCAACCTGTAAAATATTAAAAGTAGCGGTGTTACAATTTACCTCGCGTTAGTTTGTGCCTACGTCCCCCTACCAAATACAAAAAAAAATTCTGCGCTAAGCGCCAAGAGTTGAAAAGTTTTCAACTTTGGGTGAAACACTCAGCTGTCCAATCACAGAGGAGGAGGGGTGGGTCAAATATCACAACAACGAACCAGCACATCGTTCAATGACTGATAAACAAAGCAGAAGTATCATAGCAACCAAAGCGCTCAGCTAAAAAGGAAAGCGCCTACAGCGCTTAAATGCTTTGGTGTACACGCCCCTCAATAACCTTTTCATTGTTGTTAAAGGATTAGTCAATTTTCTAAAAAAAAAACCAGATAATTTACTCACCACCATGTCATCCAAAATGTTGATGTCTTTCTTTGTTAAGTCGAGAAGAAATTATGTTTTTTGAGGAAAACATTCCAGGATTTTTCTCATTTTAATGGACTTTAATTGACCCCAACACTTAACAGTTTTAATGCAGTTTAAAATTGCAGTTTCAACGCAGCTTCAAAGGACTCTAAACAATCCCAAACGAGTCATAAGGTTCTTATCTAGTGAAACGATTGTCATTTTTGACAAGAAAAATAAAAATATGCACTTTTAAACCACAACTTCTCGTCTTTCTCCGGTCCTCACGTAATACGTCATCACGTCAAGAGGTCACGGATTATGTAGCGAAACTACGCCCCAGTGTTTACAAGTGTGGACCGTTCCAACGTTGTTGTGTGTCGAATGATACTAATTAATGTCTTTGTGTCAGTTTATGGTTTAAAATGGTCCGCAAATGTGCGTTTCATATATGTAACACGCGACCTTTCGACGTCATTATGCAATAACATGAGGTCGGGCTGGCTCGCCACACAGCCGGAGAAAGACAAGAAGCTGTGGTTCAAAAGTGCATATTTTTATTTTTATTGCCAAAAATGACAATCGTTTCACTAGATAAGACCCTTATGCCTCGTTTGGGATTGTTTAGAGTCTTTTGAAGCTGCGCTGAAACTGCAATTTTAAACTGCATTAAAACTGTTAAGTGTTGGGGTCCATTATAGTCCACCAAAATGAGAAAAATCCTGAAATGTTTTCCCCAAAATACATAATTTCTTCTCGACTGATCAAAGAAAGACATCAACATTTTGGATGACAAAATTACTTATTTATCTTGCCAAAAATAACAATCGTTTGCTAGATAAGACCCTTATGCCTCGTTTGAGATCGTTTAAAGTCATTTTAAACTGCATTAAAACGGTTAAGTGTTGGGGTCCATCAAAGTCCATCAAAATGAGAAAAATCCTGGAATGCCTTCCCCCAAAAACATACCCTCCTCTCGACTGAACAAAGAAAGACATCAACATTTTGGATGACATGGTGGTGAGTAAATAATTTTTTTTTTTTTAAGAAAATGGACTAATCCTTTAAAGTGAAATTACTAAACCTTAACATAAGAGCCTGATAAAAAAAACTGCATTTACAAGAAAACATGTTAGACGCACTTAGAGGGTTTTGCATCTAAACTCCTCAGTTGTGTTAAGCATTGGGAAGCAAGTGAATTTGTTTATATTTCAGTTTTTAAGGCTTTCGACTTAAAACTATTAGATTACAAAAAATCATATTTTGATATACAGTATTTTGACATTATATCATATTGATGTACTTCTCTGATCCCCACCTCTTATGTCATAGCCATTCATTATTGATTGTGTTATTTTCACAGTTAAATCCAGACTTAAATCTAAAACAGTTTTACTGTAACTGATACACTTGTTGAATTACTAACAGGTCGGATGTTTTGCAAAACTATTGATGTCCGTTTTTGACAGAACATTTAGTTTCTCTCATTAGAGCGAGAGGCAATTTTATCTTAAAGCACTTGTGCTGATTTCATAGTACACATAGTAGTGTTGAAGTGTACAGTGAAGTATGGATTATATGCCAGCTCAGCTCAATATCTCTTGACTACATATTTTCTTTCTCAGTATTTTATTATCTGTCCTCCTGCTCTTCTGCTCATCTCAAAACTCACGGAAACGCACTCGGCACATTTGCACTGACTCACTGTCGTAATCGAATTTGTACGTTTATTTAAACCCCACTGTTGGTTTCCAGTGTCCAGGAAGCTAACTAAATTCATGCACAGCTGGGGCAAAAAAACATTTTTCATCTTTCCTTTATCTTCTAGGAAACTAAAAACTTAATATAGACCATCACAAGGAAAAAAATATTTCAGCAGTATCAATTTCTCTGACCTCAGACTGATGAGTGCACTGCAGGAGCTAGTAAATAAGAAACTCGTTTAAAGATTTGCATAATGAATTGGTGGCTTGCTGGTATAGACGTGATGCAAGTAGATTTGCTGCCTCCTGCGTTTCTGAGTTTCCACATATGCGTGTGGCTAGAAGCTGATAGCGCTGCAGAAACGTTGATGGATTTGGGAGGTAATCGCCGGTCAGCAGAGTTTGTCTACGCATTTTTCATTGTCCTGACGGATGCGTTTGTGGTGCCGAAGACGATTTGTGACTTACTCTGGAATAATGTGCATTTATTTTGGAATTCATCTTCAAATATAATCTGCAGTTTGTTTGAAATAAGGGCATATGTGTTATATCATTTCAACTTAGCAGCGAGATGCACTGTGGCAATGGATAAAATTTTATCTACTAGAGTTTGCAACTGTTTAAAACTAGATAAATCCTGTCTGCATACTAAATTTACTTCCCAAAACCTATTTTTTAATTTTTTGTTGGGACTAACACATCAGGTCAGGTCTGACAATGGTCTGCAAAGAGAATGCCCTGTCTCATGTCAGCATGTGCCACACTTTTTTCCACCTCTACCGAGCCTTATATGCTTATGCTCCTATAGGGTGCCATTCATTTTTATTTTCCTGTGTTTGTGGTTGTCAACAGGGATTGTTTCTTTAGTGTCTAATCCAATGCCTGTGTGCAGGTGCTGGCAGGGATGAACGTGCATCCGGCGGAGTTTGACGGGTTGAAGCAGGAGTTTGCCGTCAAGGGCTACCCAACCTTCTGCTACTTTGAGTAAGTTTTTGACAATGGTGTTCAAACAGGATTTGCTTTGAAAACTTGTATGACATGGGTAAGATTGGCTAGCACACTTTTATTATGCTGAACAAGATACTTAAAGGGATAGTTCACCCAAAAATAAAAATTTACTCACTCTCATGTTGTTACAAACCTGTATAAATTTCAGTCTTCTGATGAACACAAAAGAAGATATTCTAAGGGTATGTTTGTAGCCAAACCAATCAGTGACCCCATTGACTTCCATAATAGGAAAAAGAATAGAAATTTATAAAGGTTTGTGACAACATGAGAGTGAGAACATGATTTTTATTTAGTTTTACGAGTAGTTTTATTAATTATAATTAAGCAGGAGCACTATGTTGGTTGTTGGGCAATACCAGTAGTCTAGTGTGCTATAGATGCCAGGAGCTATTGTTTCTTCAGTGTAGATAATAAATGAGACACAAACTTAGCTAAGTATGCAGATTAAATGGGTTAAAAAATAAAGATGCCAAAAAAAATCTTTTTTCATGAATTCATTAGAATTAGATTTTTTTTAACAGTTTTTAAATGGTAGTTATGGATGCATATTGATTAATCGCGATGAATGTATAGCAAAATAAAAGTTTTTGTTTACATCGTATATGTGTGTTAACTATGTATAATAACTTTGTTTACATGTGTATGTGCATTTGTATGTTTATGTATAATTTATATTATATATAAATATAAATACTTAATATATAAATAAATATTTTTTCTTAAAATTATACATGCATGTATGGATATTTATATACATAAATATTATACACAGTTCACATGCATATATGATGTAAACAAGGACTTTTATTTTGCTATAGATTCATCGTGATGCAATTATATAGTCACTTTGGTTACTATTTATTAAGCTAATGTATCAAACCTAAATGGAAAATTATATGTTAATTATTTATTTTTCATGATGATTATTTTATTTCAGTTTTATTTTCAATCATTGTTGTTAGTTTAGTTTTAGTTTTTCAGGTTTTATTTTTATTATGTTTTAATTTAGTTAATTTTCAATCGTTTTCGTCTTAGTTTCAGTTTTAGTTTACTAAAATAACCCTGGGGATAACTGTCTCTTTAACATGTCCGGCTTTTTCAAAAGACACGAATCGACAGAGTTGTAAAGTTTCCGCTCATACCCTATTACAGTTTTTTTTATGTACAGCAAATGGCATGCTTGCCTTAAGGTTTCTTTGATTGAGAGGGTTGTACATTCATGACATATTTCCTCTAAAGTAGACTCTGAATAGAGACTGCATGGTTTGTTCTGCACTGCAATTATGGGCCACTGTCTCGGTCTCATTCACAGCAAATGTATTCTTATGAAATATATATATTTTTTGAAACAACAGTGCTTTTTAATGAATTTCAAAATGCCATTGCACATTAAAAAACTTTAGATAGTTTCCAAATTGGGCTTATTTAAAAAGAATAATAAAAAATGTGCCCCCATTTTGACTAATCTGAAAAAGGGGCAAGCTTTTCAATTAGATCCGCTTCAACTTCTTTTTTAATAGGAAATGCATCAACATTATTCAACAAGGGTCATTTAGGGTAAAAGTAACTTTTTAGACACTATTACAAAAGCAATAGAGTCTTTTGTATGATTCTGTGGTTATTATGTTTAGATACGAACATTTGCACATTTTATTCTGTTACTCATTTTGATAATTCTATCATCATTTACTCGCCCTTATGTTGTTCCAAACTTGTATACTTTTTTGTTATGCTGAAGTTAATTGTGCTCCTGTTTCCTGATTGATTAGAAATATCTTCCTTTGTGCTCAGCTAAACAAATAAATTACAGGTTTGTAACTTGGGAGTGAGTAAACGATAACAGAATTTTCATTTTTGGGGGAACTATTCCTTTAAATTCGAGAACATTTCTGTATTTATTTTTGTTCCCTTGCGCTTGTGATACTGTGGATTAGTAAAGAGCACAAAGGCTTTTAGTCGAGGTCTTTGATTCTGCTAAGAGCCCTGGACCCGATTGCTTCATAAGCTTTGAGTCAAACGCTCATTTAAAATGTTTAACTTGGCCAGAGGCGAGCAGCGGTCTTGGATGTTGGTGGTAATTCGGTGCTTTGGTGTCAGTACAAATATCCCGAGTTGTCTAGTGCAATTTTGGGAAAATAAGTGTTAATAAACACTGGCGTCTCCTATTTAGCAAACCCTTTAAATAAAGAAACTTTATTTGAAAATCAGTGTGAACAGATTTAAACCAAACTGCTGTTTTGCAAACTTTTGGTGGATTTTTAGCTTTTTTTCTTAAAGGAAACAGAGAGGAAATCTATTTCCAACATAAGACAAAAGTCTTACTTACTGCATGCAACTCGTGACCCGGTTGGGAAAATCCAGCGCATCAAACACACACGCAAAACTCGCTGCTACCCCGGATAATAAACTATATCCCTTGTTTTCATAAGGCTGGATTTCTTCTCCTTACATCCAAAAATACACTTCTTCATTCGTGCCATTGTCTCGTAAGTTCTAGCGTCTCCCGCTGATTGACGGGTGGGCGGGGTTTTCCGGGGGAAGTGCCCATAATAAGAAGTGATGCGTATAGAAAACCGCTGAAACGTCAGTTGGACCTGTAATTGAAAAAAGTTTCCGAAACTTGTACGAACCCTGGCGAAGTGCATTCGGCACAGAAATACTCTGTAACACGTCCAACTGCTTCTTTGACACTTTGCCTACGTTTAGCATGAGGAAACAACTCTGTGTTAATACTGTACTACTGTGTTAATAAGTCAAAATGCTTGAAATACCATTGACCCCCCCCCCCCCTTAAGTTAAAATCCATTTGAACTATATTAAAATATATTCGCATTCTTTCTAATTATTGCTCTTCATGTGACAGACAACGCGGCTACACTCATGCATGCACATCCATTTACATTCACGTGTCAGTCTCTGTCTGCATCGAGTGATAACTAAATATGATTTTAAAGAAACATTGCAATATATGCATAATGCAATATGTACATTTTAATAATTACAATATATGTGAACCTGGACCACAAAACCATAAGGGTCAACTTGAAATTGAGGTTGCTACATCATCTGAAGGGTGAATAAATAAGCCTGTCATTGATGTATGGTTTGTTAGGATAGGATGATATTTGGCCCAGACACAAACTTTTTGAAAATCTGGAATCTGAGGTTGCAAAAACCAAAATATTGAGAAAATCGTCACTTTAATGGACCATGATTCTTACATAATATCCTACTATCTTCAGATAGGGGATCCACGAATTTAGCAAATTAAGCAGGCAGGAAATATATTAGAATCATTAGTAAATCTTTTAATTGTTAGTTGTATCTTTGTTTTTATTGTGATTTTATTGTGTGCCTCTTATTTTTACATAATTTAATTTGTTATTTTTCTCATATATTGTTTTCTCATTTCTATGTAAAGCACTTTGAATGACCTCTGTGTATGAAATGTGCTATACAAATAACTTTCCCTTGCCTAATGATTTTTGGCATTAAAAATACATTGTATTGACCCATACAATGTATTGTTGGCTATTGCTATAAATATACCAGTGCAACTTATGACTGGTTTTGTGGTCCAGGGTCACATATTATGCAGCTCTAGTTTTGAGCCAAATTAAATCTGCATCATGCACATAAGCATTACAGTGCAACATGTCTGTTACATGCGCTAGTCACTAGGACATGAGTCTGAGCTTCTTTACAAACTAAATCAATTGGTTAACTGGTTGCACAGTTGATTTGTTTATCTTATTTCTGCTCTTTTTTTCCTGAAAGGAAGGGAAAGTTCTTGCATCACTATGAGAATTACGGAGCTACTTCCAAAGACATCGCTGACTGGTTGAAAAAGTGAGTAAATTAATGAGCCAACAAAACAACTCTACAGCAAACATACAGTCTTATACCATTTACTCTCTTAAATGAGCAATTCAGACATTCAAAATGAAAATTCGGTCATTGTTTGATTACCCCCATGTGGTCCAAACCTGTATTTGTCTATGGATCATATATGTTTAAAGAATAACTGGGTGAGTCTCACGAAAACTTGGTTTTAAAAATGTCAAGCATGAAAATGTAAAAATTGCTTAAATTTACTTTTTTCCCACCAGACATTGAAAAACAAAGTCTGGAGTAAATGGGAACATTAATTTAAAAACTTTTACTTATCATTTAACACTTTTTGTAACATAATTTAAAAAATTAGTCCTAAAAAATCTCATTACCGCAACAGTCAGAAAACATTAACACTGACATATTTTCAAAATGACATGACAAACCTGAAAGAACATAATTTGGAGATTCTGCACTTGCATTTAAAATCAAAGTATTATGCTTCTATTAATTAAATTAACATTTAATAAGCATCTGTTGCAGTAATGATAATCAAAATGTCGTGTAAGCATTCTGACAAGACAATATTTCAATTTAACTGTTAAATAATGATCTTACCTGGTAGCCATAACTGGTCCATGTGCTTGGTCACTTAAAATTAAACTTTATTAAAATTCTGTATGTGTGCTTAAACTGTTCTCAAAAAGTGTTGCGGAGGATGAGAACATCAGGCATGGACACATCATTTTCCTAATTTTTCTTCATTATTATTATACAAGAATATTCAGTAAATATTTTTTCTGTCATCTAAAGTAGTCTAGCAAAACATCCATTTATTTTTTTTCTTAATATTTTTGTGTTAATTTGATTAAATTACAACATAACGCATGTTCAAACACAGCCGGACACATTGCGGTAATGAGAATTTCAGCAGAAAATGAGATAAAATTTACAATTATAAATTCTTATGTTGAAATCACACATTGTACAAGGTAGAACACAGTATTGTGTTAATTCAGATGCTTTTTAATGTTACTATATTACACATTTTAAAGCTAAAATCATTAGTGCCGTGGTGTTTCAATGGTTTCGTGAGAATCACCCAACTATGCAGCCCTTACCCTCCAAGATTAGTTCATAATGAGAGGGTTTCCAGAATTTAAATCCCTGCTAGCATTAAATGGCCAATTCAACAAAAAACAACAACGATGTATTCTCACCTTTACTAATGCACCTTGCCCATGGTTGGGTCAGGTTGGGTACTTTGGATTGCTAGTGTAAGTCTTGTGGGAGGTCTGTGATTTGCTGCTTCTCTTTTAGGAGACAACCAGGGTTTAAATTGGGTTGGGGTCGTACGGGGCTAAGCCTATCAGCAGTCCAGAATGTCATTGAAACACATCAGTGGCTTTGCTGTCATCACTATTAAACATGTTACCCCTCGAACTCCACCTCTACTCTAAAAATAGCAGGGTTATTTTTGACCCATAATGGGTAAATATTGGACAGAACACATGCTGGGTTAAAAATTACCCAATGTTGGGTTGTTGTTATGCAACCATGGGGTATAATAACCCAGCAGTTGGGTCCATTTTTAACCCAGCACGTGTTCTGTCCAATATTTACCCATTATGGGTCAAAAATAGCCCAGCAATTTTTCTGTGATTTTACCACATAACAAATCCCAATTTAACCCCGGAGACAACCTCTTGTCTCCTTATACTCTAGTCTAGAAACATTGTACTGTTGCTTTATGGGCACGGAGCCTTTTAAGACACATGTGAAATACGGGCCTTTCGGGAAGCTCTTTTCTGTCAATATGGGTGTTTCCCTCCAGATGAAACCAGTAGATAGATGTGCACCAGCAGTGTCCAACATGATTAGGTGTTTTTCCCAAGCCATTTGAAGAGCTTTAAGTCATATTGCTGTTTTAATGTTCACAGTGACTGTAGACAAAAATTACAAAATGACTATTCAAGAAATCTGTTTTCTTTATATATCTTCCCACAGTCCCCAACCTCCACAACCTAAAACTCCAGAGGTGCCTTGGTCAGAGTCAGATTCGGCGGTCTTCCACTTGACCGATGAGACCTTCGACACATTCCTAGAGGAGCATCCTTCTGCCCTGGTCATGTTTTACGCCCCTTGTGAGTAGATCAGCATCATGGTCACTACTAAGGCAGCATTAACCATCTTAAAGAGTAACTAAACCCTAATCCAACTTTTTTTAGTTACTGATCTGTGAGAATGATGGCTTATTAGTGCTGTTCATTGATTTTAGTAAGTTTTTTGACATTTGGATATAAAGTGTTCCAATACTACAATATAGGGCTGCACGATTCGGAGAAAAAATCTAATTGCGATTTTTCTGATCAAAATTGTGATTCGCGATTTAAAGTGCGATTCATTAGTATATAATAAAAGAGCTACATCCAGGTTTGTTGTGGTGGTTTTAATAGCACCAAAGAAAGATGCTGTGCTACTGTTTATTTAAAATCTCTTAAACATTGTACCAAGTTGTCTGCAGGACTTTGCTCTTCTGCAGACACACTTTTTTTTAAATCTAAGAACATTAAAAAAAATACAATTTAACAAAAATGTATTGAAAGTTTTATTTAAAATAACATATAGGCCAATGTATTTTGGCTTTCAGTACAACAATGCTTCTGACAAGCAAAATGTTTAGTATTTTCTTTTAATCATAAGACTATATTCATCTTGTTTTACTTTTCAGGCATCTGTAATAAATGTAAATATATTAGTTATTAGAATCTATGATTTAACATAAGCAAAAAATACAAATAAAACACTGCACAGTCGTCACTGTAGGATTTTAAATGTGGAGCTGCAGAAGCTTGTTCAGTTAAGAGTAAGGAGTGATTTTAATTTTTGGTGTAATAAACATTTCTGACACAAAAAGCACCAGGTTACTGTCACTTTAAGACACAAGACAGCTTTAAAACTGCTCTGCTTCAATATACTGATAAACATCCAGCTGTTTATGTTCACTTAGACAAGAAAGAAAACTTAAGTTTAGTGATCACGCGTGTGCTGACTGCTCTGTGTGCGCGCTTCATGAACCCTCGTGCCTGTAAATATATTTAAAGCGGTGCAGATGTGCGCGTGCAAGAAAGTATAATGTACCTCTTTCGTTTGCTGTGTTCCAGGCTTTAATGAAACCTGCTTATAGTCTGATGAGGCGCTTGTCATTGTTTGCGATGCATGACGAGAAACAGACGTATATAAAAGGGAAATGTTTTCGCGCATTTCTGTCCTTTCACATTCCGCGTTGTACAGTTAATTCCATTTGTATGCATTTCGCAATTCTGTCCGTGTTTTCCGCATCGCGGAAATCATATGGCCGTACACTTTGTTGAGGAGTTGAACTGCTGCTCGCGCTTATGTTTTCCAAATGGTGTTATCTGACGTGTAGTCAGCACCTCAGTGTTAATGCCCTCTATTGGTTTAAACTGCATCAAACGTAAAATGCGCATGAAGCGAACTGTCAAAAACGGCGTACTAGATGATTGTTATATTTGATAGTTTTGAATCGAAATAATGCAGCTCTTGCGATTCGAAAATCGCATCCATTCACATCGCGATTTCGGTTTAAAAAACGATTAATCGTGCAGCCCTACTACAATATATGGTGTAAAAACGTCTGAGTGCTGCCCTCTTCAGGTTGAACGGTGGCTACTGCAGTTGAATTTTCCTATTGGATGTTGGGTCCAAAAAATGACTCGTGACGTAAGCAGGTTCAAGCTTACCATGCCCTTGTTACGATCTCACCACACACTTGGTACGAGCTTAGTTCGTCCCCTCTATCTCCGTTGGGACTTTTCACGTGAATGTTTCGAAACTAGAATTTCATGCGCAAGTGAAGCAAGTAAACTCAAAATTTTAAAGCGTCCAACTACGTGCGAATAGCGTGTTTTTGTCACCTCTACCGCGTTTGGTGTGAATCAATCCGAAGGTATACTAGGGACGTCCGCCTACGTGCGCCGTCCGCATGACATCATTTTCGTCATCAGGAGGGTCCGCGGTCGTCCAGTGTGCGTACAGTCCGTGTACAACAGCGCATGTGCGTGAAAATATTTAGACAGGACACTCCACTACAAACAATTATACAAAGGAAATAGACAGCATTTGCACACACACTATAGTTTTTCTTTTTTAATTTTTTACTTCTTCCAAGAACAGAAAGCTGTGGAGCATGTTCGTTACCATAATGTTTGATGCCTGTTCTTTGTTGTCTTATTGTTTGTTCTAAACTGTGTTTGCAATGGTGGAACGGTTACTTTTCTTCACCTATCCTGATGTTTTAATGTACTGTAAATGTCGCCAAATCAGTGCTGCCTTGACGGCCTGGTAGAGTAATAATTTGAATAAGAAATCATTTGTATTGCATATAGTGTCGAACGCGGCCATCCGCATGTAGCCACGGGAAGTATACTTGGAAAGCTGCGCGGACGTGTGCGCACGCGATAAAAAGTATACCGCGGCCTTTAGACTGCATTTGCACTGTAATGCTCAACGCACATAATTGATTTGCTGACGCATCAAATAATTTTAATAAACCTGTATCTGTTTATCATAAATTATATTCGTCACACATGCAGTGTGTGCACTGTTTTGTAAGTTTTATTCTCAAATGAATCTACCAGGCACAGATTTGCTGATATGAGTCTTGTTTCAATTTCTTGGGATGTTGCATTTCAGTTTTTGAAGGACGCCAGATCTCAAACTTTATACATTTTTGATCAAACGCTTCTGATAGCACATATTAATTTCCTGGAAGGCACAGTGTGTATATATCCTACCAATCAGCCGCTGAGTGTATACAAACACATATTAAAGTAATTTGTTTACGTTCTCATCAACAAGACCTAATGCCGCATCCTTGCTTACACACAAACATCGCTTACGCAATGTCATGGCTGTCACTGCGGCGATGATAACAGTGGTTACACCTCAACATGCATAATCATCCTTGCTCAATTTGCTGAAAAACGGCACTTTTGCAACATCACCTTTCGCAACTGTGAAACACGATGCGTACTGACACTTGCCCTTGTTACTGTGCGAATATTATGTGACCTGATTCCGGGTCATCTTATTCTTCCCAATGCTGAATAAAGTTGACAGACAGCAGTATCACTAGCTGTGCTGTGTGAATACGTGGTGCAGTTCTCATTATCTCCTTGCATTTTATACCCATGATGATATAAACTAGTTATACTCTATATTTTGCTCTCAATGAAAATGCAAACATACTGAAGATGTGAGCTAATTTGTTTGTGTAGTGTAAATCGATACATAATAAATCCACACTTGGCTTGTAAACTCAGGGTTCTGTTTGATTGAACAGCTGTTGTGATTATGTAACAGGTGGTGGTGTGTTGTGGAGGAATCTCTTAAAATGCTTGGAAGGGAAGTTGAGTGCTGTTTCTAATCATTTAGTGATTTGAAGAATCACATGTGTGGAGATATTGTGGATATTGAATTTTTGTGCTGTGTCAACCATGTGTGACCACCCCGCTAAACAACAAACCAACCCAAAATTGTTTTCTGGTCTTATCCAGCTTGGCGGGTCTAGCTGTTCCTACCTGTTATACATCAACAATATAAAAACACTGTAATGCATATCTATTCTTTAGGAAGATTTGATTTGAGATATTGTAGATCTTCAAGTTAATTCTTATGTGTTTCTATCTACAAAAAAAGCTTATATTTCACCCTGAGTCATCTTTGTTTAGACCTGTTGTAGTTATTTTATAATCACTATTTTCAGTTAAATAAGGGAATTTTAAAGGAATATTAAAGCTCCCATTCTGTTGCAGTAATGAATCACCAGTTGAAGGAAAACACCACCGTTTTTCAATATTTTACTATGTTCTTACCTCAACTTAGACGAATTAACACATACCTATCTTATTTCAATGCATGCACTTTTAATTTTTGTACAGCGCCTCGTGAATGTGTTAGCATTTAGACTAGCCCCGTTCATTCCTATGGCTCCAAACAGGGATGAATTTATAAGCCACGAAACACTGGCAGTGTTGGGAAAGTTCACTTTCTACATGAAATAGTTCAGTTCACAGTTCACAAATTTTAAAATGAACTAGTTCAGTTCATAGTTCATATTTCAAAATTTTGAACTAGTTCACAGTTCCAAAAATGAACTAATTTATAGTTCTTTTTTCCCATATTATTAAAAAAAATGATTGCCATTATAGCCCATACAACCACAGACAGCAATTATTTTATCAGTTTTAACACTGAAGCTAAATGCGTCAGATTTCATCTTCATATCCAACTTTAAATCCTTATCCAACCAGGTTTTACATTAGCATTGACTGTCTTTTAAATTTTGTATTTGCTTGCACATACCTTGAAAGGCTAGCCGGTGCTTCAAGGGGGTTTTCCGGGCGAAAAGCGCTGCGAGGCATCACGTATTGTACTTTTTTGCAGCATCCGGGTTACCGTGTGTTAATAGTTTTTAGCGCTTGTTATCTAGGAAAAACAAACCTGCAAATGTCGTGACTGGCCAATCAAATCAAGCTTCCAATGAGCTGTGTAATAAGAATAAATAATCACAAGCAAAATGGTTGTGATAGTCCTGCCTGTGTCTTAACTAAAAAAATGCAACTCATACCACAATTTAATAGTAGGCCTACTTTTTAAAAAGCACCCATTATATGAAAAGGTAGTGTTTTGTGCATCATTTGTAGGTTTATGGTGTTCGAATTATGCAAGTTTTCAATTTCTACACCTGACCTTTCTTTTTTTGTTGTTGCCAATTTATTCAGGGTGTGGACACTGTAAGAAGATGAAGCCAGAATATGATGAAGCTGCTGAGATCCTCAACAAAAATCCAGATGTGAGTTTCATTATACGACGTTATTCTGACACACAGCAACTGCATAATATTCATGTATTTAATTATAGAGCATGCATCACTATTGGTTGTAAAGAAGAGCACTTGTCTATGTACCGCAATGGTTCCAGGTGTGAATTTGTCGCTCTGAGGCATTACTTGTAAAACGCTGTGTCCAATTGGCTTGATTAAAAAAGCGAAATGCAAATTCATCATGTAGGACAAATTAAAAACACCCTTCGGCTAAACCGAAAATACATTCAGTTCGGCGACTTATGCTCCAAACTTTCCGTGTTTACGTTGACGTGCCGAGTAGTTTTTAGGCCTGAAATATTACAACATGAGACATTTACAGTTCGCAAACAGTCAACTCTAGCCATGTTTTGCAAGCGAGCGTGTGGTTCTCATTACTCGGGTGTGTCCGGTGCACTAACGCCGCTCGCTTCCAAAGTCGCAGGCCAACTAAGTCACCAGAGCCCCGTAGTTGGAGTAATTATCTCATTTTCCTCTGCGCCGTCACTTTAGCCTTCAGCACGGAGTCGGCTGAAGTGATGCACTTCCCAGAGTTCAATACCAGTACGTTACGCATTATCTAATGCATGCTGTAGCCCTCACGCCTTCTCTCCGGAGAGAGCTGAAGTCATTTATTTTTCTCATTCTGTTTGCTCTCGGCCCCTATACATATTTGAATGTGTGGTAACGTTTTTATAGCATTTTCAATTCGCATCATACTGCGCGTTTAGAAAAAGGGTATTTAAATGCGCATATATAAATGTAAGACAGAACAGAAACATGAAATTTTAAAAGTAGATGGCAGAGATATTTAAGTAGCCTTACTTATCTCTCAAGTGTGTCGTTGAAATGTGCTGATGTTACTTTAATGAGATATTGTGTTTTTGTGTATAGGTTGTCAAGTGCCATTTGGTTTAATATTATTCTTTGGCTTGCACTTCTAATTAGCTCATAGATCAGCGTTCAGTGATAGATAGATGTACATTGACCAAACAGTTTTTTTTTTCATGGATTATTTGCCTCCTGAGGGCTTTAGCGACCAAGTCTCAAACACAAATCCTCTCTTTGCTATAATGACCCACGCTCTCCTTATATCTTGAGGTAACCCACTGACAGATGTGTACAAATAGAGAGAAATAAATTGAGTTAAAGCTGAGGAAAAATTCATAATGACAATCCATTCTGCCACTTATATAACAGTGAAAACACATCTGTGCTGAATAATTTCACTTACATTTTTGCAAAAGAAAAATAAACCTTTTAGATTGCCTGTTGTTGTCTCTTGATGAATTGGTCATGTTTAAAATGCAAAGTGCAGAAAATGCATATTAGGAAATAGCTGGCGGTGTCTGTCTGATCTTAAGTCAGTGACTTAACATGCAGCATTTTTGTATGAAGGAAGAAACTGGTTTACAAAGTCATCATAATGTTATGTTGATCTACAACCAGTTCAGCAAAGCATTAGAGGTAAATGTCACAGGTATACAGGTGAGCTCAAATTGTTTACATAACTATTAATTAATAATAATCTATTCTAAAACTAAAAAATAATCTAGACAAACCATATATCATTGGAAGGCTTTAAGAGTGTTCTTTTCTTATTTCAAAATCTTTTTACAGTAATAATGCAGTGACAGTAATTTATTCATTTGTGACAATAGTATGCTGTAAACCAATGACACCTAGTGGCCTTTGTTGATAAAACCACTACAAATGTAACAAAAAACGTTTTTTTTTGTGATTTTAACTTGGAATTTTGATCAAAAGTAGTTGAGACTGATGGCTTTATTGTGTGTTTGGGCATGAAAATTTCATTTTTATGTTTTTTGAAAAGTTAAATATATACATTATTCCATTTTTTTTATTTAATAAAATAAACTTTAAAGGAATAGTCTACTCATTTTCAATATTAAAATATGTTATTACATTATCTAAGAATTGTTGATACATCCCTCTATCATCTGTGTGCGTGCACGTAAGCGCTGGAGCGCGCTGCGACGCTTCGATAGCATTTAGCTTAGCCCCATTCATTCAATGGTACCATTTAGAGATAAAGTTAGAAGTGACCAAACACATCAACGTTTTTCCTATTTAAGACGAGTAGTTATACGAGCAAGTTTGGTGGTACAAAATAAAACGTAGCGCTTTTCTAAGCGGATTTAAAAGAGGAACTATATTTTATGGCGTAATAGCACTTTTGGGAGTACTTCGACTCGGCGCAGTAACACCCTCCCTCTCCCATTATGAGAGTGAGAAGGGGAGCGGACTTTTCAGGCGAGTCGAAGTACTCCCAAAAGTGCTATTACGCCATAAAATATAGTTCCTCTTTTAAATCCGCTTAGAAAAGCGCTACGTTTTATTTTGTACCACCAAACTTGCTCGTATAACTACTCGTCTTAAATAGGAAAAACGTTGATGTGTTTGGTCACTTCTAACTTTATCTCTAAATGGTACCATTGAATGAATGGGGGGGGGGCTAAGCTAAATGCCATCGCAGCGCCGCAGCGCGCCCCAGCGCCCACGTGCACACACACAGATGACAGAGGGATGTACCAACAATTCCCAGTCAAGGCAACAACACATTTTAATATCGAAAATGAGTAGACCATTCCTTTAACTGCTATGACTTTTTTATTTTAACAACTTTAGACAGTTGGGGGTTGACAGTTAAGGGGTCAATATTTTAAAACATTGAATGTATATGCATATGCAATGCATAGAAATTGAAACATAAGGTGAAATCTGCTTATGAGCCCAGGTGCTTTTTTTCCTTTACCAATAAAATATCATAGTAACATTGGTGCTGGAATTGACCAGGTTGTATAGTTCATGATGTTCTGTACAGATTTGATACATGCATTGATGCCTTCATACTTTTGTATGTTATCTGCAAAGGCAACATTTTTCTGCCTTTGGACACAGCAGAAGTCTGCATCCCCAATCCCTTCTGTTGAGCTTTTCTTTTTAATAATTACACATCCCATCTTCTATACCTGCAGGAGGTCTCCTCAACCTCAGCACAACATCAATTTTAAACTGGCAAACATGCTTTTTCTCAGATTAACACAGCCTTGTGATTTTAATTAAGCAATGCGGATACATTTAAAACTCTTAATGAGTTTCAGAATTGCTGGAAAGTTTTTAGAAAGTGATTTGTGATTAAAAAATCTTTCATTTGCTCTTCGCTGTGGTCACTATTTTTAAGAAAAGAGAATTGCTCAGGTCCATTTACACAGGCATTTTATGTGATTTAGATATGTGGTTTACTCAAATAGTTTTAATGTCTGAATGTAAATGGTTCGTAAGTTTCTTTGTAAATATTTATTTATACTGTATATGTATGTGGTTTCAGAGTCCAGGTGTATTGGCAGCAGTGGATGCCACCATTCACAAGTCTGTAGGAGAGCGCTTTAAAATCTCAGGCTTCCCCACGGTGAAGTACTTTGAAAAGGGGGAAGAGAAGTACACACTTCCTCAGCTGCGAAGCAAAGAAAAGATCATCGAGTGGCTGCAAAAGTGAGTTTTCCATAAAGTTAATGCATAAATAATTGTTCGCTTTCAACGTTTTTAAACAAATCTCTTACTTCTTTAAATAGTCACAACAGTCTATTACGGTACATTCACGGTTGACGCTTGGCGGAGGGCAGGTCTTGCATTAACGTAATTGGCTGGCTCTGCACTAATGCTGCGTTCACACCAGCCGCGTTAGAGGCATCAAGCCCGAGTGATTTTAATGTTTAGTCAATGTGAAGACGCGTTGGCACGCGTCTGGAGGTCTCGCGGCGTGAATGAGGCATTTAGCCCAGTAGACCCGATTCCACCTCATTCGCACGTCTAGTTTGCGCGAATGACGCAAATTGAGCATCTGGCGCGGTACGCGTGAATGGTGCTTTTTGTGCATTTTGGGTTTGAAGTTGAAAAAATCGAACTTTGTCGGATTTTCACACAGTGTTAACCAATCAGGAGCCTGCTTGCTGCTGTGGCGGCAGCCCCGCCGGTAGTCACTCATTCAACATGGAGGAATGCTTGATATTAGCCTCTTTCACACAGTAATTCTGGTAAATTACCATGAATTTACCAGAATGAATTTACCAGTAAATACAAAAATGTGCTGTTCACACATGCAGTGACGCTCCGTCTTTTTACCAGTAAGACATCATTCACACATCAGTATCAAAATACCGGTAAACTCAGAGAGAAAGCGGAAGTTACCTGTGGCGCGCGGCCGGCGAGCTCCGTCTGTGTCGTATTTGTAAACGGCGGGTTATGACTTCATATCCACGGTCCGTATTTTGTTGTTTTCACATCTGTGGCAAACGGTCGCGAAGTTGCTCGTGACCAAACAACATTGCGTTAGGCGGCGTCAAACGGAACCTGCGCGTTTGCACATTACGCTTCACAGATGGTGTGCTAAGGACGTCGGCAATTTGGCAATTAGATGGTAAGCTGTTTTAAACAACTTTGGTGAAGAAATGTGGATGTTAACTTCAGGTGTGCTCAACTTTTAAGCAACATGTGTGTGGAAACGTCCATAAACAGTCTGGGGGAAACCGCGTCACCTGTATAAAAAACTTTCTGATTGGCCCGCCCAATCTGTCAGTGCAGTCTGACGTCATCTAAATGCCGGTAATGCTATATTTTTCGTTCACACACAGCGCTTACCGGTAAATTACCGTTAATCTTACAACCTGTCTTACTGGTAAATTGGGAGCACTGATTTACCGTAAAGGTTCTGTTCACACATGACATGTTAACTGCAATTTACCAGTAAATTACTAGTAAAGACTGTATGTGTGAAAGGGACTATTGTCCGTGAGCTGTCACCCGGAGCTATACGACACAAGTTCTTATTTCTATAGAGACAGGAATAAAAAGGACCTCGCTTGGAAGAGTGTCAGTAAGTTGTAAATACACATTTCACTTTTTCACTTCATGTGACGTTTATCGACCCGCGGCATTCCCACCGTTTTTTAAACTATTTTCCCTCTATAGTAAGTTACCAAATACAAACCGGTAACTCTCTCGATGAATGCACGATCAACATCAGCCATCTTGCAAACAGACAACCTCATAGCACTTGCCCCTCCCACAAGAAGCGGATTTCGCCTCTCACGCGCATCAAATGCTTGCTTTTTCCACGTGTCTGTTTCGCTCTAGACACGCGAATGCATTCAAAATGTGGTGATTTTGACGCCTCAAACGTGGCTGGTGTGAACCCACGGTAAGTTATTTGAATAAGACAATCTGATTGGCAGAGCCTGCGTTGGCGCTTAAAGTTATTCAACTTCTTCGGCGAGCAATCCCAGTGATGTGATGCAGACAGATCCACAATTCAGTTCGGCAACGCATGTCGTACCCATTTAAAGTAAATGAGAAGCTTTAATGCTGACGCCCATGTGAATGTACCATTATAAATACTTGAAATGTTCAAGCACCCACTTTATGCTTTGTTTTACATTTGGAAGTGCTAGTGGGGTGTACTTATTAAAACATTAAATTTTCCTATTGACTGAACCTTTGTCAAGTTAATTTGAAACATCTTTACAGGTTCACATGTGCATGGCCATTTCAAGAGTGAAGTTTCAAGGAGAGTATAGTGAGAGGTCCAGCATAATTTCTGTGCACTTGGGTTTGATCTTTTTTTATGTAATGTAATTATATCTATATGTTAATAAAGTGTGACACATATGGCTGCACTTTTTTATAGCCTGTGCAAAACTACATTGAAAGTTGTTTGAACTCAAGGTTGCAAGCTTAATTATGTATTGGCTGTTTTTTACAATATTGCTGTGATCATGAAAATTTGCATTGATATTATATAATGACCTGACATGTGCTGTAATTTTAAAGACCTCAGCCTCAGAGTTTACCAGTTTAATGTGTGTTTCTCAGTCCCCAGGCCCCGCCGCCTCCAGAGAAGTCATGGGAGGAGACACCGTCCAGCGTGAGCCATCTGGGTGCTGAAGATTTCAGGGAATCTCTGAAAAAGAAGAAACATGCCCTTGTCATGTTTTATGCTCCATGTAAGTTACAGAATACTCCTTGAAGCACTGAAACTTCTGCTGCTTTAGCCTCCTGCCTGTGTCATTGTCCAATGTGTAAAATCATTACAATAGGTCATAACAATCTAGCTTCTTTGATTTAATGTTGCTGCTTTGTCCCTATAGATTTTTTAAATGGTTAAAGCAGATTGTGTACAGCTTAAAGAGCTAAACGGAGATGGATTACTGACAGGTCACCGTTCCCCTTGTGAAGTCAAACATAGTGAAGTCCACAGCATTTTTTTGGAGTCTTCAAAGCTCATTCATGTGTAGCAGTCCAAATGGATGCTCTTGCGAGCCTCGTTTTGTCACGCTTGGCGCTCTCTCTGCTTAGTTCTGTCTGAAACTGTTATGTTTCTTTGAGGGAATTTGTGTGATCACACTATCGTGAAGACTGCTGTGTGAACGCACATGTTAATTGTTACAAAGCAACGTCTTTTAGGTTAATCTCATAAGGCTGTCAAGACCCCCCATCAGATTCTCATTATCAGAATGCCTGACAAAATCTCATTGTCATTACCGTAATGAGAAACAGTGGTGTTATTTAGATTATAAAATCATGTAAATGTATGTATCATGGTAGGATTTATTTAATGCTAAATTAAAAGAAATAAATGGATAAGGATGAATCTCATTTGCCAAGCAAATTAGATACATATAGCTTGTATATGACTTACTTTCTTGAGTTGAACACAAAGGGATGGTTTATCATAGTCCCAGACTAAAATGCATGTTTGAGCTGCCTTCGTTTAAAAAAGCTTGCACTGACAAATATAAGTGCATTAGTTTTATCCCAAGATGTACACCAGAATTGTTTTTTGTAAGGTATGTTTGTAGAAACTACTTAACCTGATAAGGAACACTGTGCCGTACACGGTACACCCCCTCCCTTGTACGTGAGACTGCATTACGTCATTGTAACTCTGAAGCAATAAATCTTCAAAATATACGGTCATGCGGCACATCGTTGGAGAGCTTAGACTTTTGGGATTCCATTAAGCGCACACACAAAGCATAATGTGATTTTTAGCAGTCATAAAACTGTAATCTAGTTGGCGGTGCCGATTTAGGATATTTACTTACCTTCAAAATCTTCCCTTTATCCACTTCGGTGAAATTGTCCAAAACAAATTGTTCATACATCCCCAAAAAGTCCAAGGAAATGGAATATCCAAGCCTTTTAATCCAAAACGATTTGTTCATTTTAAAATCTTGACGTTTTTTTGACCAAATTACGATATAAATAGTATATACAATTAGTTCACTAACGGACATTCGTTCGAATCTCACTTTTCATTCACGATTTATAATGAATATATTCGGATGTCACGTTTATAATTGTGCAGCGTCTGAGGAACCAATACGCCCCCTTGTGGAATTTCAGCCGTTCCATAAGAGGCTACATGTCCTAATATAACTAAGGCCTAGTCCTGGATTCATTTAAACCCTGTTCGGGAAACTGCCCCAAAGAGTTAAAAATTAAAGAACACCTATTATGCGGTGTTCCTACACTAAAAATTCACTCCTTTACCAAAAGAGACAGTAACCTGTGATTTCCCTTACTGCGGAACGGCTGCAGATCCGCTGCGGAACAGATGCGGAGTCAATCGGTTTCCATTCAAGCCAATGTGTGTATTTCCACTGACTGCGTTCCAAATCCGTCACAGCTCCGGCCATCCGCAGCCCTCCGGAACAAATACGCAGAGCTCCGCAGGGCGGAGCCATGACTATATCGTGTGATCATACCTGTATTCGCAAGATCTCTTGTTGTGATCTGGGCTGGTTTGGAAAACGTCATAATTTAACGTCATAATGGGCGGAGACAGAACTAGATATCGCACGATCATCACATGAATTTGCGAGACCTCATGGGTCCTCGTCACTTCAGCACGCTGCCGCTCTGAAACAAATACGGAACTGGTGGGTACTGGCGGACGGTGGAGTTCGGAGCCGTAGTTGGTGGACAATTAAGAAAAACGCTTCCCTGCCAATTACGAGTTTTTACAGCAATATGTATTTCCGCTATTGTCCATCAAGTGGTGCTCTTACCCAAATTATAAAACCTGGAATCATCATCTAAGGCCAAAAAAATTTAAACTCTGTCATGTTTTGATTATTGCTTTAAATCTAATCTAAAGGAAACTATGTTAATGCAGGACTGTATGTGGCTGTGGGTGGGGCTTTATCAAGTCACATTAACTGGAGAATCAAAATAGCGTCTCTAATGAAAATGCTTTGGTTTAATGGGGATTGATAAAGGAGTGGGTAGTTTTTCATTGTTCAAACACTGCCAATATTGTTCAGTGTTCACACACTGCCAACTCGCATTTATGTCCAAACACCTTGTAAAAGTGGATTTTGCATAATAGTTGCCCTTTAACATGCCCTCACAGTATCTACTGCCAACATGGTAAACATGGCAAAGCTCCAAAAAACACATCCATCCATCAATAAAGGAATCCAAATGACTCCACGGAGTTAATAAATCTCTTCTGAAGCTAAACGATATGTTTGTTAGAGAAAACAAATTAGCAATCCATATGTCACACATCCTTGGTGGGGGATTGGGTTAGGTAAAGCCCCCCAGCATTTAAAATTTTTAACTCAGCGGTGTGTTTAGTCAAATATTTACCCAAGACTGGGTTAAAAACAACCCAATACTTAAAGATACAATTTGTCTTTATGCGCCGAAAGATGGCGCCAGATCAAACAAAACAATGATGTTGTTTACTGACGCTCTGAAGCAGCGTGGAATTATGGGATTTGTAGTCTTTAACTTTAGCCATCAATCAGACGAGAACGAGAAATCACGTTGATGGATAAGGTAATCAAGTCTTATAAATGTTGCGTTTGATGACATCGTTTATTTCATTATGTAAGTTTATATGTGATGTTCAAAACGAAATTGTTAGTCATATTGATATTACAGTATTAGTCCAAATTCGATGGTAAACACAGCTCAGAATTAAGTTTTCAACTTACAATCTACAATGATTTTTCACATAATGTATTGACAGTACAAATCTTATTGTGAAATGTCTTAAAATGACCATTTATATTGCTGTACAATACCTTTTGATGTGCATATCGTCCGCGGGAAGACGCGCTGATTACATTCTACACACTAATGTTGTGATCAATATAATAGCATATATTTTTTGAAGGGTTACGAATCAAAACAACTCACCCATCGCGTAAAACACAAGCAGGATCAGAATCTCACAATACCTTTGATGTGCATATCGTCCGCGGGAAGACGCGCTGATTACAGTAATGTTGTGATCAATATAATAGCATACGTTTTTTGAAGGGTTACGAATCAAAACAACTCACCCATCGCATAAAACACAAGCAGGATCAGAATCTCGGTCTAGTTAAATGTTGTCGTGAAGCTCTCTTCATCCAGATAATGCAACACCAAATTGATCCTCCCTCGTTTTGTTCCAAACTCTTCTTGGGTCGTTTGGTTGGCCCGTACGCTTACAGGAGCTGACACAACCAGCGGCAGACGGTACAGAGATATCCATAAGTCCATAAGCAAGCGCATAGTTCCGCATTTGTCCACAACACTGGCTGCGTCCGAAAACTCAAGGCAGTGAGGACTGTGAGGACTTGTGGCCTCGCTGCCTCATAAGGACATGACTTCGGACTCGGAGACCTGAAGGCCGCTCAGAGAAAGGCTTTCCGACGCACTTCAAAGGCAGCGTGTTTGAAATAAAAACAGAGAGCGCCTTTGTGATAACTAATCACATATTTGAAAACTAAAATACTAATTTCTCGCTAGAAATGAAATTAAAATGCTTAAAAATATACGTTTATTTTCACTAAATTTGTGCTCCAGCCGCTTCCTTGGCCGCCATTTTATTTTTTCGAGCTCGACCAGTGTGGTCATGTGGTTTACGTCAGTAAAGGCGGTGACAAAGGGTCACATGGATATTAACGTCATTGACAGGAGACTGCACTGCCCCGTGTCAATGTTTTGAATGGAAATTTTCTCACGATTTACAAGTAGTTGAAAACATTACAGATATTGATAGTAATCAGCTGGACAAAATATATAACACTGGCCTAGTGGTTTTTGGACATTTTACTGCAAATATCTTACAAATTGCACCTTTAATAGGGTATGGAAATAGGCGCCACATCGATAACATTGAATCTTATTGGTTCTTGCATGTCTTGTGACATCAAAGGTATCAGCCAATTTTAAACCCTTTCTGTATCTTTTGTGTTCAGTTGAAGAAAGTCAGTCGTATACATCTTTGATGGCATGCATAAGAGTAAATTATTTAAAAAAATTACATTTTGATGAACTGTTCCAGGGTCGCACAGCAGTTATAATATGTTTGTAGTTTATCCACTGTAATTATTTGCCATTAGGCCACATTGTGTCATCTCAACTGGTCTTTTAGTCTCGCCGAATCGTTTAATTGCAGCTTCTTTTTAGCTTAATTACAAATCGAAAACAATACAAAACAGTATTTGAATAGTCTATTAAAGACGGTTCATCACCAACCCCATCATTATAAATGATTTAGTCGCACAACCGATGGTGTGAATGTGGCACTGTTTTAAAACTGAGCTAGATAGAGGTTTATTGAATTACTCCATTAGTGTTGCTTTGTTTTGGTGAAAGGCATTATTCGATGACTGGTTTCATCACTTTAAAAGAAATTTTCTGCTTAATAATAGGTCGGGGATTCACATTTGTATAATCTGAGGGTTTAAATATCACCTAGCCACCCTGATAAAAAGGATACCTATCCGGAAGGAGTGTGATAGTCGAAACGAGGTGTTCTTATCAGAAGATGAGAAGACTTGAGGGCTTTAGTTCTCCTAAACCTCCAATCCGTCATGTCGGTGTCACCTCCAGAGCAATTTTACAGAGATCCCCACCCTGTTCTGCGGCACAGAGTTCCTTTACTTCTGGCCAGCATGCGCACTTGCCGTCTTGCATGGGATTAAAAATAATTATGAGCTGGTATTGTAAGAATGGCTATGAAGATCTAGATTGGAGTATCCGACGGGGCGCGGAGACAGTCTCGCATCGACCTTGCCCGGGTTTGGCATCCAGCCCGGCCTTTCAGCTCCCCATACAATGGCGACGTGAAGCAAAAAGGGGAGTAGACAACTTCATGCGCCATTATTTATAACGACCCTCGTGCTACTTAAATTAGATGCCTTGTTTTCAACAAACCAGCCTTTGTTTGCTGGCCTGTACGTTATTATAGAGCCATTAACTGTCATTTAAAGCCACCGTTTTTCTAAATTAAACCCGCTTACTTGAGTAACGTTTTATATTTACGGTAGTGCAAATGCGTGCAAATGAGGTTGCGTGACAAACTAAGTCAGCACGATAAACGAAACGATTTGGTAGGTTTTTACATTACCTTTGGATGGCAGCTTGAAATATTGTATCACTATAATTCATGCAAAATTCATAAGAGTGACGCCCTGAGCATCGAAACCACTTGAAATGAAAGTTTAGGAGTTATGAGGAAGATGCTTACTTGATCTGCAGGAAGTTTGATAGACATACATAGCCTCAGGAAAGCCCACTGGGCTGTCAATGAATAGAATAAAGTAACTTTTGATGTGCTGAAAAGCTGAATTTTGTCATCGCTAAAGCCTTTCATACCTGCTGCAGACATGCAGTGTTTGTTTATCGTAAGCTACTGTTATTTTTATAGTATGCATCACTGTCTTTTGTTCTTTCTCTATATGATTCATCTCTATATTTGTCCAGTGTTGTATTCTGGGATATGTTGCCCATTGCCTTGTTCTCAGAATTCATCTCTATGAATACTAACATATTGCTGCTTTCCGCAGGGTGCCCACACTGCAAGAACGCTGTCCCTCATTTCACGACAGCAGCCGAGCTTTTCAAAGAGGACCGCAAGGTGAAGTTCAACCCCATTTTTAACCTCTTCCTATCTTTGGTTCTCGACTGGTGGGTTGTGACCCAAGAAAAGATTGATCAAAAGTTCTCCCTCTCTTTCTCTGACAGTTTTCAGACATCCTAGAATTTAATTACTTTTCATCTCCAGAATGTTCTCAAGGTTTTCAGTCTCACAGTCGCAGTGCTTTCTGACGCTGTTGACCTTGTTCTTCTGATGAAGACTTTTATTCTTCATCTGTCTAGTTTTTCTCTGTTGATCTCTATATTGTACCAGATGCTGCCTTGACAAGGCGCTTTTATCAGTCAGAGAAATAATTTACTCAGAAATGAAAATTCTGTCTTTAAATAGAATCTTTAAATAGATCTTTTGCACATAACAATAGTTCATAGTGACTACAGCTGCCATATATTTTTGGTGCTTTTTTGAAGCTTGACAATCCAAGGTCAATATGAACCTCAAGAATAATGCATAGTCTGTAAAAAATTCCTTTTAGTAAAAAAAGTTTAAATGGACATAAGCATGTGTAAATAATCCCAAGATTATTGCTTGAACTTTAAATTCACACATTTCTTTGACATTCACGGTTGCAGACGTTCTTTTTGACGCTGTACTTTTAACACATTCTCCTTCCAGAGTAACATGACATTCATTCGTTTCTTTCACGTCTACGATCTGACATTTTTCCTCCAAATCTTTTTTAAATCTGTTCAAAAGTTGCTGGTTTTTTTCTGAATCCTTACAGGCCTCGTGAAAAAATCTCACTTGGCTTCTTTAACTCTGTTGATTTAAAATGTTGAATTGTTGTTTGCAAATGTCTGAAATTCATCGAGCACAACGTCAGCACTCTTTAATCTCCCAGTTGCTCTTAAGTTTAAACTCACTCGTAATTATTATTTAGATGTATTGCTTTTCAAAAGAAATCTCGCCAAGATTAGGTTCTTTTCGTACTGAATTTCAAGCTAACGCCCTTGAAAAGGGCTTATTATTAAAAACAGATATTGTTTGTCTGTAGAATAAAAGCTCTGTTTAGAAAGCTCCATCTGCTGGTTTTTAAACACTGAGCCACTTAATTCATAGTCATTTTTCTTATGCATAAGTGCTCGAAAGAAATAGCAGAAGTTATATGACTCTAAAATGACTTGTTTTTTGTTTTGATTCTTACTTCAAAAGCTTTCACATTGATCGATGTCCAACTATACTCAAACTGCCAAAAACATGGCCATGCCTTTTGCGAGTCGTGCTGTGTCCGAAACTGCTACTTATATCCTATATAGTGCACTGTGTTGGGTGTCCGCCATTTCTTTTTAGTTGTTTTTAAAACCTGAATGAACACTTAATTTCCTAAATTTGTTCACTACTTTTTACCCACAATGCACTCTGATGTTGAGGGTACATTCAATGTACGCTCGCTCACTCACTATTTTACATAAACTCATCACCACGAATTTATGTTTATTAACTTGTGTTGTTACTTGTTGATGTTATTTTCCACCTTTTATAAATAAACAAATTAAATAAACACAATATAGACGTTTCAGCAGTAACAACATAAACAAACGACTTTCGTGGAACAAACGTAACTTCCGGTAAACTCCGCAATGAATCAATAACAATAAAGGTTCTTTAAGGGGCGGTTCACATTTCACGTCTAAAACCGCGCTGAAAATGCGACCGTTGGTTGGTTCTTGTTACATGACCTGCGGTGCACTTGCGGCATTCTAAAAAGTTGAAATGTTTTTAACGCTGTGCAGATGCGCATGAAAAAACGAACATGTCGCACCTCGTCGCTTGCGTTATGAGCGCGCGCCGCATACCATTTGAAATAAAGAACTTGAGCGTGCAAAAGACGCGATATGTGAACCGCCCCTAAGAGTAGTTTATTTCTGATAACAAGCATAATAAACAGCAAGTAGATTACCTTAGTTTAAATCATAGCTCATAAATCAAGTGTATCAAAAACTACACTTAGCTAACGTTACTGTGTTAAATGTCTACTATATAATGTATACAATCTTAACTACAGATCGGCTGCCAAACCTCCTATCAAATAGCAGAAATCCATGATCGGTGTCTTCCCTCGTCTTAGGAAACCAAAACATTTGTTATTTTCGATGAGATATTTGTTACAGAGTTCAGTTTAGCAACTAGTGAGACTATTAAGGGTGTCGCAAACCGGCTGCACAGCTCAGCGTAGCGCTGCGCAAAGTCGCTTCTAGGACAACTCGGAGGTATCGTAAACCGGAAGTGCACATTAAATAGCGCAAGCTTCGTCAGATAGTATCTTCTTCAAAATGCAAAATATATGTTAGCAGCCAATGTTAATCGTTAATGATTTGGGACAAATATGATATTATTTAATGTTAAACTATGTGGGTGGCACGACAGGGATTTGAGCAACTTCCTGAGTCAAAGCTGGGCGGCACCTTGCGGCGCCCATGTGCATATACTCATAGAAAACAATGTGTTCGATTTTTTTTTTTAATGGTGCGGCGCTGAGCTGCACGGCCGGTGTGCGATCCCCTTTAAAGGTCTTTGAATCGATAAGATGGCGGACGCTGCCTCACGAGGGTTGGCTGTATCGTCTGCTTCTGTATTTAAACGTTCTCGTCTGAAACCTGAGATATACAATACTGTTGACGGGAAAATTATTGTTGAGGATGAATTCCTCAATTTTCTTGCTGTCAAAATTAAGACTTTGAGTCAGGATGAAATTGTCCTGTTGGCTGCAAAAACGTTTGACTCTGATTGGATTGAGGCCTCAAAGAAGGTATTGTTTGAACTGTGTCCTACAACACAACGGAATGTTTCTCATAAAGGGCCACAGAAAGACATCAATAACATAAAAAGCTGTCTTAAAGTGATAAATGAATGTGGCGAAGACATTCCTAGATTTGTTTCCCATTTCTTGGATGAGTTACCCCCAGTGTCTTTCGATAGCATTGATGTCTCAAGTTTGCTTGGAAGAATGGAGCAGCTGAGTGTTGAGCTTTGTACTATGAAACACGCAATGCAACTACATGTTAACGCGGATGAAGATCTACGAGCTATCACAGTGGATATTAATCGGAGAGTGAGTGTTTTGGAGCAAGCGACGGATGGGATGCGGGTTGCCAGCACGGAGGGCTCTGCAAAGCCCGCTAATACTGCGCGGACAGAGGGTACGGCACTCGGAGCCGCGTCAGTTGAAACTCTTGAAATGGACATAAGCGGTGAAGGAGTTGTGATGGCGAGGTCATTATCGTTGACTGCTGATAGAGTGGTAAGTCATGTGTCAATGGAGGGAGCCACAGGATTAACACCTTCCTTGGATTCCCCGAAGTGGAGTCGCGTCGTAAAAAAGGGTCGTCGACAAGGCTTTGTGAATGCTGATGTTAAAACAAGATCGTCTAATGATACCAGCATGCAGAAAAAGAAGTCCGGTAATGTCAAGTCTGTTGTTGGCACTGGAGCTGTGGGCAACATTCGAATGATTAAGACCAAACTGGTGAGTGTTTTTGCCTCCAAGTTTACACCTGACTTAGATGCCTTGACCTTGTCTGAGTACCTGAAACAAAAACTTGGTCGCGATGTTGATTGTCAGAAAATTGAAACAATACAAAGCAGATACAGTTCATTTAAAGTATCCGCTGAATGTAATGAAGTCAGTGAAATGTATGACCCACAACTCTGGCCCGAAGGGGCTTTTGTAAGACGCTATTATGAACCGCGTAGGGTGGGAATCAATGGGTCAAATACTGCTCCAGTCGCTGGGGAAAATGTGCGTCCTCGGGTAGGATAAACAATTGTGTACCTTTCATGGACATTCGGGTTGTGTCATATAACTGTCGTGGCCTTCGTGTGGGCCAGGGTGATGGGGACAAAGCCCGCCGTGTGGTTGTGGACAGTCTGTTAGAGAACTGTGATATTTTATGTCTGCAAGAGACTTTTTTACCAATGCAAGATTTAGATAAATTAAATTCTATTC
This sequence comes from Misgurnus anguillicaudatus, assembly GCF_027580225.2. NCBI lineage: Eukaryota > Metazoa > Chordata > Actinopteri > Cypriniformes > Cobitidae > Misgurnus > Misgurnus anguillicaudatus. Next base: position 30,504,216 of record NC_073353.2, read on the forward strand.
ATGATCATTTTCATGGTGCTGGTGAATCCACAGTGGATCTTGGTATGGATTTAATTAAAGGTAGGATATCTGGGGGTGTAGCCATACTATGGAATAAAAAGCTAGATCCACTGGTTAAGGTAATTCGATTGGATGTTAATTGGTGTATTGCAATACAGATAACTTATCAAGATAAGAATTTTATTATTCTAAATGTGTACACACCTTACGAAAGTCATCATAATGAAGATGAGTATTTAAATAGATTGGCTTTTATCAGTTCTTTTATAGAAAGTTCTACTGTTTCTAGTGTGTATGTCATTGGGGATATGAATGCAGATATTTCAGACAAAAAGTCTATATTTTCCAGTCATATTGCTCAGTTTTGTCATGATAATAATCTTATTCTGTCAACAGAAGTGTGTTTGCCTGTAGATAGTTATACTTATGTTAGTGAGGCTTGGAACACAACATCATGGTTGGACCATTGTATTAGCACAGCAGATGCACATGCATCGCTGACTGGTATGAGTATTCTGTATGGAATAGTAACAACTGATCACATACCTGTGTCCATTGTGATAAATGCTGAGTTCCTTGTAGCGATTTCTAGTACTGATAATAATGTCAATATACCAAAAATTGATTGGTCTGCACTTACAGAGGAGGATCTTTCGGTTTATTATGTAAACACAGATAGATGTCTGGGTAACATTAAGTTGCCTAGGGATGCAATCATGTGTAGTGATGTCAACTGTAAAGATCCAAGTCATCAGAGGGATATCTGCTCAATGTATAATGATATTTTTAATGCCTTGCATTGTTGTAGTAAGCCTTTTTTTAAATTGAAGGGTATACCGAATAAGACTAGGCCTGGATGGAGTAAATATGTATCTGAATATCAGGATGAAGCCAGAGAAGCTTTTAAATTATGGGATATAGCAGGTAGACCCAGGCAGGGGCCTGAGCTTGAGTATAAAAAAATCTACAAATGCAAGATACAAGTACGCTATTCGTTTTATTGGTAAAAATGAGCAATCATTGAGGGCTGATTCTATGGCTATGAAGCTATTAAATCAAAATACCACAGATTTCTGGAAAGATGTAAGAACAATTAATAGATGCAGAGTATCTCTTCCTTGTGTCTTGGATGGAGTTTCGGGGGCAGATAATATTGCAGAATTATGGAGACAGCATTATTATAGTCTTTTTAATTGCATCCAAAAGGAATTATATGATGTGGATGATATTCAACCTAATGATTCCATGGTGATTATGTCATGTGAGGTGGAACATGCTATGAGTAAATTGCCTCAAAATAAAGCTAGTGGACTAGATAATATTTCTGCTGAACATCTAAAATATGGAAGTAAGAGGATTGCCCCTTTACTAGCTGTCTGTTTTACTGGCCTTTTGATTCATGGCGTGTTACCAGAGTCAATGTTGTCTGTTCTGTTAGTCCCAGTTATTAAGAACAAAGCTGGTATGGTAGGCAACTTAGATAATTATAGACCCATAGCTCTAGCAAGTATCCTGTCTAAAGTGTTGGAAAAAATCTTGCTGGACAGGTTAAATGTGTTTATTAAATCTAAAGACAACCAGTTTGGATTTAAGGCTAAACATGGTACTGATCTCTGCATTTATGCATTAAAGGAAATTGTAAATAAGTATAGAAATAAAAACTCATCAGTTTTTATGTGCTTTATTGATGCATCCAAGGCCTTTCGATCGGGTCAACCATGCAAAGTTATTTTTAAAAATGAAACAAAGAGGGGTGCCAGAATATATTGTGAGAATCCTAGTTTATTTGTATTCCCACCAGATGATGCAAGTAAAATGGGGCAGTAAACTCTCTTCTCCATATGGGGTTATTAATTGCATGAGACAAGGGGGGGATTTTGTCCCCAATTTTGTTTAATTTTTACATGGATGATCTATCTGAATGTTTGAAAGCTTGTAAACTGGGTGTATGATTGGGAATATTCTAGTGAATCATAATTAGATGCAGATGATCTGGTGGTGTTTATTTTTAGCAATGCTGGCCTTCAACAGCGTTTAAATGTCTGTTCTGATTATGGTCTTGAACATGATATTTTATATAATCCTGATAAGAGTGTGGTTTTGATTTGCAGGACTAAGGAGGATAAAAGTATAACATTTCCAGTGTTTAAGCTGTCTAATAAGAGTCTTACTGTATCTGTGAAAGTAAAATACCTTGGACATTTTATCACATGAACGCATGAAAGACGATGAGGATATTGAAAGACAACGGAATATGATGTATATGCAGGCTAATATACTTTTACGTAAGTTTAGTTTCTGTTCAGATGAGGTGAAGGTGTCTCTTTTTAAAGCATTTTGCACTACACTTTATACTGCTCACCTGTGGTTTAACTATAGAACATCAAGTTTACAGAACCTACAGGTAGCCTATAATGATGCAATGATAATTTTACTAAAGAGACTTAGATGGTATAGTGCAAGTGAAATGTTTGTGAGTGTTAGAGTAATTACTTTTAAAGCACAGCTACGAAATCTCATGTATAGATTTATCTGCCGGCTAAATAATTCTGATAATGAGATTATTGTGGGTCTATCTGATATAAGTGTGAGTACTACACGATATCAGTCAAAGCTTTGGAGACATTGGTATTGTTGTATTCTGTAGCTATTTATTGTGTGGGTTGATGTGTGGGTTGTTTATTTTGTTTTAATGTCTTGTCTGTAGTATTCTTTTGTTTTATCTGGACCCCGAGTCTGTAATAAAGATTGATTGATTGATTGAAACAAAGACCGGAAGTTAAGTTCCGCTCAGACACGTAGGATGACTGTTTCAAAGGAAACAGTGTGCTTTTAAAAAATAGCAGCAGTTGGTGTGCTTTGTCTGTGCTGAGCGCCGGCGCTCTGCGTATTTTACGTACTTACATACTTTTTACGTTCAACTTTGTGTAAAGCGCTCATCTCGTCAATATTACTTTTCACTAAACCGTCCAGTCACAATGGAGGAGGGACGGGACAAATACCTCAACCACCAACCCGCTATAGCGGCTGATAAACTGAAAGAAGTATCATATCAACCAAAGCGCTTAGCTGAAGAAGCAGATTTTGTTATTCAGTCTATAAACAACTGAAATGATTTCAGTCCAAAAAATAGATTTAGCTGATCAGTAAATAAAGCGTTTGAGTTTTTTCTATCATGCTCATCAGTTTTATTCGCCAGTACATCAAAGGAAGCGATTCTGTGTTATTTAGTACAGATCTCATCCACATCCTCCTCCTGCATTCTGAATCTGCAAAAAATTGTGACCGTGAATCAAACAAGGAATACCCCCAATGTCAAGTTTTGTTTGGTTATGGTTACGGATCTGGTTCCACTTAAGTTTCCAATTAAGTCCTTCTGGTTCCACTGTTGTTCCTCTGTTCTCATTATTGCTGCTTATTTCCTTTCTGAATAGTGCATTAGTTAACACTGTAAATTACCTTCTAGTAGAATAGGACCTAGAACCTTATACTCCTTTTATCTACTTAATAATAAGGCCCTTTTTTGTTAAGAAAGCTAAGTAATGCATATCTTGTTTCACCCCAATTAAATACAAGAGGGCTAATGGTTAAAATAATGACTAATCGTCTATGTGAAGTTTGAATCCTGTTTCAGCTGTTCTTACTCTTGATGTGTTTAAACTTTTAATGCCACAAAATCCGACTAAAGCAACTTCTGTAATATTCATGAGCTCACAGTCTTTTTGATTTCCTGTGTGCATTGACTCTATTTCTTACTTTGTACGGTTAGTAATTACCATCTTGAGAAAGATGTAGAGTACCTTTATGAGTGACTTTTTGACCTCATTTATCTCATTAACCACCCGTGTAAGCACAAAACGACAGGCCACGAGTCTTATGTTGCTTACATCTGCTTATTGGTGAGGTTATAGCAAGATTTGTCAAGTGCCAGGAGGGTTTAGCAAATCAGGATCAATAACAGAATTCACCAGCAACCTTTGAATAAACACCATAATTTCTCTCAATTTCTCATGTTAATTGAAAAGACTGAATAATAATGAAAACATGCATCTCAACCTCCAGAAAGACCCTGTTATCTTGGACGATCTTGTCTGATTGTTTCTCTATCACGTATTATAAATATAATATTTATATTAACTCTATAATTGAGGAGTTCAGATGCAAAGCAGATAAAATGCCTGTCTAAAATGAGAAGTTGATATTACCAAATGCTCTCAACACGTATTATATGGATATATGATCCAATACTCAACAAGCAGGAGGGTCATTCTACAGAAAAGGTGGAATTCGGGTGATAGAAATCTGCTTAAATGAACTTCTTTCAACATACCCAAAACTTCTTTAATAGCATTAATTAACTTGTCAAATCTATGAATCCGCTAAATTAATCTATTTTTAACTTTTTAATACATTTTAATAAAGAATCCATGATTCATTTATTTGTCATTGGTGTTACTTGTGATTTAAACAACATTAATGTTGATACTAAATAATTTTTCTCATTACAGCCTGTGTATTTAGTTAAAGGTTGAGTAGAGGAATGATAACAGCAAGAAAAATAATTGATTATTAATATTTGTTTAATTAAATTCTTCATCTTTACCCAGCATTGTATGAAATTATTTGATTCTCAGTTTGACTTTTTTCTTTAAAACCAACAAAAACAAAAATATTCAACCAAAAAGGCTTTGATGCCAAGACTGAAATATCAACAATGTCTTACATCAACAACACAATATTACTAGAAAGTACAAGAAAATACATTGATAACACCAAAACTTGGTTTAACACCAATGACATAATGTAACACCAATGACACAATTAGAATATAATAATAGATAATGAATATGATAAAACTTAAAAAATGTTCCATCTTGGTTTGTTTTTATGCTCTTATGTGGGTCAGTTAAAGGAATAGTGCTTAGGAAGTACTCATTAGAGAAGTAACACCAATTACGGTAACACCAATGACGGTAACACAAATGACAATTTACAGAAAAAACTAATATTTTAACAAAATGGCTGCCATTAGCCATGTGCTATTTTAACAGAGATGTAACAATCACATACTTATTCAGTATTGTTGTATTTTTATGTAAAGATCTTAACACTCCCAGCTATAAAAAAAAGAATAACACTAATGACATCCAAAAAATCTTATCTCAAAATTCTTAGATATATCATGATATTTTAGACAAATAAGGTAAGAAGCAAACCTTTTGCCTTCCTCCACTGCACTTCTTCCACTGACCTCTTGACCCATGAAAAACTTCAAAGAGCTGATACATTGTTTCAAAATTAAAGTGCTTGTGGGTAGGGTAACACCAATGACATCAATTTGGTGGACAAATATTTATTTGATATTACTCATATTAATAGTGTATTTTTGACCATTTCAGTGTTGTAGTAAATTCATACAGGGTTAAAGGTAAATGTAAATTAGATTTGTTTTATAAAAAACATGGTTTTAAATAATAAGTACACAGTTCAACTTCCATGTATGATCAAAGGGACAGGGCAATTTTCAGGACCAGACATTTTAAAAAAAGTTTAAAAAATGAGAAAAAAAAGAAATTTAAATAAATAAACTCTCTCATAATTTTAAGGACAGTCTATATTTATAAAATATATATCATAATGGGATTATTGGGTCAAATTAAATGATTAAGGGGTCTGTAAAAGCAAGGGACAAGCATTTCCACCTTTTTTGTAGAATGACCCAGGAATCCACATCCAAAAGCAGATAACAGGTCTATAGTGTTTCATCTGCGTGCTCTGAGGTGATCATACATGAAAATGGTTAAATACGGTGGCTTTATGCTTTTCTTACTGATATTTAGCGCCAATTTATCGGGAAGTGATGATTTTGCTCTTATTAGCTACTTTTAATATGCAACTTTGCAAGCAAACATACCTATTGTTAGTCTAGCATCAAGCTTACAGCTGTTTTGTCTGTGCAAACCGAGTATAGTGCAGCTGTGACGCATCCAATGTACACAACGTCAAGTCTTGCACATGATGTATCATTGGTTTCTTTCAATGTAGACACAGTGTTATGAGCGACGGCCGAGCTGAATGGTAATGTTAACTAGATGGATTTATGTCATTAGGACACAACAGAGAAACTATATGATTACCATAGATAAATATCATGTTGCTGTAGTAAATGGGGGCTTTGGTTTCACATTTAAGTGATAAACTGCAATGAACACAGGTTGACGGGACTAAAACACACTGTTACACCTTGACAGCGTCTTTTTCAGTGTAGCGAAAGCCAAAATGACTGAAATATGCCATTCGTCAAGACACATTTATGGTTGGTTTGTTTATGTTACACTAACTGCCGGCCTGAGATATCCTGAGCATAAATCTCCGCTCTTATTTTATATTGGCTTGTTTGCTATATTTTTTCTCACCCTGCTTTGAATGGCTTTTCTCGACAGGAATGTATTACTCATTTTTCATTACCCTAGAAAAAGCGTCTAAATTCGGGACGTAGGGGATCCAGCGAGCGAAACAACTCCATCAGTGCCAGAGCAGCTGTGCTGTTAGATTTCACAGTTACGATCTCACACGTTAAAATACCCACGCCAAAGGGCAAAACACAACTTTCATTCATACACCATTTATACTGCTAAGTTCAGGTTTTGTATGTGCAGATGTCATTACATTTTAATTGTTTTTGCCAGTTGGACTGTTGGTTTATTCATAAGCCAATGTTCATCAGGATGATTCAGATGCACTGCCAATGCGGTCTTATAGATTGTTGACCAATATATGATGTCTCTGTAAATTAGTCCATAAGAGGTTCAAGGCATTGTTTATTCATATATTTTCTACCATGCTACACAATATCTCTTATTATAGTTAGTTTGTGTTTGTATACTTTAGTCACGTATAAAGCATTCTGTCCACAGTGTACATTTTTCCCAGAGCTCGGCTGTCTCAATGAGTCTCATGGGGATTTAAGAGCGTAAACAGCATAGCCATGATCAGACAGTATAAATCTCTTTACTACACAAGCAACATCTTGCACAAATTTCATTTGTCCAAAAGCACCATATACACTTAACAGAAAAGTACCAAGCATATCATTGCTATACCATGTTTTTTAACATAGTAGTACCATGATATTTCTAATTACCATGGTGTATAAAATTTAAATGCCGAAGTATGGACCATTTTTATGCGTACGCGACGGTCCATGTCCAGGGTGCGTCCTGCAATTTTCGTCATTAGAAGAATATGTGCATACTGTACACGCACCACCGGATTTTTGAAATCCGGCATACATAGTATGCTTAGATCGCGTTTGTCGCAATGCACATGCGTCGAACGTCTGTGTACTAAACTATACTTTGCAAGGCTGTGCGTTCGACCGCGTGCGTACATTTGCGTACATGTACAAAAACAGACTATACTCCAGGCTTAATTATGCTAATCATTTAGTAGGGGAAAACCGGGGCAAAAGTAACGCGGGACGAAAGTAATTTTTCTCCAAGTCCCGATAACATTTGCATCCCAAACTATGACAGCATCTTTAGCACACAAACCCTTGACAGACCTGAGAAATATCGCATTATTTACTCATCGTTTTCCGCGTGTCCAGAAAGGTGTTTTTAACCATGATAAGTAAATTCCTAAAGCAGTAATTTTTTTCTTATAACGCGTTGTTTTTCGTTTCATGTGTTAAAGTACTGATCAATCTACAGATTATTTAGTGACCTAACACGTCCTGAAGTTTCACTTCTCTGAGTTTTTCAAAATAAAAGTAAATCATGTTTAAATGTGAGGAGATCCTGAGGAGACACTTGTTACTTTTGTCCCGCTGCTAATACTGTTGTACTGTGTTGGAAAATGATATTATTCTTATTTGATTTAATTTCATTTTCAAACTGTTAAAAAAAATTTTATACTCAAAAATCCTAGTTTGTACTTTTGGTTGCTGTTGTACGGAGCCCCTAAGGGGACATGGAGAAAAAATTAAATGAAGTTTAGGTTCGCGTGCGCACGTGAAACTATCGCGCGCTCACGTGAAACTATCGCGCGATCACGTGAAACTTTCGCGCGCTCACGTGAAACTTTCGCGCGCTCACGTGAAACTACCGTGTTTAGTTTCACGTGCGCACGCGATAGTGTCACGTGTGCGTGCAATAGTGTGCACATGAAAAAAATGTGCACATGAAGGTTTCGCGTGAACACGCGAAAGTTTCACGTGAGCACATGAAACTAAACTTTTGATTTTTTTGCTCCAATGTCACCTCAGGGGCTCGGTACTTTTGAAACATTTGATAAAACTGAAATTTAAAATGAAAATGTAATTTAAATATTTTTTACAAAGATAAATTACAAAATATGTTTGCAGTTACATATTAACAAAATCTATCTTGTTTTGTTGTGTTACTTTTGACCCACATGTGTGTTACTTTCGTCCCTGCAGGTGGGGTCGGAAGTAACAATTCACTACATGTGTTTAAAGTGAAATTATACTGAAGTCGTTTTACATTTGTTCAAAATTCCACCTGGCATTGATAGACCACACTTGTGAGTTATTGACCACAGCAAAAATATATCTCCATCTAAAACATTATCTTTTAAAATTAAGTTTTTCTGGACATTTATCATTTCCATTTATACATTCGGTGGACACTTCTATCTTAAGCAACTTAGTGCATTAAAGATATACACTTTTTCTTTTAAGCAGTGTGTTTCTTTGAAATCAAACCCATGACCTTTGCATTGCAACTCTACCAACTAAACTATAGGGAATACTGTGATCGTATCAGTGCTGTACCATGTTATTTTTGGACTTGTGGAGTTGTTGGTCTATGACCGAGCTAAATTTTATATCCAAATAATTATTCTTTTCAGATTGCGTACGCTGCAGTGGACTGCACAAAGGGACAGAACCATGAGCTGTGCAAACAGGAAGGGGTTGAGGGTTACCCAACATTCAGCTATTATAACTACGGCAAATTCAGTGAGAAATACAATGGGGAAAGAGGGGTAAGTGTTGTTCTTTCACACGTAAAAAACTGCCCTGTTTGGACAACTACCTACTCTTATTATGTTTGAATGTCATTGTGTTTCATTTTTTGGCCACTGGAAATGTTTTGCATTTTGTTTCCATTACAGGAAGCCGGTTTCATAGGTTTCATGAGAAATCTCAGGGGCCGAGACCAGGAGAAAGTGGGAAAGCGGAAGGATGAGCTTTAATCATGTGGGTGTGGTCATGTCCATGGGGGGAGCCTATCATTGCACTGTGACTTGGGCAGGGACATCCCAGCACTGACGCCACAGACTTGAAAACCTCAGCTAAAACGCTATTTTTTATATATAACGGTGCCCTTATGTTTGTAATACCAATGTACAACCATCAAAAAAACTTTAGACTTTGCTTTTTGTCGTAGTTTTTTTTATTATTTCTTCTTCATGTTTTGTGAAATTGTTCCCAAATACTGTGACTTCAGTTACTGTAATCTACATACACCTGAAATCTATGCAATACTGGACCCTCGTTCCCCAAGGGTCTCGTACGTGTGATGGTGACTTGTGTTAATGGGGAAAGCCGGTTATCAGCGGGACGCATTGTCTTTACTCCCATTCCAGTGAAGAGACATAATGTGTACAATCGTATCTGCAAATATTTTTGTATAAAAGAAAAAATCTGGAAAAATGCTGACATAATGGCTTTTGGAGAAAGTTGTTGTAGCTCAACTTTGTGGCCTTAAATGTTTGGATAAATCCAAACCGTGCATTGCATTGAATTTTTTTGGTTTGAAAATACTAGGGCCAAAAGGCAAAGCAAATACATGTATTCAAGCAAGTCGTTTTTTATTGTAACTAAGTCATGTTGATGTGTGAGAATAAAATCATATGGAAAACTAGAAAATGCCAAAAACAAAAGATCTCGATAGTAGTTTTCAAACATTTCTTTGGAAGTTTAATCTTATAAACAAGTCTTGGTCCTTCATATTGGCCAATTGGAAATTAATATTCTGTGTTCATTGAAGGCTCTTGTGTACTTATACGTCTAATCTAATTATATACAGTCTAAACTATCCCCTCTTAATGATTCTGTATCTCTAATACACATGGACATTTCCTCTTATAAGCATGCAAATGAAAGGCGAAGGTAATAACTGGAGCCCTAGGTCATAACCGGATAGATTTATTATCATCATCATCATCAGAGGATGCAGGAAGAAGAGTGATGCTCATTTAACGGTTCTTGCTGGTTGATCCATCATTGGATGTTACAGGATATCTGTGATACTCGAGGTCTCCTAGGTGTGGCACTATTGGCACGATCCTTACCAATCTCTTTGGCAACTGAACTACTGTTTGTGGGAAAACTCCCTGCTCGAGGCAGTATACATATTTAATGGTCTTGTAGCTTAACTTTAGTTGTATAATTCAAAGGTTTGGTTCGTTTTATTATGAATAAGGTTCTCAGGGAAAGCAAGACACAATTGGGGAGAGCTAGCACACATCTTAATTTGCATTCCAGTTGGGTGTTCACTATTCATGTCGTCGAATTATAAATTGTTTACACGTGTCTTCAGGAGATGGAACAAACACATCTGAACAGGAATTCAGTTTACATTTTCTTGCTAAATCTTTGGCAAGCAGTATAGTAATATAAGCATCATGAGCCAAGGAGCGTCGAGGCGTATATTTCACTTTTTATCCAATGATGTCAAGTTCAAATTTGTGTCTGTTAAGGGTAAAATGGTATAAATCATATCACAAGTCTAAAAAGGTTGCTATTGATGGAGAGGGACAGGCAGGTTAAAGAAAATGCTCTCAATACAGAAATGCATCGCTTGACTACATGTCAATGGTCCTTTATGATTAAATAACACTTGCTGAGATTTGTTTTGTTGCTTTGCTGCTGCTGCTGTAGAGACATGGTTCATATATTCATTGGCATTTATCTTTTATATTTAAATGGTCAGGGGGCTTTATCTAATTCCATTGAGTTATTCTGTTGTTGAACATTTTGCTTTGTCTTATCCCAAAGGTTTGTGGAATGTGAGAGCTTCCACAATAACGCCAAGAACTCACTGTCGTCTTTATTTTTTTGTGCCCAGCCATATGTACAAACACAATGCAAAATAAAAGGCATACATTTCCAAAAAACATTGTCATCATTAAGTATACATGCCTAACATAATGAAACTATTATGGATTGCCAATGTTTAATTAGAAATGTTGGAAAGTCAGCTTCTTTAGCTCAAGATAAAATGTATTGTACAGTAGGTGGATTTGTAATATTATCAGCAGGCTCAGCAGAATTAAGGGTAAATGTGCAGAATGGATTCAATCATAGTAAAACATGTTAAATGGAGCTGGTAGCACTACACACTTATTGGTTTTAAAGTAATGAATTTAGGTGTATGGATCAGGATTAGATTTACATTGGAGGGGGAACCCAGGCATATATATCTGCTGAATATTATTTCGACTTATAGTACAGTTGTCTGTTTTGACTAAGGCCAGTAGTCAACCATTTAGCAATGCCCTAGAATTGACTCCAAACATCTTTTATAATATCAAGGCTTTGGCAATGTGGCAGCGGGTTTTGCAAATACAAGCAGCACTTACATTCTCTTCAGCAAATGTAAAAATCTATTTGGGCATTTTCTGCACAAATTGCACAAATGGTTGTTTCTCAATATCGAGGAACAAATGTTGGTTGGTTTGCTGACTTTGTCTAATCTGCAGACAGCTTATTTGTTTTCCACTTGGCCCTGATAAACACAACTCCACATTTAGCTCTAGTTTTAAGTAAACTTCCCCTGACTCGCTCCTCTATTTTGTCTAGGCAATACACGTACACATAATAACCACTTATCAGCTTTTATCCACTTTAGGAATAAGAAGAATTTCCAACAGAGGAAAAAAAATTATAGATCTGCCCAATATGCCCAATTTGGAAGACAAAATTTAGGTCTATGCTGCTGTTACAGTAGGTATGTGAGAAGCACAACAAATACATTTCTTGATAAATCTGAGGTGTGTTATTTCTCAGTGATTGCTTATCAGCAAGCCTTTCTGTCAAGTTTCATGTCTTGGACTTATCCTGTCATAAACTCAAAAAAGCTAACCCGTTTACTGTCAAACTTAAGTTAAAACCTTGAGCGACGAGTGTGCTGCCTGACAGATTGGAAACTTAAGGGAAAATGCCTGTGGAGAAACACCTGTTGGTGAAATACATTGCAAGTTTTTTAAGTTCAATATGTAGCAGTTTAATGGTTTGGAGAGCAAGATAATCATCAAAATAACCTAAAGAAAGCTACTGAGGGCGCAGGCAATGCTCTGTTGCCCAGATATGGGTGATTCTCACGAAACCATTGAAACACCACGGCACTAATGATTTTAGCTTTAAAATGTGTAATATAGTAACATTAAAAACCATCAGAATTAACACAATACTGTGTTCTACCTTGCACAATGTGTGATTTCAACATAAGAATTTAAAATTGTAAATTTTATCTCATTTTCTGCTGAAATTCTCATTACCGCAATGTGTCCGGCTGTGTTTGAACATGCGTTATGTTGTAATTTAATCAAATTAACACAAAAATAAATGGATGTTTTGCTAGACTACTTTAGATGACAGAAAAAATATTTACTGAATATTCATGTATAATAATAATGAAGAAAAATTAGGAAAATGATGTGTCCATGCCTGATGTTCTCATCCTCCGCAACACTTTTTGAGACAGTTTAAGCACACATACAGAATTTTAATAAAGTTTGATTTTGAGTGTTCAAGCACATGGACCAGTTACTTCAAGATGGCTACCAGGTAAGATCATTTTTTTTTACAGTTAATTTGAAATATTGTCTTGTCAGAATACTTACACGACATTTTGATTATCATTACCGCAACAGATGTTATTAAATGTTAATTTAATAAATAGAAGCATAATAGTTTGATTTTAAATGCATGTGCAGAATCTCCAAATTATGTTCTTTCAGGTTTGTCATGTCATTTTGAAAATATGTCAGTGTTGATGTTTTCTGACTGTTGCGGTAATGAGATTTTTTAGGACTAATTTTTTAAATTGTTACAAAAAGTGTTAAATGATAATTAAAAGTTTTTAAATTAATGTTCCCATTTACTCCAGACTTTGTTTTTCAATGTCTGGTGGGAAAAAAAGTAAATTTAAGCAATTTTTACATTTCATGCTTGACATTTTTAAAACCAAGTTTTCGTGAGAATCACCCATATAGCACTCAGTGTTTAAACAAAAGAGGAAGAATATGTCAGTTCAAATGAACATTACGGAGATAATATGTAGATCACGATGTGTTATACTTTGTCTTATGCATTATTATAACGGGAACATTTTGCTAAATTTATTTTCATGTTCAACAGTGGGTAGGGCTGTCACAATTATGAAATTTGGCTGACAGTTAATTGTCATATAAATTGTAATGATTATGACGATTAATTGCCTGTTTTAGTGCTTTGACAATTATGACAATTAATTGCCTGTTTTATTGCTTTCACATTTTTAATTCTCATACCTTTTTTTGTTTGTTTATGAAATAATATTCACACATTGTTGTAATTATTTAAATTAAATTAAATATTTTGCAAGGGTTGGCTGGCAGTAAATATTAATACACATAACACATTTAAAAGTAATCTGATACTGTCTTGTTTATACAGGTGCTGCAGCTCCCCCTTGTGTTTTTTAGAGAGATGTGCAATCATCGCGGTGATCTGAAATGATCGCGATGAGGTCAAACAATCACGATTAGATGATTATTTAATCATTGTGACAGCCCTAACAGTGGGGAGAAAAAATAACATATTCCTAATGACATGAGGGTGACTAAATAATGACAGGTTCTGTGCATATTAATGTTTTTTAAGGAACCATTCAGTCGACAAAAAGGAATCTTTATTTTGAAGAGTTAATTCATTTTTTCTGTAATGTTAGCCAAAACAGCATTTCAATTTTTAAAGGGATAGTTAACTTTAAAATGATAATTCTATCATCATTTACTCATCCTCATGTTGTTTTAAACCTGTATGATTTTTTCTGATGAACACAAAAGAAGATATTTTGAGGAATGATGGTAAACACACAGCAGATTGTGACCATTGACTTCCATAGTAGGAAAAAAATATTTTGGAAGTATTGTGATAAATGATGGTAAGCACACAGTTGACGGTACCCATTAAATTCCATAATATTTTTTATTCCTACTATGGAAGTCAATGGTCACTATCTGCTGTGTGCATCATTTATCAAAATATCTTCTTTTGTGTTCATTAGATAAAAGAAATTCATACAGGTTTAAAACAACATGAGGATGAGTAAATTATGACAGAATTTTCATTTTAAAAGTGAACTATCCCTTTAATACTAAAGCGCTCGTCACTGAACATACTAGGAGCAGTGCTGTGTGCCCAGAGGTCCGGTGGGACCATGGTGCAGCTCACCCGAAGGCATTGCTCAGTATAAACATCAATAGCATGAATACGCCCTATTATCATTACTGTAAAAACAATGATTTTTTTTTCTCTACTCTCCCTCTCAAAGCAATAATCAAAATGATGTGTGGCACTCGCCGCAAAATCCATACTAACGCATTGCAGAAGAGGTGAAAAACATACAGTATGTGTTTTAGCAGTAACGGAAACAAAAAAATAATATGTTGCCAGAGACACATTCAATTCTCAGGTCAACTAATAACAACTCCACATCCTGTCTCGTGTCAATCCAACACTCATGCATTAAAAACATAGCTGGAGACTTCCACCTAGCTGTCTACAGTATAATAGATGTCAATCTTTAATGCATGGTGCTGTTAAAGTGGGTGTTTACAGGAGGTCACTTTACACTTATTTTACAATTTATTTTTAAAGATCATAGTCCACATAATAATGTGCAAGGAACAGAATGCATTTTGATGTATGTATGTAATAGTAACTTGTGCAAATCAAAATAGACAACACCACTGTAGATATATTTTTTAAAAAGGGTAATACATTTTCTGAGACCTAAAAGAGAGTATGCATTGACGTCACTTTTCCACGTGACCACGCCGGAACTCGCCCTGTTGAGTGGCAAATGATTCAACAAAATGTCTGGTTTTCTTAGCGGCTGCTGCGAAAAATGCCAGTAAAACTCACTATTATCAGCTTAAATTGAATTTAAGTGGACTTGATAGCAGAGGTGGACAATACCTAGTTACATTAGTTACATTTTCCAAGCATCTGTGCTTTATTAGGGTGTTTGTCTTGGGAAAAACATTACTTCACTACATTCTAAAGCATAGAATCATACTGTGTATTCTTTAATATTGCATATTACAATTTATTTAATACCTAATTACATTAAAAAAAAATGTTTACTTGAGTAAAAGTACGTTCATGTACTTAAATATTAAATTTAAAACAAAAACGTATTATTTATGAAATGTAATAGATTAAAAATTACGATAATATGCTTTGGAATGTATGTTTTCCAAAGAAAAACACGGATAAAATTCAAATACTTGAAAAAGTACGTAGAAAGGAAAACCTCTGCTTGATAGTGACCCTAGCAACTTGTCAACCCATCTGTGGTCTGTGGACGTTGGCATGAACGATCAATTTGTTAGTTTTTTGTCAGTCTGTAAAACGATAGCTCCGAATTCTTGTTAATCTGTAAGTACAGTCTATCGCACAACAGCTTTTTCCCATTAAGACGCGTTTTCCCCGTGTTTACGCTGATTTCACTGTTCTCAAATGCTGCCACTCTTTCTTTTGCCACTCAGTGTGGGCGTAACCGCAGTATTTTCGCCGAAGGTGGCGTCACGTGCATACCCTTTATAATACCTGAGCAAATGATGCCTCTCAAAGAGTGTGTAAAAGTTAGATAGCTGCTGAAACTCAATTTAGTGTGTAAAATGCATATAAAAATTATAAATATTGTAATATTTTAACATTTACTGTTCGCTGTCCAAATTCAATTCAGCATTTTCACTATTATTTAGTATTATAAAACGCACACGGTTATTGCCTTCCCAAAAGCCACGTCACACATTTCTGAATGCGATCCGAACAAAAGCGAAGCTGACCCGAAATGAACCGAAGACTGAACGAACTGAGCCGAAGCTGTTTCGAACGTGCGCGGAAGCACCATCTGCGAAAGCTCATGGATAATGACAGTAGAATATTCGCAAAATAAACCAAAAAGGATTATTATGTTTCCACATGTTTTAAATGGACTCTTGTTAGTAGGTATGTAAATCTAAAAGTTACGATGCATGCAACAAAAGCCGTACAAAGCTAACTGGTTTGTTATGTTAGCAGTGGCATCCACATCATTGGTTATAAATGCAATGTGTAGTTTTAACGATTGCACAATTAATCATGTAACCATGTATAATTGATTCAATGGTTTTGATCTGTGCATAAGATCTGATAAGGCAATATGATAGCTAGCTGTCAGCAAACGTGCTAATGTTATTAGCTTAGCTCTATTAGTCTGTATGATGAAGTAGATTTTATTGAGTCTACTGTATCTTTTTAATACAGTGCATCTTTTTTAATACTCTGTGCTTTATCCTGATTTCATCCGGTTTTACTTATATGCTAGTACTTTTCTTGGATAAAGGAAGGTGTATTTAAGTAAAATATAATATAATACATGGGTCGAAATAACCAGTACACATCAAGACCCATCAAAATAGTAATTAATGTAATTGTAAGGGAAAACGTATACATTTACAATACATTATCTAAAGAGTAGTGTTTAATTTCTCTTTTCATTGTATAAATAAAATAGAAGTCTAATTGCAATACAGGAACACCTTATGGTAAGATCAAAACCATTGTCATTGCCAGTTATTAACTGGACTGAACTGTTTTTTTTCACCATATCACCCAAGTGAATTTAAAACAGTTTGGAAACCCCTGCTATAGAGTATATATTAAAAATAATGTTGCCCAGGACCACAAAACCAGTCATAATGGTCAACTTTTTATTGGTTTGTATTGATATTCTGAAAGTTGAATAAATAAGCTTTCCATTGATGTATGGTCTGTTAGGATAGGACAATATTTGGCTGCTATTAAAAAAAATGGAATCTGAGATGGCAAAAAATATTTTTTAAGAAAATCGCCTTTAAAGGGACACTACACTTTTTAGAATTTTTTTTAGTTTCCCTAGAGTTAACCATTTGATTTTTACCGTTTTGGAATCCATTCAGCCGATCTCTGTGTCTAGCGGTACAACTTTTAGCATAGCTTAGCACAATCCATTTAATCTGATTAGACCATTAGCATCACGTTAAAAAAATAGGCTCAATGATATTACGCAGCAGCCGAAAATTGTTTCCTTAGTAACTTTCAATAGCAGGGGACTATTTTCGGGCACTGCTTAATATCATTGCGCTTCCTGCAGCCATGTTACGGCAGCAAAGTCCTTGATTATTACGCCAGAATGAGAGTCTAGTTCCTAGCCATATTTGCCTAGAAAATCCAAATTTTAAATTTTCCATCAGTCTTAGTACACAATGTAATCAGATTCAATGGATTATGCTAAAAGTGGTAGCGCCAGACCCGAAGATCAGCTGAATGGATTCCAAAACACTAAAAATCAAATATTTAACTCTGGAGGAGATGGAAAATTAGCATATTTTCAAAAAAGTGGAGTGTTTCCTTTAAAGTCCAAATGAAGCCCTCAAATAAAGTTATATTTATGGTAGGAAATTTACAAAATACCTTAATGGAACACAATCTTTAAATAATATCCTAATGATTTTTTGCATAAAATAAAAACAAATCGATAATTTTGACCCATACAATGTATTTTTGGCTATTGCTACAAATATACCCATGTGTGTGAAGGTTTTGTGGTCCAGGCCAGGGTCACATATACAATTGCCTATTTTGTTAGTTTGAAAGAATAATTTTGTATTATACACTATCTACTGTAAGTCATTGACTAGTTGATTTCTCTTGTCACCTTCAGGTGCCCACTGAGTTTAGTGTAAAATGTCTATGGTTCTGTTTGCGTCCGTGGTGAGAGTGAGGGATGGTCTTCCTCTTTCTGCCTCCACGGATCATGAACAGGATAAAGGACTTCAGGAGACTAAGAAACAGCTTAAGGGTCTCTCCAAAAAACTAAGCCAGTTTCCTGACCGCTGCTCACTCAAATCTGGAGTGTACAACATCAAGTAAGATATTGTTGTAATCGACCTTTATACCACGCCATACCTTCAGTGTGAAAACTAAAACATTTGCTTTTTTGTAGTACCTAAAGGCATTTTTATATATTTTGTATGATTGGTATTACTCTGCATTTCTTTGGGCCAAATGTATTATTGCTCTCGATTTAATCACTTATTTGATGACATAACGATTCCTTTTGCTCCAAAAACAAATTAAACCAAGAATTGGTTAGCAACAAGCTTGATATAAAAATTAGACATCCCTTTAAATGAGGTTTAATTCAAATGCATCGCATAGAGGGACCCAAGAGGGATCATGTCATAGTCTGCCTTTCCAGACGGGAGCTATTCATCACTCCATACTTCACAAGGAGGCAGACTCGAGTCAACTCTCTCTCTCTCTGGAGTGTGACTTACTGGATTGTTTGATCTCTCCAAACAGATGTTAACATGGAGAGACACAATGACAAAGTTTGCTTAACTTGAGGCTTGGTACTAGGTTCAAAGAGAGCTTAGTGAACACACAGTTTCAGAGAATGAGTAAAGAAAAGTGACTTTTCCCAACCCTCTGTCCTTAGTAACAAATGTCCTGTTTTCACATCATCTAGCACTGCCTAAGACATCTCCGAAGTCTTAAAATTGTCTTTTATCAAACTTGAGTTTAATGTTAATGATATGATAAATGCCGATATGTAAATAGTAAAATGTGTTGCTTTCCATAGTTTCACAAGCTCTCTTGGAGTTGGGTACCTGATGGTTTGCACAGAGAACTATCCCAATGTCTTGGCCTTCAGCTTCTTGGATGAACTTCAGCGGGAGTTCATTGTTACATATGACACGAAGCGGATCAACAGCGCTCTAAGACCGTTCTCTTTAATTGAGTTTGGTGAGTTTATTGGGTGGTCTGTACGGTTGGGTTTGGTGTGCGGAGATGTCATCTAAGTCATGCTTTAGTGATCTTCTTACCTATGCAGCAAACTTTGGGCTTGTCATCAGTGCACTAAACTACAAAACATCAATGAATATTTCATACAGTTTTCAAAATAAAATTGTCTAATGTAATTACATGCTAACGTGCTAACACAAATCTTTTAACATTAGCAAACTTCTTTTATTTTGAAGTCCCTTTCAGTCATTTCAGACATTCAAGTACAGCTTCTATCTGCCTGAATAAAGAAATATTACAGTTGTTATGGATGTTACCTGCATCCCATGTACATTTCAGTAACTTATGCTTTGAGGTTGCATTTTGGTTAGGTTGCTGTCTTAGTAGTCGATAGCAGTAGATAATAGACAGCAAGGCAGAACCATATTGACAGGAAGCTTCAAAATACAAAACTTCAATCCAAAAACAAGTGCTAAACTGATCTTCTAATGTGATACTATCTAAATAAATACAAATGTCTGAAGCAGTCTGAGTGATTTGAAAAGCACTGACGCCATTTATAATACAGATCATGTTGTGATTGAAGCATTTACTCAGTGTGCAGTTTCTATGGTTTTCACAGATAACTTTATTCGGAAAACCAAGCAGCGGTACAACAGCCCACGTTCCCTCTCCACAAAGATTAACCTGGCCGACATGCAAACCGAAATCAAGCTTCGCCCTCCCTATCAGCTGTCTGCGGAGGACATTGGATCAATCAACGGCTTCTCACAACACAAATCTAAATATAAAGGCATAGGTAGAGTACACTGTAACCACATTTACATTCCATTGTGTTTAAAGGTTTTTGAAAATGTACATTTTATTTACTTTCCTTGCTAGACTAAGCAATGCTTATTGAAGCCATGCCAAAGTGGTTAACTTGCTTTCGACTCATTTAGATACTGGCTTGCAAAACATTGCGATCTTTGAATGTTATTCCCTCTAATAATTACACAATCTCTTGGCAATAAAAATAGAATAACTGCAATTTTATGTTTTGTTGAAAAGCTGTCTGATTTGCGGATGATACTGAATGCACAGCATAAGACATTGACCATCATACAGTAGTCGATTTTTTTGATCGTCGTGCTCTTGTTAAAGCTTACTTGGTCTTTGAAGTGTGCATGACCGTATGTGTGCTAAACTAAATAAATCAGCATGCCAAGTGCATAGCATGTTCAGATAAACTGACTTTGGCCCTAAAAAAATGGTTTGGTTAAATAAATAATACGTTCAGATTCATTAAATATTACTTATTTTTAGGTAGCACTATTACTTGAGATTGGAGATTTGACATTCCCTAAACCTAAAAATCTTTCTTTCCTTGGACTTGAATGAAACCTCATATCAGAGGATTGCTATTACTCTTCTGAACAATCAGACTTAAAGGAACAGTATGTAGGATTGTGGCCAAAACTGGTACTGCAATCACAAAACTTGTGGCTAAAACTGGTACTGCAATCACACAACTGGTGGCCAATACACAAAATGACAACATAAACATCAGTTGAGGGCTGCAACTCCACTTTTTAAATGATAATATCCTGGCCGGACCACTGTTGTGAGTGATATAAGTATTTGAAATGAAAATGATTTCTTTATGTCTAGTGACATATCAGGGCCATTTTATGATTAATTGATACAAATTTCTTACATACTGTTCCTTTAAAGGCACAATATGTACGTTTTCGCAGCCAGACGTTGCATTTTCAAAACGATAACAAAAAGCGAAGCTTAGTGACTCTATGAAAGAGTGAAATGATGGTAGATGTTGTTTTCACCATCCACTGATCAGGTATGGTTTTAGTTTTTACTCAACAATAGATAATCGATATCCATGATGACTGAGTGACACAACAGTGTCATGCTAGTAGATGCTGTAACCAACACTTCTGCATTTGTCCACATGTGTTGCCAGTCTTTTGAAGCAGGAACCAGGGATAGCCAGAGATGTTCACAAGTCTCTGAGCTCGAGTCCAAGTCAAGTCTGAAGTCTCTGGGCTCAAATCCAAGTCAAGTCTCGTTGTAACATATAAAACTCTAATAACAAATAAAGAAATGACAAACATTTATAAAAAAGAACAAAGTTGCACATTAAATAAGGTCTAAAATTAGCATTAGGTACAGAAATTAAATTAAATGGATAACAACACTGTCTTTATCGTACAGATTAAATATTATTATTATTATTATTATTAATTTTAAAGCAATAGAAGTGATTTTCTGTTTGTCTTGGGTTGTTTGATTAACATTAGTGACACAGACTTAAGTAGGTTAATTGAGGTTACTGTCACTTTAAGGACAAATACTGGTTTCTTAAGACATAAACAAATGTTTTGAATACTGTGAGATCATTTTGTGTGTATGTGCCCTGTCAAGAAAAGAAAGATTTTATGTTGGCTTAACTTTTGAAACACTTCTCTCTGTATGTGCACTACTGAGGGCACTTAAACGCATGCTCAAACACAGGCGGAGCGCTTCAGGAAGAAGATGCAGTCGCTTCACATAAAAATTTTACGTTGTTTTTCATTGCTCTATTCAGCAAATGTATGTTAATGGACTACAGTATGACACACAGTAGCGCAACTCTGGACCTGACTGGAGCTGGACCAGAAACAAATTTTAAACGCATGTGCGTAGAAATCTGCTCACTTGAGCGCCTTTTTGCGGTTAAATTGTTTAACCATTTAAACAATTGCAACCCTTAGAAACACGTTAATGATAAACTTAATGATAAACCCTATATAAATTGCATATTAATCCGCGAATCGCATGCGAGCCAAACCGCAGATCCGTCTCAGCACTACCCAAAGCTTCAGATGAATTGCACAGCAGTGGCCGGTGCAGTCGACATGTATGTTCGCGGCCGTGCGTGAGATACGTCGTGGGCGGTTGTAGGTAACGGAGGGAGGGGAATAACAGCGAGCTCATCAGACGTTTCCTAAAAATAAACATTGTTCACGAGTCGCGCGGCTTGAGTCCGAGTCGAGTCTGAAGTCGAGTCTCAAGTCACTGTGTGTGCGACTTTAGTCGCACTTGAGTCCGATTCTCAAACTCGAGTCCCCATCTCTGGGGATAGCATGGATATTATGTCATTGATAGGTGAGATTAGACCATTATTTAAAGGTGCAGTGTGTAACTTTTAGAAGAATCTCTTGACAGAAATGCAATATAATATACATAACTATATTATCAGGGGTATATAAAGACCTCAAATAATTAACAATTATGTTTTTATCTACATACACTGCGGGTCCCCTTACATGGAAGCCATCATTTTGTGTCACCAAGTTTCTACAGAAGTTCCTAACAGACAAACTTTGTTTAATAAGTTGCCTCTGATGTAGACATGTTTGCAATTTGCAACCTCACCACTAGATGCCGCTAAAATTTACACACTGCACCTTTAAATGTGAATTTCTTTGGATTTACATGTACTTGGGAACTCTTGGGATAATGCAAGTACACAACTGCTTGAAAAAGATCACATTGTGCAAGTGTTTTTAGATATTTTACTACAAAAATCGTACATATTGTGTCTTATTCATTTTTACCTGGTGGGTGGTAAAACAGACAAATAGCCTAACTTATGATCACTTAGGCTGGCCATGAAGATTTGAAGTTGATTTGCACCCTTTGCAATCAAAAGGGGGGTGTTGCCCAATTAGTGTTTTACCACAGCCGAATTGGTCCAAATTAAATTCTGGTGTATGATGTCATTGCGATTATTTTGATGCTCCCGATAGCATTGGAGCCTCACCGATCCCTGTGGTCACCCATGGATTTAAAATTAGTTAAAGGTATTGCGGAGGATTTTCTTTTTCCGGGTAGATCATCAAGACTATTGGTCCTCCTAGTTGTCAATCAGGAGTGTTGCGCAATTGCATTTTTTTTAAAGTGGACAAGGCGGTTCTTTTCTAAAATTCGAGAAAATCCTCCGCTACACCTTTAAGATTTGAAAATTATCCAGTGTGTCATATCTGTAGACCAGATTATCATAGCCACGTATTGTGAGTTCTTTTGACTTGAGCTAGTAACCATGCAGAACACTTTATCACTCTGTAGAAACCTCTTGGCCACCACCCAAAACACACCAGCATCATACCATCAATACTGCATGGACAAGCATTTTGAATATCTGTAATTTTTTTATCCTTGCAGGTCCTATACAAATGCTGGAGCCTGTAACATTGTCGGGTATCGTCGCCTGCGTCTTAAGTGTCCTGTGCGGAGCTCTCAATCTACTGAGGGGAGTCCATGCAATAGAAAGTATATTACAGGTTAGCTAAATCACACACTGATATTAATTCTGACACGGCCTAAACCATAACTTTATATTGGCCTTTGTTTCTTGTATCGATTAACAGACCGAACATTACTTTTCGCTGTAAATGTACCATCGTAATGTAATAAATTATATCTAATGCATAGTAACCAAACTCATGAATAATTTTGTCAGGCAGTGCACTTAAATATAATGTGTTTTTCTCTTCCATAAATAAAATGGTTTTGCATTGCTCCGTACATTGCCCTGATAAGTGAACCAACGCATCTTGACACTCTTCGTAATTCATGCACTTTAGCACAGGGCTTCCTGTTGCAATTTGTTTCCTCCTTTCCTTTTTTTTTTGCTTCATCTGCAGAACGAAGATGAAGACTTTAATTACGTAATTGCTTTTTTTCTGGGAACTGCGGCCTGCTTGTATCAGGTAAGTGACAGTAGTCGGACCGTAAGTTATTGTGGATCTGCCAGGCTTCATTTCCTCCGCTTTCCATCATTGCCTGACCATCTAATGCTAATACATCACAAAATACCCAGCTGATACTGTAGATGCCTTCATTAGAGATGCTTGCTAGGGATTTTGACTATTGACCATGCATATAGTATATAAGGTTAAAGGAATATTCCATTTTCTTAAAAGAAAAATCCAGATAATTTACTCACCACTATGTCATCCAAAATGTTGATGTCTTTCTTTGTTCAGTCAAGAAGAAATTATGATTTTTGAGGAAAACATTGCAGGATTTTTCTCATTTTAATGGACTTTAATGGACACCAACACTTAACACATAACAGTTTTTTTCAACGGAGTTTCAAGGGACTCTGGGCGATCCCGGGCGAGGCATGGGGGTCTTATCTAGCGAAACGATTGTCATTTTTGACAAGAAAAATAAAAAATATGCTCTTTTAAACCACAACTTTTCGTCTAGGTCCGGTCCAGCGCGACCTAACGTAAATGCGTAGTGACGTAGGGAGGTCACGTGTTACATATATAAAACGCACATTTGCGGACCATTATAAACAATAAACTGCCACAAAGACATTTATTATTATCATTCAACATACAACAACGTCGGAACGGTCCTCTTTCTCAACACTTGTAAACACTGGGGCGGAGTTTCGCGTTCGTCCTCTGTGACCTCTTGACGTCATGACGTATTGCGTGGGGTCGCGCTGGTGCATCACGACCGGATCTAGGAGAGAAGTTGTGCTTAAAGTGTATATTTGTTATTTTTATTGTCAAAAATGACAATCGTTTTGCTAGATAAGACCCTTATGCCTCGTTTGGGATTGTTTATAGTCCTTTGAAACTCCGTTGAAAAAAAACGTTAAGTGTTGAGTTAAGTATAAATTGTTGGTGTCTTTTAAAGTCCATCAAAACGAGAAAAATCCTGCAATGTTTTCCTCAAAAAACATGATTTCTTCTCTGCTGAACAGACAAGGACATCGGCATTTTGGATGACATGGTGGTGAGTGGATTGTCTGGATTTTTCTTTTGGGAAAATGGACTATTCCTTTAATTGTGTGGGTCTCAATTTGGTCAGCTTGTGAAGTTTATGAGCCATATCACACACTTTCTTTTGTTTCTCTATTTAGGTTTACCTGTTCGCCTGCTACTCAGTGTGGAGAAACATCAAGTCGTTTCTAGCCTTTGCTATGATTTGCCTGTGTAACATGTATCTGTATGAACTTCGAAACATGTGGCAGATCCTCTTCCATGTGACAGTTGGAGCGTTCATCACTTTTCAGATTTACCTGAGAAGACCGCAGGGCAAAGCGCCCGATTACAACGTTTGATCCCCTTGAACTTTTTAGGAATACAATCATAGCCCAACTCAGTATTGTCATAACTGTTATTCACTACTATAACCCTTTTACTGGCTCATCCGAGGAATAAAGCACTCAGGATCATGAAGCAGGGATTTGACAGGTTTATGCATTTTGATTTTGTTTTACATCCAGTTGAGTTACTATTAAGCTCACAGAAATGAAATTCATGCATGAAATATTTAAAGCAAATAGTGTTTTGCAAAACTAATATATTTTTCAGTAATAATGAGTTATTGACTTTTAATGGATGTTGGGGGTTGAAAGGGAAGTTCACCCAAAAATTAAAATTTCATCAGCATTACTTGCGTCATACAGATGCAGAAATGCATGTGTGTGAGGAAATGATGACAGAATATTATATTATTGGGAGAGCTATTCCTTTAAGATGATATTATAAAACATTTTTATACTGTAGATTGTATGATTGTCTCAATATTGATTGTTGAAGCCAGCTCATATGCAAGACAATTTTATTGCTGCCTACACACGAAATGTACCATTGGTAAATTTTTATCTTTTTACATGCATTTCGATCATTTTGTTTTGTCATATGCTTTCATTTGTAAGCCTAATTTCAGAGTCACCGTGTTTTCATAGTCATTAGTCAGATGTCTTTGCCCTGAAAGCATAATCAGATGTGTTATTTATCAAGCATGTCCTTGCTGCCTGCAGGTGTGTTTCCTGCAAATGAATGCTGTGGGCTTTGAGGGAAATGGAATCACACTTTCCCTCCAAAGCCAAAAAAGTGCAAGCTGCCTTTCATCAATGTGTCGGTTTGCTCCCGATGTTGTACAAAATGTTGTTGTTTTGTTTCCGTTTCTATTCATGTTGCTGGTATTGCATACTGCTTTCATAATGCAAATGACAGGTTGTACAGCTGATTGACAGAATATGGACCCAAATAGCTCAGAAAGCGTCATGTTTTTTTCCAAATGGTGTCAGCCTTCTTCATCAAGAAGAACATGTCAGATACCACAGTAGTCTCACTTAGGGGGTTGGTTAAGGTTAGTGCTGCCAGGCAAGTGTTTGTATGTATTTAACGCGGATGCCCTGTTCCAATACCCTCAGTAAAAGTCTTGAATTTGTTTACATTGTGTCATTACTTTAAATGCACACTACACTTTTACTAACATTTGACTGAAACTGATATTTTGGTGATTTTTATATAACTATGGATTATAACTACTAGGTCTTTGAGCAATAATCCAACAATACCATGTACAAGAGATAATATTTTCACAGAATGAATCATCATTTAGGATGATTTTATGTAGAAACAACACGAAAAATGACTATAGCTGCATGGTCAATGTACACTGCAAAAATTATTTTCAAGAAAACATTTTCTTAGTATTTTTGTCTTGTTTTCAGTAAAAATATCTAAAAACTCTTAAATTAAGATGCTTTTTCTTGATGAGCAAAACGACCCAAGAAGATAAGTCTAGTTTTTAGACCAAAAATATCAAATTTAAGTGATTTTTGTGCATAAAACAAGCACACACAAAAAAAATGCCAATGGGGTAAGCAAAAAAATCTTGAAAATTTTCCTAAACACTAAATTCAAGAAAATTTGTTTTATGCACAAAATCACTTAAATTTGATATTTTTGGTCTAAAAACTAGACTTATTTTCTTGGGTCGTTTTGCTCATCAAGAAAAAGCATCTTAATTTAAGAATTTTTAGATATTTTTACTGAAATCAAGACAAAAATGCTAAGAATTTTTTTCCTTGAAAATAATTTTGCAGTGTACATAGACCATGCAGCTATAGTCATTTTTCGTGTTGTTTCAACATAAAATCATCCTAAATGATGATTTATTCTGTGAAAATATTACCTTGTTTAAATACTTAATATATATTAGATTGACGGGTCAACTTTTAATTTACCTTTTAATAGTAATTCAGGAAATGCAGTGTATATTTAAGCCAAACAAACGCCTAAAACAAATCTCTGTTGAAATGCCCATTTTTCACACCAAAATAAATGTGTGTAACATTATTTTACCTGTATTTTGGGTTCTTACTGGTCAGATCATCTATTTTCGTCATATACCTGGCCTATTGGATATCCTCTCTCATCAGTCTTCTTTAAAAATTTTACTTTTTTGCTTTATCCCGTCTGTCCTCTCCACCTCCTCTGTCCTTCCTAAAATTTTTATTTGATGTTAGCGACATACCTAAAATAAATCACAGCTCATAAAAGCATTAACGCTACTTGTTCATTTTTTATTTTAGCACGGTATCCGTTGACTAGAACGTAAAGGGGTGGCTTACCTGCAAACTGCTTGACGCCAAATGTTTTTACTTGTGCATCAGCCATCTTTGTCATCAGACGCGTTGTGTGGTACATGTTTAAAAATATATATAATCGAAACCTTACTCTAAAACTATTTTCTATTGAGATTAGGCTTGTTCGACTTCGTGTGGCACCGCAAGAACCGACAGCCGAATGACGTCAAAGTACCGCGAGAACGATTAGAGGAAATTATACGAAGTCTAATTTTGTCTTGCTCTCGCGGTACTTTAACGTCATCCGGCTGTCGGTTCTGGCGGCGCAGCATGAAGTCGGAAAAAATCGCTTTATTACTACGTCACAGCGTCAGTAATTTGATTAGCCAGGCGAGGCGGGGAGACTCCAAAATGAGCGGGAAAATGTGCGGTCCGGACCAGTGAAAAATATTCAGGAATATCGAGTACAAGTTTATTGTGGAAAATCAATTGTTTTAAATAGGAAGAGTTTGCAGTTCATTGATTCACCCTCTGTTAACCAAAATACAATTTATGATTGTTTAAAAAGTGGCCATTTTATTTATATGTAGCCAAGAGCATAACCTGATATTGTAATGTTGAGTAGAAAATGACAAGCCCCGTTCCGCTGCAACTTGTTTTGTGAAATTTACAAGCAAGTAAAGCTTTGAAGTTTTAATATTGCTAATATTAGTTACTTAATCCGAACAGGTCGAGTGCTGATGAAGAAGATGGTGATTGTTATTATTATAAATTATTTGGCTGAGTCACGCGCTTCTCTAATGTTCCAGGTGAGGCAGTGACACTTTTGTGAATGAGAAAATTGCATGTACATTTCTTTTATAAATTATGTAATTTTTTTTCCAGCTTGTTATGTTCACCATTGATGTAATTATATAGTAACGTACAGTCCCTTGGTGAGAAATTGCGGTCCCTTTGATTTGTATTATGTTGTGTGAGTCGCCTCGGTTTTTGAAACCTTTGGTCTGCTGGATCAAAGCCAAATGATTTGGTCATTAAGCTGTTCGTAATGTCAATGAGATTCAATTCTCACTCCCAACACAATGGTTTTTTTTAATGCGTTATAAAACAGCTTGAGTCACTCAAACTGACCGGATCAGACACATGCAGAGACTCAATTCAAGTGCAGTCAAACGGGTCTTTTACTAAGGGCTATTTCATGGGCACATTTATGAGATAAAAAGGTCAGGTTTGCCAGCAGGGAAAGTGTACTGAAATTATGTGAATTATAACATGCTTGGATGGCCAGACAGCTTCTCTGTAGGGGTTCTCTCCTTCGTCTTTGACTAGACTAAAACTCTATAAGGATTTTACCAGTACTGTAGCTTTTCTTTTGTCCAAATAAACAGCATCAACAAACGCATGGAGAAATGTACAAAAACTTTTCATTTAAAAAATATTTTTAACATATTTAATTCCTGTACACTTACAGCTATACTATTTGCGTATACAGAAACACAACCTGTAATTGTAACTATAGGTGCACATTGAAAGGACGCTACTGCCACCCTCTGGATATTTAGTGCAACGCATATAAAGGAGTACCGTAGGCTGTTTTATGAATGTAATAGAGCAGTGGACACTGACAGTACTAAAGGTTTTTTAAAAGCTTTGGTTTTGTAACTGAAATGCTGTATAAAGCATGTTTATCATTTTCATAACCCTCATGTAAAAGCAGTTTTTACAAAAATACATAATAAAGACTAAAAACTAAAAAACAATTAATTCTAGAAAACTGATGCAAATAAAGATAAAAATAATAAAATGCTGCCTTTATGTATTGATAAACCACTGTCGTAATCAACACTACATGAACTACATGTTAAACATTATAGTGATTTATTTGCTTCGTAAAAAATATTGAATTTTTGACATGGCAAATAAGCAGACAACGCAAGAACTAGAGAATCTGACAATTTTACTGCTGGAAAAGAAAATACATAATTATTTGAATCTCAAACCTCTGTGTCTTTCTGTAGTTTGGATGACACAGAAAATCTATTTAAAGCAGAAGTGTTTTTCATTTCATCTTTTTCAGTGTTAACATACCAATGCAAAGTCAAAGCCATTTGTAGGTTAATTCCTCTTGAAAAGTGTAAAAAGTGTTTTGTTGTAGCATACAGACCGGCCTGACATGACGTGAATTTGGGATGTCTTTTTCAGTTCCATTTGCTGGTATTGGCACCAAAAATTCACCCTTCACCTTTAACTTAGTAATTTATATGGTATCCGTACCCCCCCTGGAACAGAAAGGCCATAATACACGTGTATCATGATGACATACAAAAACATTCAACCAGACTTTATTGTAAAATTGCTGGCAAGAAAATGGCACTGATCTGACAAAAATATAGACTGAGGTGATTCTGGAAGCCCAGCCGGGTCCAAGTTTTGAAAAGTGTGAACAGAACAAAACAGAGCATAGTGTTTGATAGTAGTTTGAGACAGGTGTCACTGTCAGAAATAAACATACAGAAGTTGTCACTGGGACGTTACCCTTTAAAAAAGTACCATTTAGGATATGTACCTTTGAGGTACTAATATATGCATCCATAAGTGTACTTTTTAAAAGGGTACCATGACGGCTTTTGTACCGTTATTTCTAAGAGCGCAGAATATTACAGGTCCAACACATTACACTGTAATCCTATCCAAATTTACTTTGCAATTTCTACACCGATGCTTTAAAACATGTAAAAACAAACATGTCACTTTATTAAGTATACGCTCTAAAAAATGCTGGGTTATTTTCAACCCAGCGTCGAGTCAAAAAAAGACAAACCCAGCCATTGGGTTAAATTAACCCAGAAAATGTTTACTAACAACCCAGCATAGGTTAAAGGGACATTCCACTCCCTTCGGAAATAAGCTCATTTTCCAGCTCCCCTAGAGTTAAACATTTGTTTTCCACAGCTTTGGAAACCATTCAGCTAATCTCGGGGTCTGGCAGTACCACTTCCAGCACAGCTCAGCACAATCCACCGAATCTGACCAGACCACCAGCATCATGCTAAAAAAAATCCAAAGAGTTTTTATATTTTTCCTATTTAACTTTCAATAGCAGGGGACTATTTTTGGGCACTGCGTAATATCATTGCGCCTCCTGCAGCCATGTTACGGCAGCAAAGTCCTTGATTATTACGACAGAATGAGAGTATAGTTCCTAGCCATACCTGCCTAGAAAATTGCAACTTTTAATTTTCTGTCGGTCTTAGTACACGATGTAACTACAGAAGTTTTAAATAGGAAAAATATTGAAACTCTTTGGTTATTTTCTTTGCGAAATGCCAATGGTCTAATCAGATTCAACGGACCGTGCCAAGCCACGCCAAAAGTGCTAGCGCCAGACCCGGAGATCAACTAAATGGATTTCAAAACGGCAAGAATCAAATGTTTAACTCTAGGGGAGCTGGAAAATGAGCACACTTTAAAAGAAGTTGAACGTCCCTTTAAATTACAACCCACCTGCTGGTTTTGTCCCAATTTGACCCAATGCTGGGTTGAAAATAGCCCAGCATTTTTTTTTTAAGTGTACATTTCTGTAAAAGCTTTGCTTCTTTATATACAAAGGCCTCACTGGAGAAAATGGACATTCATTGGGTCGTACCACAAGAGTGATCGGAAAGAAAAAGCTGGTCAAACTTCAGTGCAAAAATGCCATTTCCCTAGATATTTTTAAATTGTCTAATGCACCATAAATGCAAGACAAAAATCAATATTTGCAGATGTGTTTGCCAAGCTTTAAACGACTGTGGCTGTTCTAAAACACTTACTTGCCGTTTCACCTTTTCTACTCTAAATTACATTTTGTGTACTTCACAAAATACAGAACCTTTATGCAGAGACAGAAAGGGTGAAAAATCATTTTAAAACCTTTCCCAGTGTTAAAACTATGTAGCGTTTCATTAGGAGTGTGCACACACACATACACATAGGTGATAATAGACATCATTCTGATATATTAATGTACAAAATATATATATACTCTAAAATAGCTTTAACAGTTTGGCTTTCAGGATCAAAATATGAATAGTTAAAAATACAAAAAACGCCACATTTGGGCATTTTGCTCTGTTAAAAGTGTTCTTTGTCAGTCTAGAGGAGTGTGATCTACACACAATGTACTGTACCGTAATACTGTCACCTTTAACTCCCCTACCAGTAACAACCACAGTCGCTGCAATAAAGTTTGGATAACCATAAAGGGTTTGTAGCGCTCTTGTGCCAACTACAGCCTTAGCTCATTGCCATATCACCTAGATAGTGTTAAACACACAACAGGATTGTACGACCAGGACTCTTTACATACACCGATGAACTATATACACATAAAACAGCTGTGTTTTACAGGTATATAGGCTTCAGTGTAGTCATGCAGTTTTGGATCCACCAAAATCGGACAGGAACGCTCAGAAGCATCTCGCCATGCTCCCCACCTGAGAGTGCGTCTGCCTCCATTTGGCAGGGAATTCTTTACTTTGTATTCTTTGAGATTCCCATTTTTCTTTGGTCTCTGAAGATGATCTTTCCGAGCTGTTCCACATCATAAATACCCCCCGGAAGTCTCAATGTGCAATGGAGCTGTATGCTCCCGGTCGGGTGTGGGCTGTTTCAGAACAAATCCTATTCGGATTGGCCCAGGAAGATGCCCATCAACAACCAGGCCAGCCCCTGGAGTCTCCTCCTTGTATCATCTCAACCGTATTCTGAATCCAAGCGGCTGAGTGTTAGCTGCTGTTGGGTCCGCCGTTCAGGAAGTAGGTCGTCATTTCGCCTTTGCCCTTCACTTTAACTAACCCTCTGCACTCCAGTATGTAGTTGTACGAACTGAGAACCTGATAGAGGTCAGTTGTGACCTGATACAAAGGAAAACATCAATGAGAAGGTATTTATCATATTTTGTGGGTAATTCGGTCTACTTAAAAGATCTCACCTGTATTCTCTCAGGTACCCCAGTGCTGTCCATCCTGCTGGCTACATTAACGGTATTCCCCCATATGTCATATTGCGGTTTACGAGCCCCTATGACACCAGCCACCACAGGACCAATGTTGAGACCTACAGGGCAATTTATGAGCCATTAAACAATATAAAAAATACTTCAAACAGAGAAGGTACTGTAGTTAACTCATTCCCCCCCAGCCTTTTTCAAGTTTCACAAAATGCCTTCCAAAATTAAAAAAACAGACCCTCTGCTTTTAAACAAACAATCAAATAAAGTTTCATCCTATCTTCATTTCTTCAAAAATACAAAATTTTGAGCAGAAAGCTGAAATAATTGCATTTTTGTACAGAACTTTTGTTAGAGATCAGATTCAGAACGAAGATCAAAACATACACAGATTTTACAATGTTGTAGACTTAGCTGATGCTTCAGTTTTTATAAATTGGGTAAGAGCGCCACCTAGTGGAATTAAAGATTATCGTAAAAACTCGTCAGGGAAGCGTCATTGGCAGTAAAATGTTTTTTCTTAATGGGATACTTCACCCAAAAATTTTAATTCTGTCATCCTTTACTCACTCTCATGTTGTTACAAACCTGTATGAACTTCGTTGTTCTGATGAACACAAAGGAAGATATTTTGACAAATGTAACCAAACCGTTTGTGGACCCCATTCACTTCCATAGTATTCTTTTTCCTACTATCAGGGTTCCCACACCTCAGTTAACTTCAAATTCAAGGACTTTCCAGGTCCAATACTCTCAAATTTAAGGACTAAATGTGGGAAACACATTTCAAGGTAGAGCAAGGTTACATCGTGTTATCTTTAAAGTTACATTGTTACAGTTCCCTTTCGAGGGAACTCGTGCTGTGTCACTGCAATGACACTTTGGGGACGCCTCCAGGGTCTGAATGTGTATACCAATTTAACCAATGGTGAGGCTTAACGACAAAGACAGGGTGACGCGGGAGCCAGGAAGTATGTCGCCATCTGAAATATAGCCAAAGACAGCGTTACAGGGGCGCTAGTCTCGCGTAGCCAGACCTTCAATACTGAAGGTCGCTGCTTTTTCTGGACAAAGCCCGCCCACAAGCTGTTTGACCGACATGTCAAACAACCAATCACAGTTTGTTTCGTCTAGCGTCACGGTTTGGACTCCCCACAATAACGAGCCGGCTGGCAACAAGTCAATTATTGAAATAACCAGCCGCAACCGATTAGCATCTAAATAAACAACATTACTCACCATAGAACAACATTGTGCACTTCATCAACAGCCACACCAATGAGACGCTCCCGTTAAACGTCTGTTTGAAGCATATCTCTCCACTTTTTAACACATACAAGCAATTCAGGAGAACCGAACTTTTTGACTCCACTAACTGCCTCAAGCAAAACTCTTGGACGTCTTTTAAAGAGTCTATGCTGCGAACTTTGCATATTTTTGAGAATCCAATGTTTAGCTGATCATGATAACTGGTCATTATTATCCACGTGAACACGAATGATTCTCTTCCTCAATGGAACGTCAGAGCTTTGTTTGCCAGAGACCGAAACTAATCCCGACACTCGTGTCTCCTGGAAACCCGGTTTATTTCAACCAATCAAAGACGACTTTGACATTCTCACAGGGTTTCCAGAAAAGTGTACGAAAAACATCAGACGTTCAGCCAACAGTCTGTGGGCGTGACGTCTGAGGCTGAGACTACAGGGGCGCAGGAAGTATGGCCAGGGAGACGCAGCGTCTCGTTCCCTTCTCAGGGAACAACAGTTACATACGTAACCTGAGACATTTTCTTTTGTCAAACACAACTATGCAAAAAAGCATTTTGGTATGAATCAACATTCGCATACAGAAGATATAAGCATATACAGTAAACAGTTTAGCACGTGTGCTTAAAAAGTCTAGGATTTCTATGATATGATCCTACACTACACAGGGAATAATATGGATTTTTTTCCAGAAAACTTCTTGCATAAAATAGATTCAAGCACTTTTAATGACCTGTATCTATGCATGTATATTTTCAAAAACTTCCCAAGGCCTTGAATCCCCCCCCAGATTCACAAACTTTCAAGGACCCGTGGGAACCCTGCACATATGTCAGCGCATAACTCCTCTCAAACGTAACCACGCCACCCAGAAGTTAGCCGGCAAAGAGGCAAACAAACAAAGACGACAAACTTGTTGCTTTATGGAGCGACAACAGCAGGTAAAAAAGCATTCTAGAACCAATAAAAGAGTCCAATGACAAACTCGAATGACATTAAACAAAGAAATAAAACTTTAAGAGAGTTTTGTGAACACTTTTTCCCTTCATGGACATGTACATTAAATCATCGCGCCGTCACTCTCCTGCTGCTCTGTACTGCACGTTCCAGCTCATGTCGATCTATCCGATCAGAGAAAACACGTGAAGTGACCAGATGTAAAAGGCACTTAGAGAGTTAGGGATATGTTAACCTTACTATGCTTACCTATCTTCATTTTGAAGTTATTGAAAGAATGCTCATTGATGTACTTCATCTGGTCCATGAGGCGCATGGCGTAGTCGGCCAGAGCTCGAATGTGCGACCTTCCAGCCTTATCGTAGGTGGAGTCATTAAGCCCAGACGCGGCCATGTACGTGCTACCGATTGTCTTAATCTTTTCTAGTTGACGAAACTGATCCTCACTAATGATCTGCAAACAAGTAAAAAACAAAACAAGTCAAAAATCATTTCTCAGACCAGAAATTCATTTTTCAAAACACTTTTTTCAACTTTAACATTATCAAGTCAGTTTTGCACAACATAAAAGCAAATTTTCATTGTACAATCATGCAGATGATTATGTATAATTTTCTGCTGTTTCCTAAATTTTCCTAAAATGTCATTTTCATCAAAATACATTATAATTGACCACATGGGTAAACATTTTGATTGTCTTGTTCATGAACTTGCCATTTTGATGGGACTTTTGAGAGATGAACTAAGTATTTTGAGTTACAGGCTTTTGCAGGACCTCCATGATGTTGTGCAGTTTGTATGAATTGTTCTGAGAAATGCACTTATTATTTACATTTTTTTAGGAATGATTCGAAAAATGCTCCAAAGCGTTATCTTGTAGACTACTGTAGCTCGTAAAGTCTGTAAATGGTTAAAAAGCATCTCAAACATACTGAGGTTTCTCAAAAATCTGCTGTACCTCATCGAAGTCGGCGATGATCTCGTTGAGTAGCCTCAAGCACTCCACGCCTTCATTGTTAGCCTCAAGTTCCACGTAAAACTCAGAGAAGTTGCTGATGGAAGCAAACATGACAGCCACGCATTCACACGACTGATAGTACAGCTCGTCGTTCCTCCGCTCGCGGGCCAGGAAGTGTGCGGCCACATCTTTGGGCAGGATGTTGTGAAGGAGCCGACGGTTGTAGGCCTGAAGTTCCTCCATCTCCTCTTTCTCCTCTGTGGCCTGTGAAGACAATGAAAACATAAGATGATGTCACAAACATTCAAATAGCATTTAGCTTTAATGTGGATGACATAGCACACTGTTGATGAGGTTTATACGAAACATTTTATAATGAAATAAATGCCATTTTATTTATCAAAGGTTTGTTTTATTAGCTATCACTGGCATGCAACAAAGACTTGCAATAGTCAGGTACAGTAAAATGTGTTAGACACATGACTTGGAAAGGAAAATTATTTGCCCCTCCTTTAAGATCTGAATCAGAGAAAGCCATACACATCACACCTGTAACTTCCACAGAAAGTCCAATCTGGCGGTGGACTCCACCTGCTGGGCATGAAGGTAAAGTGCCAACACAAAGACTGTGATGACCACTGGTGTCACAATCTTTAGAGGAACTCGCGTGTCGGTCATACAGCTACAAAAACACAATGCTGAAATGTCAGCAATTTCATGTCAAAATAATACTGCTTTTGAACCACAACACAATATCTGGTTGCATGCTCATGCAGATTGTATAGTACATAAATGTGTACTCGTATAATGTTATGCAATCAAAAACATGCTACAGCTCTCTGGCATTCATCTCAGCTCAGTATTGTATCTTACCTTGTTCCATTGATGTACTCACTGTGAATACAAAGACACAAGCAAATGTGTCAGAGCACAACAGGCAACACTTTATCTTCCCCATAGATTCCATTAAACTGACCAGAGCCAAATTAGCGAGTACCCACTCAAGAGGGCTTTCATTAGCATAACTTTATGAAGTGCTTGAGTATAACTATCAGAGCGAGAGATAGTGGACAAAATAGAGACAGACAGACAGACAGATGGATAGAAAAACATACTAACAGAAAGACAGATAGATGGATGGATGAAGACAAACAGATCTACAGACAGTTTGATAGATAATGGATATATGTACGGATGTATAGATTAGCACACAGATAGATGGATGGATAGATAGACAGACAGAAGTACACACACTCACCTAAAGGATTATTAGGAACATCATACTTATACTGTATTTGACCCCTTTTCGCCTTCAGAACTGCCTTAATTCTACATGGCATTGATTCAACAAGGTGCTGAAAGCATTTTTTAGAAATGTTGGCCCATATTGATAAGATAGCATCTTGTAGTTGATGGAGATTTGTGGGATGCACATCCAGGTCACAAAGCTCCCGTTCTACCACATCCCAAAGATGCCCTATTGGGTTGAGATCTGGTGACTGTGGGGGCCATTTTAGTACAGTGAACTCATTGTCATGTTCAAGAAACCAATTTAAAATGACATTGTGCATTATCCTGCTGGAAGTAGCCATCAGAGGATGGGTACATGGTGGTCATAAAGGGATGGACATGGTCAGAAACAATGCTCAGCTAGGCCGTGGCATTTAAACGATGCCCAATTGGCACTAAGGGACCTAAAGTGGGCCAAGAAAACATCCCCCAAACCATTATACCACCAGCAGCAGCCTGCACAGGGGTAACAAGGCATGATGAATCCATGTTCTCATTCTGTTTACGCCAAATTCTGACTCTACCATTGTAGCCTCTTTTTCCTATTTGTAGTGGAGATGAGTGGTACCCGGTGGGGTCTTCTGCTGTAGTAGCCCATCCGCCTCAAGGTTGTGTGTGTTGTGGCTTCACAAATGCTTTGCTGCATACCTATCATATCATTCTCCTCTGACCTCTAGCCTCAACAAGGCATTTTCGCCCACAGGACTGCCGCATACTGAATATTTTTCCCTTTTCACACCATTCTTTGTAAAGCCTAGAAATGGTTATGCGTGAAAATCCCAGTAACTGAGCAGACTGTGAAATACTCAGACCCGTCTGGCACCAACAACCATGCCACGCTCAAAATTGCTTAAATCACCTTTCTTTCACATTCTGCTCATTCAGTTTGGAGTTCAGGAGATTGTCTTAACCAGGACCACACCCCTAAATGCATTGAAACAACTGCCATGTGATTGGTTGATTAGATAATTGTATTAATGACAAATTGAACAGGTGTTCCTAATAATCCTTTAGATGAGTGTACAGACAGACAAGCGGATAGATGGACAGATAGAGCTGGATGGAAGAACAGACAGGCAGATTGATGGATAAACAGACAGATATAAGGATGGATGAAGACAGACAGATGTGTAGACTGTTTTAAAGATTGATGGATAGATGTACAGACGGATGGATTAGCACACAGATAGACGGATGAATAGGCAGACAGGCAGATGGATGGATAGACGGACCGATGGGTAGACTGTTTGATAAATTGATAAATAGATGTATGGACGGACAGATAAGCACAGTGGTTCTCAAACTGGGGGGCCCTGCGATGGTGCAATGGGGGCACCGGTTTACTGACATTTTATAAAATAAATTAATTTATTATAAATTCTGTGTAATTAAATCTTAGACAGCACTACATCGAATAATTGTATATGTTTAATTCAAATTTTATGTTTTGAAATGTTTTATTTCATAAATTTTCTTTGGGGGGCCATGAATTGATGCACCGTAGACAAGGGGGCCCGCACGCTGAAAAAAGGTTGAGAACCACTGGAGTAGCACACAAATAGACGGATGAATGATAGACAGAAGAACATACAGACAAACAAGCAGATAGATGGATGTAAGAACATACAGACAGGCATATGAATAGGTAGATGGACAGATATAAAGATAGATGAAGACAGACAGACAGATACTCACAAAGCATTGGCCATGACAAGCAGGTCAACGTTGTCAAACAGGCTGACCTCTGGCACCTCCATGATGATGACGTACAAAACTTCAATGAAGAGCATTAGGATGAGTTTACCAATACTGCTGACCTGCAGAAACACTGAGCAGGCCAGTAAACTCAGCAGCACACATGAAGAGAAGTACTGCAGGCAGAAAAAAACATAAACATTATTCAGAGTACTATTCACTGATACATATAAATGACACCCTTTAGCAAAACAGTACAACAGGACACCACTGCACATCTAGTACACTTTCTGACCAATAACTTAACAGTTTGTTCACACACCTCTGGAAAATTGCAGGCGGGTGATGAACTGTTGCACAGGCTTTCCTGAGACCAGAGCGTGTAGTTAAAGAAAGAGCTGCGGACATGGCAAGCGTTCACAGCACTGGGGCTGATATTGAACTCCTGACTTAAACACGTTTTCAGGTCATCTGTACTGCAGGTGAACTAAAGGACAGATAAAGAAGTTACATTATTTACAAATTGAACGCTGAATAATTTCCATGTTAAAAAGTGAAAAACAATGTAACGTCTGCACCAACAAGCATTATGGCGCTTTTCCATTGCATAGGTGTTCATGATTCTCAACCTGTGGATGTTTTCATCACTAAAAGGGAGTTTGGGAAGTTAGAGCAGAGCACAGATGACAACAGGTTTACTCGAGACAGCACAAGCTAGCATGAAGCTAAAGATAATTTTTTACATTATAGCGATGACGCTGGTAGTGACGATATTCTCAGACCAATCAGTGATCTGGAGTGTTTTCGCATCACGTTTTGGTATCAGCTCGGGTCGCTTGGAACCCCAACAGAGGTGGTACTAAAAAAAAACTATAGGGTACTACGTACTGCACCCAGTGGAAAAGCCCCCAAAAGTAAGCTGACCCGACTCAAACCAATCTGTGGGGTACTATGCAATGGAAAAGCGCCATTAGTCAGCCAACTCTGATGCATGATAAAAAAATACATTGTGCAATAACTTGATGCTGTATATAAGGGGTTTCAAACTTTTCTGTCAGCTGAACCGCATTGACCGAAATTATTTACTTGAAGTACCCCTTGAGATTTTAAGTAAATATATCAATAAAACCTTTTTTTTTCTCCATTTTTTAAAAAAGTTTTTTATCAGTAGTATTTTACATCATTATTGTTATTATTACCAGTTATTGAACTTTCATCTGGTAAATTTCTTTTATTGGTAGATAAAATCTGTCCATTTTAAAATCTTGTCCGAGTTTTCTGATATACTGTAGTGTTGTGTAATGGTCACATGACTATATAAATACAAAAGTAAACTACAGGTACAGGTTTTATTATTTTTTTCACTTAAAGCAACACTATGTAGTTTCCATGTTAAAAGGACTTACAGCTCCCCCGTGTGGTTGAAAAGCGCAACAGTGCCTGGTATCAGACACTCTTCTGCAGGCAGGGGGAGGGGCGGGGCTGTGTTTCCTACCCTACACCGCCACTTTCAGAGTGTGCTTGTAGCAGCTAGGAGGCTGCTCAGGTTGCAGCAAGAGTACAATTTGTCCAGTTAAAAGTTGTTCTATCACTGAAATAATTTTAGAGACATTATTTTAAGGTAAAAAAAACTACATAGTGTTGCTTTAATAAGTTTATTAAATTATTTACATTTTATGATTTAATTGTAATTGATCAATTTGTTTCATCAACTCACAAACTCCCTGCAATTCCCCCAACCCAGTTTGGGACACCCCGCTATAATAATCTGATATATAATATGCATTATAATAATGCTATCAATTTATAAAATCTATTTAAATTATATAAAAATCTGTAAAAACTGATTATTATAAAACTAACATAAATGTTTAATATTTTTGGGAGCATGCCAGTCTCATAACTTTTTTTTAGAACAATGGGTCTCATTCACGAAGCATGCATACGCACAAATTTGTTCGTAAAATGTGGATACGAATGTTTTAACTGTAAAAAAATTCTGTAGAAATTACAGTATTACTGGCAACTAGCTGCCAGTAACTTACTGTAGATTTTACATTTATGTTATTTACTGGCAACAGTTTGTTCAAAGTTACATTTTTAGTCTTTATCTTCTACAGTAAGTTACAGGCAAACAGCTGCATATTTACAGCAATTTTTTACAGTGTAACAAATTATGATTTAACAAAAACTTTTTGCAAAAAATGTATGCAAAAACGTAAGAACAACTTAGACCACACGTTTGCAATAATCCAGAACAAGGAAAAAATATATTAAATATAACACAAATATATATTAGGGTGATTCTCACGAAACCATTGAAACATGACGGCACTAATGATTTTAGCTTTAAAATGTGTAATATAGTAACATTAAAAAGCATCAGAATTAACACAACACTGTGTTCTACCTTGCACAATGTGTGATTTCAACATAAGAAATTTTATCTCATTTTCTGCTGAAATTCTCATTACCGCAATGTGTCCAGCTGTGTTTGAACATGCGTTATGTTGTAATTCAATCAAATTAACACAATAATATTAAGAAAAAAAATAAATGGATGTTTTGCTAGACAACTTTAGATGACAGAAAAAATCTTTACTGAGTATTCATGTATAATAATAATGAAGAAAAATTAGGAAAATTATGTGTCCATGCCTGATGTTCTCATCCTCCGCAGCACTTTTGAGAACAGTTTAAGCACACATACAGAATTTTAATAAAGTTTGATTTTGAGTGACCAAGCACATGGACCAGTTACTTCAAGATGGCTACCAGGTAAGATCATTTTTTTTACAGTTAATTTGAAATATTGTCTTGTCAGAATGCTTACACGACATTTTGATTATCATTACCGCAACAGATGCTTATTAAATGTTAATTTCATTAATAGAAGCATAATACTTTAAATTTTAAATGCATGTGCAGAATCTCCAAATTATGTTCTTTCAGGTTTGTCATGTCATTTTGAAAATATGTCAGTGTTGATGTTTTCTGACTGTTGCGGTAATGAGATTTTTTAGGACTATTTTTTTAAATTATGTTACAAAAAGTGTTAAATGATAAGTAAAAGTTTTTAAATTAATGTTTCCATTTACTCCAGACTTTGTTTTTCAATGTCTGGTGGGAAAAAAAGTAAATTTAAGCAATTTTTACATTTTCATGCTTGACATTTTTAAAACCAAGTTTTCGTGAGAATCACCCATTATATTATAGGGTTCTTTTTCCTTATTCATGATTATTGCGTATGTGTGGTCTAAGTTGTTCTTACATTTTTGCAAACATAAGAAAAAAACTATTTGAATATCGCACAATGCATGTTTGCAATGTTTTTCTCATTTCAGTATATCTTGCAAAGCATTGCTTATAAAATGTAAGCTCTTAAAACTCTTTAATAGCTCCAGCGGTTGAGTGGCAAGTGACGTGTAAAATATATCTGAACACAGAATTCAGAAGATATAATCCCAACGAAGCCAAACATTAGAGATTTTATTGGCCTCTGCGGGCTTCCTTCAGTTTAAAAACAATCATTAGTTGTACTATTCAGTTTGCTACAGGAGCAGAAATTCACCTTCGAGTGCTGTTCTGCACCTTGAGTCTAATGTTGGTTGTGTATTTATGTGATCGCAATGATCTATAGAATAGTATCTGATGCTCAGAGGAAATAACTCTTCACTAAAAGGCTTTCGGGAGACTCACGATGTTAATGAAAGCGGAGAGAAAGACCAGGACGATTGTAAAAACTCCCACCAGGGTGCTGTTGAGTCTGGACTGAACAATCCTTTTGGACAGAGTTTGCAAGGGCTTAGAGAAAAACTGTCAACAGAGAAAGAAAAGCATTAATATCAGTCTACAGTATATACTACACAAGAATATTACATCTATAATGCTGGTGAAGCATTGTGAAAGGTCATTGGTTTGAACCCAGGGAACAAGCATACTGATAAAATGATGTACTTCGTAATGCACTGCAAGTCGTTTTGGATAAACGCATCTGTCAAATGCATACACTTAAATATAAATGCATTATTGTTTAATCCTGCTATAGCTTCTATTCCACTGAGTCTGTGCAATAGCTTTTACCAAGAAAAACCAAAGACAACGGCAATGATCGTTCCACCTCGGTGTGCACTAAAGGGCTGCCAGCTTTAGATTGTGTTTGTGCCTTCACTTAGTTTGGGTCACTGTCTCTAGAGACAAGCTCAGAGTTACACAGCTGGAGGCACAATATCAATTGAACCCAATCAGGTTATTTTAGTCAATGTTTCTTTTAGAGCAGTCTTGAGGTGAATTGAAAGACTTTGACTTTGCGACAATGTAAGGATGGTCTGTGGCAACATGATCTCACAAAGTTCAGTGGTATAGTCACGGATCTCCACACTTTTCCGTGTCCGTACCACGGACTTTCTTTTCCGTGTCAGTTTCACACATTGGTTCCTCAATTGTTTTTCCTATTTTTAAACTATTTTCGCTTTGGTTTGGGGTTAGATTTGGGGTTTGGGTTAGGATGTCACTTTAACTATTGGTTTTTATACTTTTTTTACTTTATACTATTTTTTCCAGATTTTTAAACAATTGTTGCCTGACGTTAGGGTTAAAGTTGGGTTTGGGTTTTAGGATGTCATTTTATGTAACAGAAAGTCATTCTAACCCCAAACCAAAGGGACAATGGTAAGAAAATAGGACAAACAATTGAGTAACCAATACGTGAAATTGACACGGAAAAGAAAGTCTGTGGTGCGAACACGGAGATTCGTGAGATCAGGTTGTTTTTGGAGGATGCCTTAACTTCTGTCATCATTTACTCACCCTTATGTTTAACCTGTTTGAGTTTCTTTATTATGTTGTACATATAGAGGAGATATATTCAAAAAATTATGGTAGCCACACAGTTAATGATGGTATCCTTTGACTTCTACTATGGAAGTCAGCAGGTACCGTCAACTGTATCATGTATCAAAATATTTTTTGTGTTCAACAGAAAAAAAACTCATACAGGTTTAGAACAGCATATAATTTTGTATGTATGTCTGTTATTCTTAGGGACCAGAGTTGAACCCTAAAACCCTTAAAGAGCACCTATTGTCCGATTCACTTTTTTCAAAATGTTGTGTAAGTGTGTATTAGTTCATGTTAAAGGATTAGTCAATTTTCTTAAACATATAATTTACTCACTACCATGTCATCCAAAATGTTGATGTCTTCTTTGTTCAGTCGAGAAGAAACCGTGTTTTCCGAGGAAAACATTCCAGGATTCTTCTCATTTGAATGGACTTTAATAGACCCCAACACTAAAATTGCAGTTTTAAAGAACTCCAAACGATCCCAAACGAGGCACAAGGGTCTTATCTAGCGAAACGATTGTCATTTTTGAAAAGAAAAATAAAAAATATGCACTTTTAAACCACAACTTCTCGTCTATCTTTGGTCCAGTGACACGTCAGCGCGACCTCACGTAATTGCTTGGAAAGGTCACGTGTTACATATATGACACACACATTTGCGGACCATTTTAAACAATAAACTGACACAAAGACATTAAATAGTATCATTCCACATAAAACAACGTCGGAACGGTCCGCTTTCTCCACACTTGTATACACTGGGGCGTAATTTCGCATACGTCCTCCGTGAACTCTTGACGTGATGACGTATAGCGTGGGGTCGCGCTGGGATGTCACATGACCAGAGATAGACAAGAAGCTGTGGTTCAAAAGTGCATTTTTTTGGTCAAAAATGACAATCGTTTCGTTAGATAAGACCCTTATGCCTCGTTTGAGATCGTTTGGAGTCCTTTGAAACTCTGTTGAAACTGCAATTTTAAACTGCATTAATACTATTACGTGTTGGGGTCCATTAAAATGAGAAAAATCCTGGAATGCCCCCCTC
Source organism: Misgurnus anguillicaudatus (assembly GCF_027580225.2). NCBI lineage: Eukaryota > Metazoa > Chordata > Actinopteri > Cypriniformes > Cobitidae > Misgurnus > Misgurnus anguillicaudatus. Next base: position 30,548,712 of record NC_073353.2, read on the forward strand.
AAAAAACACAACTTCCTCTCAACTGAACAAAGACAGACATTACCATAATTCCTCCCGCTTCGGACTTACAGCCTGTAAGTTAACTTCTGTTAGCAACCGAATCTTTCAAACATGGTAAGGATCCTCACGTTTTCGGCTGACGTCAGAGGTATTCAGACCAATCACAATGTACAGATTAGCTGGCCAATCAGGGACACAGAGCTTTTTAAATACGTGCGTTTCAGGAAGAGAGTGAAATCTGGAGCTACAAAAATTTACTGTATGTGGAAAATAATGTGGTTTTTAACTATAAAACACGCAAACACATTGTATTATACAAAATACACAAAATAACGTTTTTTTAGCAATGAAATAGGTGCTCTTTAAAGTGGCTTGAAGAGAGCAGACTTTTCACTTACTCCAATACACGAGTAAATAGCTGTGATGAACATGACAGCCATCAGGAGGACCAGACACAGCACATAGAAGCCAACCATCAGCCCAGAACTGCAGAACAACACAAAGAAAACATCACATTTTTTATGTGACCCTGGACCACAAAACCAACCTTAAGTCGCATTTGTAGCAATTGCCATCAATATTATATGGGTCAATGCTAGATTCTTCATGCAAAAAATCATATAAAGTATAATTTATAGTTGTGCATAGCTTCTATTTCTGTTTGCAACGATAGGAACAAAGATGGGCCAAGTTGAAGAGTGATTTAACTCAAACTGCAACAAAAGTCGCTGTTTATTTCCCTCCATCACTGCCGGTCAAATCATACACAACAAGCTGCTGCTTCTTCGTTTGTGGGTTTACTGGCCAAGCTGTCTGCATGTTTAATTGCAGACGATGATGCTACCTATGAGCCCTTGTAAATATATTTTGTAAATTTGCTACAATAAATATATAAAAAAATATTTATCATTAGTATTATGTGTTGCTTAGGACTTCATTTGGACAGCATTGAATGAGATTTTCTTAAAGCTACACTGTGTAGGCTCTACTTCCATCTAGCGGTGAAATTCTATATGCCAACCAATTGAATATTACTTTCTACCCCCCCCCCCCGTCGGAGTGCGTTTTAACTCCTACGGTGGCCGTTTCGTGCCATGGGTAACATGGCTTCCAATACAAAGCAAAAGCAATGAAAAATAACTACAATTTACAGTGTCCTTTGCCTGTGATCCGTCATAGCACACAAATTTATGTTAAACATGGAAAAAGTCCGATTTTCATGATATATCCGCTTTAATCACATACAAAAAGCAACCATAAACTTATCTTAGACACTACTTTTTCATTGACGCGAGGAAAAGTATCCAGTAGTGTAATGCACAACCATGTTTTAGTTAGCCAAGCTACTATACTATAAAACTTTGAGTTTACATAGACTGTATAGATTTAAAAGAATATGCTGAATTTCCTTTGGAGAAGATAGAAAGCAGGCAACTTTGGCATCCCTTGAGCCTCATGAGCTGCTTCCATCTTGGAAAACTACTCTAATGTTGACTTTGGTCTTGGTGTTTTTCCTGTCGCTTGTTTTTTTAAATCTCTTTTTCGCTTCCTTGTCGATTTGTTTTAATGTCCTTGAATGTCCTTGTTCTCCAACAGGCTTTTAAATCTGCCTCAAATCAAAACATTAGATCGCTGTCAGGACTCTGCCTTGAAGTCTTGTGTTATATTTGTATTTTGTCATGGTGGCAGAGTTCTGGCAGTCCCAGGCCTTGTGTGGAGGTTCATGCCTTGTTTTTGTGTGGCATGTGCCTCCGGTGTCTTGTCACTTGTCCCCGCCCCCTCGTTCTCCTGCTTATTGTTAATTATTACTTATTCCCATCACCTGTTTCCTCCTCGTTATCTTGTTTAGTTTCTCTTATATAATGTTCTCTTGTCCTTAGTTCTGTGCAGGTTCATTTTGTGTTGTCGGTGTGTGTGATCCAGTATTGTCAAGTCAAGTCAAGAGTTTTATTGTCAAGTCTAGTCTAGTGTTTTGTGTCAGCAGTCTATGCTGTATGCCCCCACGTAGGCTTTTGTTTGTCTTGTTTATTATTAAAATCCTTTGTTAACCCCTTCATCATCCGCTATTGGGTTCATCTCTGCTATCCCTAACAATCGCGGGATCATCACGGTGTGCGGCTGTTGTAAAATCTGAAGGATTTCAGCCTACGCAGGTCGCATATGCAGGCTGCATACGTCATTAAGCCTGGTTTATTTAAGTTAACTGAGCATTACATTCTCAAGTCATAAAAATATTACATCAATTTGCAATGAACTAAGAGTAACTGTCAGTTTCATATTCTGAGATAAGACATCTTGATGACGTATGCCGTCTACACATGCAACCTCGGGAGGCTTCAGCTAGCAGCCAGCGTGAGTGTAGTCTGAAAGGGCGAAAGGCGGAGCTTGAATGTCCCTCGTCGGCGAATGTATTTCAAGGATGGAGGTACAACATGGATTCAGGCATTCAAGCGACTCACCTGTATGTATTCTAAATAGCAGATTATACAATTACAAGAATACTTTGATTAGTAGGTGGAAGTAATTACACCTGAATAAGCACATTTTTAAAAAAAATAACACATGGGTTTTTGGTAAGTATTAACTCAAAAAACTACACAGTGTAGCTTTAATATTAAAATTTGTTGGCACCCTTAGATTCCCCTGCAAATTCCCTTAGATATTTAAATAGTTTCTGCTAAATATTGTCATATCCTAACAAACCATACATCAATGGAAAGTTTATTTATACAGCATTCAGATGATCTATAAATCCTAATTAAGAAAAATGACCCTTGTGACATATTTTGTGGCACATGGTGACACATACTGTATAAATTTCCCCTTACTGTATGTCTAGGATTTCATTACTGCGGTGCAATACATGTGAAATAAAACAGCTCACATATATGACTAAAGTCTTCATTTCCAAACATTATTAAAAATGCTATTCATTTCACAGGTATCTTGTCTGGTGGTGTATGAATTAGGCATTATTACTGTATGCATTGCAGTGTACTTACTGCGGTACAATGACGATCTGAATGAAGCAGATGAATAAAAAGACAAGGGAGGCACAGGCTACGTATGCGCCAAACCTGGTATCCACCTGTTTAGAGTACTGATAAAGATGACATGAGAAAGCATGAGGTTAACATAGATGTAACTGGCGTCTGAAAGCAAGTATTGGTGAACTGAAAGGTGTATGTACACAAAATTTAGAGATACCTTACTTAAAGGAATATTCAATTTTCTTAAAAGAAAAATCCAGATCATTTACTCACCACCATGTCATCCAAAATGTTGATGTCTTTCTTTGTTCAGTCGAGAAGAAATAATGTTTTTTGAGGAAAAAATTGCAGGATTTTTCTCATTTTGATGGACTTTAATAGAGCCCAACATTTGGTACTTGACAATTAACAGTTTTTTTCGGCGGAGTTTCAAAGGACTATAAACGATCCCAAACTAGGCATAAGGGTCTTATCTAGCGAAACGATTGTCGTTTTTGACAAGAAAAAAAAAAAATCCACTTTCAAACCACAACTTCTCGTCTAGATCCGGTCGTGATGCGCCAGCGTGACCCCAAGCAATACGTCATGACGTCAAGAGGTCACAGAGGACGAACGCGAAACTCCGCCCCAGTGTTTACAAGTGCGTTGAAAGAGGACCGTTCCTACGTTGTTGTGTGTCAACTGATACTAATTAATGTCTTTGTGTCAGTTTATTGTTTACAATGGTCCGCAAATTTGCGTTTTATATATGTAACACACTCTAAAAACAAACGGTGCTATATAGCACCAAAAGTGGTTCTTTGCTCGCAATCATAGAAGAACCGTTTTTGGTGCCATGTGGCACCGGTGAAGCACCTGTGTAGAACCATATAGTGCTATGTAGAACCAAATGTGGTGCTATAGTGGTGCTATATGGCCCCTATATGGTTCTACACAGGTGCTTCGCCGGTGCTATATTGCACTGAGAACGGTTCTTCTATGGTTGCGATTCAAATCAACAGTTTTGGTGCTATATAGCACCGTTTGTTTTTTTAGAGTGCACGTGACCTCCCTACGTCACTTAGCATTTACGTTAGGTCGCGCTGGACCGGACATAGACGAAAAGTTTTTGTCTAAAAGAGCATATTTTCCATTTTTCTTGTCAAAAATGACAATCGTTTCGCTAGACAAGACCCCAATGCCTCGCTCCGGATCGTTCACAGACCTTTGAAACTCCGTTGAAAAAAACTGTTAAGTGTTGAGTTAAGTATTAAATGTTGGGCTCTATCAAACTCCATTAAAATGAGAAAAATCCTTGAATGTTTTCCTCAAAAAACATAATTTCTTCTCGACTGAACAAAGAAACACATCAACATTTTGGATGACATGGTGGTGAGCAAACCATCTGGATTCTTCTTTTAAGAAATGGAATATTCCTTTAAGTAAGATGAAGACTTTCAAGTGTTTAGTTTCTAGTCCGTAAGCATGTGTGTGGATTTTGTTGTGTATTTGCATCTTAAAATTAACATATAGCTATATAGTACATCTGTGTGTGAAAACTGAAAGAATTTAGAAAATATGCTTGATACATGAACTAAAATAAGTTGAATATAGACAATAATAGACAACAAAAGTTTTATGACGTTTATCTGTCTCTGAAAGAATTGTATGTAGTACAAGGACCAGTTTATAATCATCTGTAATAACCAGTAAAATAAAAAGTACTGCTTAGTAACATCTGTACAACACCCAATTTCATAACATGCACGTATCTACAAAAGAACGAAAACAACTTCCCTTTCATTGCCTTCTTTAAAAAGAAATTCTGTCATTCTGCATGTCTCCTACACAAGCACTTTGAATCCAACACCATAAAATGACTTAAATCACAGTGAGACTTCAGTAAAGACGTCAGTCTCTGACTAATTCTGGACTTGGACCTTGAGTTTCATTGCCGCTATTCATCTTAGCAGCAGTCAGTCAGAACATCTTTCAGTCAGGCTCCTGGATACTTTTAGACCTGCACAATGGTACTAACATAAAAGAGCATTGATTGGCTCTCTCCTGTTTCTGCTGCTCAACCCAAAAAAACACTTCTAGTACTCTTTAATAGATTGTTATACAATATTTAAGGTTTACCCAAAAAATAAAAAATATCCATGTCACAGATATTAACGAATACTCTGTCTCAATTAAGTCACAAGATTTGCAAAATAGTAGCTCTTGCCTTCTATAGGCTTGTAAGGTAAAGTACTGAAGCTTGACAGGGATCAGACAGCTGTACCTTCTTCTCCAGGTCAGGTTCACGAAACGTCAGCAGAAATTTCTTGACGTGTTCGGACCGCAACCGGTCGATGCTCCGAGCGTCAATGGCACGGCCCAGAAACTCGTCCACTTCATCTTCGGGGTTCAGGTTTTCTTGTGTGTTTCTGAAAATAAAATGTCTAGATAACACAAGACGAAACGGTTGTTCTTCCCGACACCACACCTTAAAGTTACGTTTCACCTGCCCTAAAATGTATTAAAGTAATAGGGTTAAACCAAACAGTTCAGTATTCAAAAATTTTAACTCTTTCCCCGCCATTGACGAGTTATCTCGTCTTCTATAGGCTTATCTCGTCAATTAAAAGAAAACATTTGCATAAAAAATGTGTTCCTGATGAGGTTTAATGTTAATCTGTAATACCGCGATTTATAAAAAAACTGAAGCAAAAAATGATTTACTAATTTGAAACTATATGTATGTTTTAATAATCGTTCTGAATCTCATCTCTAACAAAAATTCCTTCACAAAAATGTAATTATTTCAGCTTTTTGCTAAACCAAAAATTTTTCTTAAAGAAAAACACCCATATTTAAGAGTTTAAGCAGAGAAAATTTTTTTAGATAGGATGAATTTTTTTCCCGGTTTGTTTGAAAGCATAGGGTCTGTTCTTTCATTTGATATATTTGTATGTTTATATAATTTTCCTGGAAGGCATTTGCGAAAATCACAAAAAATGCTGGCGGGAAACTTAAAAAAAAGGCTGGCAGGGAATGAGTTAAGTACGAAACTATTATAAAAATAGTGTATATTGTATGTGTGTATATTTATACTGTATACCAGGAGTCTCCAACCTTTTTGTGAGCAAGGGCTACCACAACGGATAAAACAATCTGGATGGCTACTTTTTGGTATAGTCTACTCAAAAAAAATTTGTTTTACTTGTTGATATGTTTTTTCATTGTTTAAAATGTTAACATACATAATAAAGCCATGGTAATATAAAAAATGTAATAAATAAATCTTAATGTTGGAGACTACTACAGTACAGTGTTCCCAGACACCACCAAATGTAAATTGTAATGATCTCACTCCCTTTTAACAGAAATTAGATGTATTCTGCAGAAATCCATCCATATTAAACACAGATTATTTGTAAGGCTACACAAAATTACACTTAACCTAATCAAATACCTTTTCAAAGCAGTGTGTTTTACCCTATTCATCTATTATTGATAAAACATTTGACACACATGGCTGAAAGCAAGATTGTGCTTCTTATACTTACTTGTCTTTGGGATCTTCAAATCCCTGCAATAAATCAATACAGAAAATACATTACACATCAATGCAGTGTGAATCAAGCACAACAGTGACCCCTTACGGAGAGACAGGGAATAGCAACTCAACATCATTAAGAAGTTCAAATGCTATGAAATAAACTGGGTCTGACAGAGCAAATTTTACTTGAGTAAAATAAAATGATACCTATTAAGTGAATGAACAATTCTGTTTTTTATTATCGCAAACATTAAATATACTTGACTTCATTAATTAAAAAAATCCTCTCTTTATATGATCGTAAAGCTGTTGTGCATGAAGAGCTCATCTCTAGTGCTATTTCTTTTTCATCCACTCTATAGTAAGCAGAATGCAATTCAAGAAAACAGCTTTGATTTGTCACCGTTTTCCGTTTTGGGGATTTTCAAATGTCAGCCCACTTTAAAAAGTACACAGAGGTGGCTGAGTCATAGATTTATCATGGTAAAATTGCTAGGAGTTCAAACAGAAGGTAAAAGGGTGATTTTTTTCTTATGTAACGCCAAACATCTTTTATGGCTATTCATTGCGGAATCAGTACTTAGTATTGTTCATAGCAGTGGCGGCCTGTGACTTCTTTTTTCGCGGGCACACAATGCGAAGTTCATCACAACATGTATCACACATGTATCTAGCCCGTCATGTGTGTGGTTCGTCGTTTCAAAATATGTGTTAGATATACCCCCCCAACTGGAACAGTAATGGGGTGGGGCAAAAACTGCCGTCATGGGACAAAGGTGGGGGACGAATATTTATCGACACCTCTTCGGGCCGATTGGTTGTATTACATGACTATGCTCCTCCCAAACTTAGTTAAATAAACTTTATTAAATCTATTGTGTGTCCATGGATAAATTGCTAGGGGATTAATACCAGTCACTTAATATACTGTATCATCTCCAAAGACTCCTACACACACATTGTGGTCCAGTCTACACAATTTGTTTCTGAGCAACACCTTCTGGGCCAACACATGCCCCTAGACAATACAACAGAGAAAAACAGGTGCTGTTGTGCTATTATGACACACATTTTCCACTAGTCAGAATACATCCCAGCCTTTATCTCTGCAGTGTTTGTGTAGGAGTGAACAGATATCAAGCAATCAAATGCTTGAGCATAAGCTCCACCATCATTATAGAGCTTTAAAGATGCAGTGTGTCATTTCTGCACAACAAGTGTCTATAAACGAAATAGCACCAAATGCGAGTCTATGAAATTTTGTCAATCGCCTGTTGGCTAATGACATTTTCAATTCTAGGCATGGCTCTAACGGGTCTTCAAGCAACGCTGCACAGACCAATACGGACTATCGGCACATCCGGGAACTTCACTGTAAATTTCGTCACCACCCCATTTTGGGGGAACACAAACTATACTTCTCATAGACTTCCATACAAAATAGTGGAACAAAGCAAACTTCGTACGAACTCAGATTAAACATGTCAAGTAATTATCTGTCCACCCTGCCTGCCATAGAGCACAAAAGATACATTAACACATTTAATTTGGTCAATATAAAAACATGTCCCATTAATTCTTCCAGCATCAAATTTGTATAACAAGGCTATCCAGTGATTGCTGGAAATATCACTAAGGCTAGTTGTATGGCTGGACGGAAAAGTGCACTCAGTACTCTAAATATAAAGACATAATATATAAATACAAAGTAACTTTCAAATACGAAGTAAAATCATTCACTTGCTTCCCTGTTGACTCGATGAGGTACGAGTAATGTCCGGGTTAGACACCTCTGGCCAATAAGGAGCGTTGTTACACAAATTTGACGCTGGGAGAATGAAAGGGACATGTTTTTATATTGATCAAGTTGAGTGTGTTGGTGTTTCTTTCGCGCTCTGTGGCAGCCATGGTGGACAGAACGTGTTTAATCTGAGTGATTTCTTGGGTTGTTTACGCCTGTCGGCTGTGTGCGAACGTTGCTTTGTTCCGCTATTTTGTATGGAAGTCAATGGAAGGTCTAGCTTGTTTTCCCCCAAAAGTGGGCGTGAACCTGTTCAGAGACATTCTATGACGTTGCGCCGGTTGTGCGTATAGGTACTGTATGTTATTGTGAGATTAAGTCGAGAACAGTGCTTATTAATTGCTTTTTTTGTACTTTGACGCCATAATTTGACGACGATGGGTCTGCGCAGTCCCACAGGAAATCGAACTCCACTAAAACAGAAACGTGACACGCAAACATTACAAAGTAAACTCATGGCAAAGGTTTTTACTCACTAGAGTGACTGGCTTGTATGTGATGCTTTAAAAAAAGACACTTAAGAAGGATGAGGTGAAACAGGAATGGGTTTGACTGAAAGGCATTTATCAACATAGCTAGCATGAATTTACAACGAACAATATCGTTTTCAGCATTTATTCATCTTTGTATTAATAATACAAACACAATTACTCATTGTCTGTTCAAGTTAATTTACGGGCATCCAATGGGAACCGGTGCTTCTATAAAAAACAAAATATGGGGTGTCTGTATGTGTGTGGCTCATCATGTCAAAATACGTGTTCAGTGTTTATGGGAACCTATGTGCATCACGTGTCATGTCAAACTGCGTGCCTGCTGCATATGCGTCGAAAGGGTTCATGATAAAAAAGTTGCTAACTTAACACTAAAGATTAACTCTTTCCTTGCCATTAACGAGTTATCTCATCAATTAAGAGAAAACATTAGCATTAAAAAACGTCTTCCTGATGAACTTTTATGTTAATCTGCAATACCGATTATCCACTAGATGGCGCAATTACCCAATTTATGAAAAAACTGAAGCCAAAACGTTATTTACTAATTTTAAACTCTGTGTATGTTTTGATAATCATTCTGAATCTGATCTCTAATAAAATTCCTTCACAAAAATGCATTTATTTTAGCTTTTTGCTCAAAAATTGTATTTTTAAAGAAAATTTAAGAGTTTATAAGCAGAGAAAAAATATAGATAGGATAAAACATTTTTTTTCCGTGTTTGTTTATTGTTCGTTTAAAAGCAGAGGGTCTGTTTTTTCATTTGATATATTTGTATGTTTGTATATAAAAAAAAATTTGGCCAGTTTTTGCCTTTATTTAACAGTGAGTTTATGAGAGGACAGGAAAATACAGGGAGAAGAGAGAAGGGTATGGGATCGGCAAATGACTACAAGCCATGAATCGAACTCTGATCGGCGAAAGTGCGAAAGCACCACATGTGTGAGCGCTGCACACTATACAATCGGCTCCGACATGTTGGTATATTTTTAGAAGAAATTTTCCTAAAAATCACAAAAAATGCTGCCGGACAACTTTTCAAAAAATGGCTGGCGGGGAATAAGTTAAGTGTGTATCTAGCAAACGCGAGCGTCTCTCTTTTATCATAAACCCTCACGAAGCGTCGGTAGCAGGCATGTATTATTTTGACATGACGCGCAATGCACATAGGTTCATATGACGTACGGACAGGACACACATCACAGTGTTTTGACGAGTTTCGCCTCTGGTCCTCCTCGGAAAAAAAGTCACGAACTGACACTGTGGGCATCAACTTTAAGTTTAAGTTAGTTAAAGTTGAAACATGGCGGCACCTCATTAATGTCGAATCTCATTGGTTCTTGCACTTCTCGTAGCTTGCCATCAAATGCTTATTTCGTCTTAAGTGTCATAACTGTTTTATTCCCTTTATTCCACTAGAGGGTGCACAATCAAAACAATAACAATAATTTGCGACGACAGTTGCATTTTATTTAATTATGTAAAGTTTCATGTAATGTTCCAAACGCAATTGTTAGTCATAGATGTTACACTATTAGTCCAATACAATGGTGTGTTAACACAGCACAGAATTAAGCTATTACTCCGCATTTGTTCACGACACTGCTGTCATGTGGTTTCTACGTCATTAAAGGCCGTAACAAAGGGTAACGTGGATATTAATGTCATTGACAGGCGACTGCACTGCCCCGTCTCACTGTTTAGAATGGCAATTATCGGTAACACTTTATTTTAAGGTTTATGTATGCTACATGTAATTATTATAGTAATAACATTTAATAATGCATAGTTACATGCAGCTAACCCTAAACCAAACCCCAACCCTATAGTAAGTACATGTTGTTAATGATTATTACTTAGTAGTTAAATGTATAATTACACTGCATAGACTGTAAAAAAGATGGACGACGCCTGTTCGCTCTCTTCCATTGGTGAAAAGTGAAGCCGCCAGTTGCCCGATATGGCGCTGACATCTTGGGTCTTGAGTCTGCGCAATAGCTATTTCGGGACCAGTCATACGCAGTAGTGAGCAGGAAGGGAAGGCGTGAAGTCAAAACCCCGCCCTCGCTCTTGTAGAATGCGCATATCACACGATATCACAGCTGTCAATCATGACGTGACACCACCGTTTTTATATCATTAAATAACTAACTAAACATAAACTTATTTTATAAACAAACATTTAAATTTACATCAGCGTGATAAAAACGACAGTAAATGACAGAAACCAGCTTCGGAAAAAAGATAATTGAAGTGTAATTCATTTTTTTAGTTGGTCTCAAGTCCCATTGAATAACATGGGGAGGCGGGGTTTATGACCTATACTGGGACCAGTCACTGGGGGCAATTGAGACGTTTTGGCTCCACTTTTCAGGGCTTGTGCGGCACGCTTGTTACACTGTAACAGTGATGCCGTAAAATAAAGTGTGTGACACAATTTTCTTATAATTTACAAGTAGTTGAAAACATTAGAGATTTTGTCAGTAAGCGGATGGAAAAATAACACTGGACTAGTAGTTTTTGGATATTTTACTACGAATATCTTAAAAATTGTACCTTTAAAGGACTAGTTCACCCCCAAAATTATGTTAAAAACCTCTATAAATGTCTTTGTTCTGCTAAACACAAAGGAAGATATCTGTAATCCAGCAGGAAACAGAAGCACCATTGATTTCTATAGTAGAAAAGAAAATATTATGGAAGTCAATGGTGCTCCAAAACACCTTGGTTAAAAATATTGCTCAAAATATCTTCATTTGTGTTCAGCAGAACAAAGAACTTTATACAGATCTGTGTCATTTTGGGTAAACTATTTCTTTATACAAGTATTTTTTGATTTTAACATTAATAAGCTACAAACTATGGGCGCCTAAAACGTGTGAGTTTTATTGAGAATAAGTTCACCTGAATGTCCCTTTTGACCGTGTTAGTCAAGCTGATATGGAAAAGGTGATTTAAACAGGAAGAGATAAAAGATATTCCCATGGAGCGGACACAGGAACTAATTGCTGGTTCCACTTTGCCTGATTAAATCCCTCGGGCGGTATGTGAGGCAATCCAGCTTTATTTAATTAGAGTGAAGTTCCCTTTGGGTTCCAGAGCCGGGGGGCTGAATGAAAGTGCAGGGACTACACAAAGAACAGGAGGCTCTTTTACATGTGGAAAAGTCCTTGGGATCGTTTTGGCTTAGTTAACACCTGTCAAAGGCCCCGTCCTTCAACAAAGGCAATTATACTTAACACTCAGATAATGTTCTCATATAACATGCATCTTCCTCACCATCCTTTTCATCTCCTTGGAAACCTGATTGCCTCCCAGGTGATTGTAGAAGGGTCGGTCCGTCCAGTGAGTGCTATTGTGAGTAACCGAGTTGGTGCGTTGCCGATTCATTTTAGCAATCATGGCCTTTTCTTCTTTCTGTAAAGGGAAATACAAAACCAAGAAGTCTTACAGTCATTAAATTGCTTGTCTTTTGAGGTCACCTTTCCCTAAATAGATCTGCATCGTAATAAATGTGAATGGGCTCTCTATCACCTAGTGCGTGAGTCATGCTAAGTCTTTCTTCTTCAAAGGGACGTGCACATTAACAAAAAATAATAGCATCACGACTTCTGTCATGTAACAAGGATGAAATACACATGAAAATCAGTGTAAAGTAGAAGGTGAGAATCAGTTTTAAAGAAATGAGGGTCGTACCCGTTTTTGACTGCAGCCCACAATGAGGTAGGTTTCAATGTTGTGCTTCTTGAGATAGATATTTCTCTCTCCACCAAGTCCTGGTTCAACATCGTAATCTCCGTTCAGGTAGTTGAGAGTGGCCTTAGTTATATGAATACGCCTAAGAGGACCAAAACAAAACAAGAAGTTGCTCTGGATTCAATCGTAGACAATGCATTGTAATGAAACATTACCATTTGCAGAATACCGTACATATACTGCATACCACTTAATAAATACTTTAAAGGACACCTATTATGCAAAATCCACTTTGGACATTGGCAGTCTGTAAACACAACCACGCTACAGGGAAACCCCATTTTTAAACCCCATTAGATTTTTAATCTCATCAGACATGCCGTTTTGATTCTCTTATCAATGTGATGTCACAATGATAAAGCCCCACCCATGGCCACTAACTGACAGTCCTGTATTATATCTCAATAGTAAGATGTAAGATGTCTCAGAATGTATTAACAAAAATCAGATCTATTTTAACTGAACACACTTAAGGGAGTGAGGAGCAGTAGCTCATTTGCATTTAAAGGTACAGACCAAAAAATAGCATGTTTTTGCTCCCACCCAAATAGGGGCATTTTGGACATGCGATAATAAATTATCTGTTGGGTATTTTGAGCTGATTCTTCACAGACATATTCTGAGCACACCAGAGATATAGATTACTTCAAATTATCTTGTAAAAATGGATAACAGGTGCCCTTTAAAAAGTATGCTTAAAAGCACATTATGCAACATGAACAATTTGTTAACAGTAATTTGTTACATTCTTGTCATTTGTTTACCCCTTATAAGTCCCTTGGGGTCAATCTTACCTCCAAGCCACTTTTCTTTAGATAAAAAACATGGTTCCCTTCATCTCAGTTGAATAAGATTTTGTGACTTTTCTAGACTATCTGTCAGGATTCATATAAGAAAACCTTGGCTTGATTCGCTCGTTCTAAAGATGTGTAAAAATTACCAAAGAGGCCATTTGGGGGTAAAAATGACCCCAATTGAAAATTAATGGATATGCAAAAACTTTTTTTTACTTGTCAAAATACAATCAATGCAACTAGAATAAATCTAAACATTTCAACACAGAAAAGTAGGCCTGGTACTAGAGCACAAATGCAATATAGAAAAGACATGCTCAATCAAAAACACGCACACAAACACATTAAAGGTATGAATGCCACAGAGAGCATTTTTTTACAGCATTTGGCAAAAAAAAACAGCCACAGATTCAAACAAAGATGTAAATTGGTGGGCTCTAATGCTCACACAGGTGCGTGCACACACACACACACACACACACACACACACACACACACACACACACGCACGCACACACGTGCACGCACACCCGTGCGCACGCACGCACACACACACTTACATTCAGTCAAATTTCTGTGGCATTTTGTAAAAACAGACATTTCAAAATGCATCAAAAACTAAAAAAAATTGACTATTTGAAATAATATTTATTTTGTCCTTTCTAATGTCCTTTATAATGTTTATATAAACATAAATTCACAACATGTATCAATAAAGTACTGATCTTGAGCAGTTGGCCAAATACACTAAAATGAATGGGTCTCTATGGGCCTCTGCTGGTCGAAATGATTTGTTTCCTAAACTGTAATTCTTTTGTTTTTTTCTAAACACCTGATGGCCGAATTCAAACACATAACATCTAGATCAATATCTAAAAACAATTTAAATCAAATTTAGACAAAAATTTGATATTTTACAGGCAAGCTAATGGTGTAGTTGAGGAATTTAGTAGTAAATAGGTACAAAAGTACTCAGTGGCGTGTTTACCCACCACGCAATTGCGTGGGGCCCCGCGGGCTTGGGGGCCCCCTACTGGCCACAAGGTGTGTGAAAGTATGTTACGTTTATTCAGACCCAAATCTAAGGTACGGATAAAGCACACATGAGCGAGAGATGTGCGGGTATGCACGCACAATAATATTTGCGCGCATCCTCGTGAGGGCACATTATAGGCTACTTCATGAGCGAAACTACGGGAAAGCACACCTCTGCTCAGCGCGCACAAAGCAGCTACACAAGTGCTGGAATGAGCGCTCGCTCGACTCTTTTGTGCTCTCGTAACTGCACAACATTCACTCAATGGTCAAGTTTACTTTAAAGACTTCGGGCTTCACAACTATTATTGGTGGTTTGGTTTGATCAGTGACACGCATCTTTTGTTCCACACTTGTACAGGTATAAACATGATAAAGACACCACGCACGTCGAAAATACATAAATCATATTCTATATCTCATCATTGTCATTAAAATCTTATCTTTAGTGTATGTCTAGTCTATATGCTTGTTGTATCTCACAGTAAGTTTGCCTCGGTTCTTGGACTTTGCTTAGGGACCCCAAAATGGTAAACACGCCACTGAAAGTACTTAATATCTCCCAAAACACAGCATCAATGTATAGATGGGAAGTAAGAAAAATTATGTATATTGTAATTACTCTTTTAATTTCTGGGGTCATTTGTAGCTCTAACGCAGTGTTTCCCGGTCCTGGTCCTCGAGGCCCCCCTGCCGGAGGGTTTTGGATGTCTCCTTGTTTGAGACACCTGATTCGACTCATCAGTATACCTTCAAAAATGGTAAACATGTCTCTCTAATGAGCTGGTGAGTTAAATCAGGTGTGTTCAATAAGGAGACATCCAAAACTTTCTGGCAGGGGGGCCTCGGGGACCAGGATTGGGAACCACTGCTCTAACATATACAGGAAAATAGGGGCTTATGAGGGTTAAAGTCCATTTTTCATTTGACACATGTTTTTTATTTTACATTTCATATCTAATCTCAGATAAAGTTGCTCAGACCTTTTCTTAGCTTGATCAAAAGCACAAGCTATGAATTGTATTGGGAATTGTTGAATACACTTGTCCAAACTTGCCTTGTGTTAATTTAAAAAGAAACACATTTTCACATTATCTTACATAAAAAGCTACAGGGAGGCGTGGGGGGTTTGTGTAATGGGAAAACCCATCGGAACAAAAATCTAAAGGTTTTGAAACTAATTTGAAGTTCATGAACCCACCCTGCTTTGCCCCCGGCTTCCATGTGATTAGCCAAGGTTACATCATTGGACCAGACATCAAACTGCCACTTCCTTAATCCCAGCACCCCACAGTGGACTCGCCCGCTGTGGATACCCACACGCATGTTGACGTTAACACCAGTGACTTCCCTCACCAACCTAAATCACAGACAGAAAAAGACAAACAATCTGTTACAGTATTTATTATTATTTACATAAGGGATAGTTCAAAAAGGACTCCTCAATTATTTCTCTTGTCATCTGAAATGCAAAAATTTCTATAGAAAAGATCTAAATTATATCGACTGAAAAAAAAGACTCCATTCTCACATACTTAAAAAAACTGCTAAGGTGGCATAGTAATCGGTGTAATACAACACTCAGCTCACCAACATGTTAACACTGCACAATCTGAACGTGGCAAACAAACCATCAAACTCCTTTGAACACTAAGGGTGACAGGCAAGTCTGTGGAAAAATGATTTCTTCCTGTGTTATGGGGCGCTGGGGCCGCTGGCTGCAGCTCAGAGGAAAACAGACATGTGCTCGCTGGAGCAGAACAAGAGTCCCTACCAAACCTGCTTTTATAAACAACCACTCAGAGTTCTCTGATGTTAAATAACTCACTTAAGGGACCCTTTGAACCTTTGTCCTGTCTAGCCTGATACTCATTCCTTCTTAGCAAATGGCAGCAAGAGAAGGTGCCTAACCTTCAGAATATGTCAGTCATGAGCATCAGGAGATATAACTTTGTATAACATGAGCAGTTTTATATTCTTATTTTAAATGTCACCAAAATTTGCCTATATACAGTTTAAAGGTGCAATGTGGCATATGGCGGTAAGACAATGAATTGCAACCAACGACTCACCCCTCCTTTTCGAAACGCATAGTAATGCTGCGTTCAGACGAGCTGCAGTAGAGGCGTCAAGCGTGAGTGATTTCAATGTTAAAGGCAGGATAGGCAGGAATTATCTAAAAAACTTTTTTACAAATTTGTTTAAACTGTCTTTATATACCAATACATAATTAAAATGTAAGTACTCTGAAAAAGAGGGTATAAAACTCGAGTGTCTGTAGACCTCTCACCACTGTTTTAAACACAGCTAATTATTTCCATTCAGTACGAAAGAAATGATTGGCTTGCGCGACTATCACTCTCTCTCGCGACCATGGCACCACCCCTGTTGCTACGGGATCTGCCCACATATGCGGACACCCGATTGATTTAACATGCACGAGGCACTCTAGGAAGAGCAAAAGTACGGCAGAGAAAGAGCATTCAGAACTCACAGTACCTGCATATGCAGTCAGCGAAGGCAAACAAGGCAAAAAAATAATAAATGAAGAAATCAAACGAGAGTAAATTTCGCGTGCCTTTTCCCCGAGTCGACGATGCGGTAGCGGGATTGTCTCAGGTCATCAGAGTCAACAATGCTTTCATCACGGAAACTCTTACATGCAAAACACCTTATGTTATGAATCTTCCACGAAATTCATCTTCATCACAGTGTAACTGATGGTAATAAAAAAACTTGTATCAATGCAACCTGTTTTTAGCTTTGTCTTATAAATATAACTAGCTCGTTTGTTACCGAATCAAACAAAAATATATTTTAAACTTTACCAGTATAGATATGCTAGCTTAATAGTGAGTACTTTAAGCTATCGTATTTGTTTATATTCGTGGTGATAAAGTTAGGTGTATTATTACATGTGATTCTGACAAATGTTACTACATGCACCGCGCTCCTTCCTCTCCGCTCGTCTGAGGTAAATGCTTCTCCCAGCAGAGCCGGTCAGCGGTGTGCGTTCATGTGTTTTGGGGGCGTGGCTTTAGAAGAAACCCAGAAGGGAGGGGGTGGAGTGAATGGAAATAATTAGCTGTGTCTAAAACAGAGGTCGTGAGAGGTCTACAGACACTCGATTTTTATACTCTCTTTTTCAGAGTACTTACATTTTACTTGTAAAGACGAGTTGATGCGTATCTGGAGGTCTTGCGACACGAATGAGCTGTTTAGCGCGACGCGGTAGATGCGATTCCGCCTCATTCGCGCATCTTGTTTGTGCAAATGGTGCAAATTAAGCGTTGCCGCAGCAAACACGCGAGATGAAAAATTTGTACTTTGGCGGAAAAACACACCACGTTCACCAATCAGGAACTTGCTCTAGTAGTGACGTGATTACAGAAAGCGAGCGGAGTCGCAGAAGCCTATGGAAGGCCCTCCCATGACGCAAATTTCCTCGTGAATGTCATGATGACTAGAATTTCATGCACGGCTTTCACGCGAGAATGAAGCGAGTAAACTCAAAATGTTCAAGCGGCAAACTAGACGCGGTACACGCAATTTTGACGCCTCAAACGTGGCTGGTGTGAACCCACAGTAAAGCTATGGTAGCCACCACAGGACAAACACGTCATCTTCTAAGACAACGTATTAACAAAGCACGATCTATAGATCAGTTTGTCCGTTTAAGCCTACTGTAGAAACATGACGCTGGCTTCCATATAAGGAGACCCGCGGTGTATGTAGATAAAACCGTCTCATTCTAAGGTAATAAAAACAATAGAGTTCAATTTGTAGGTTCAATACACCACCGATAATATAGTTATGTATTGCATTTCTGTCAAAATATCCTTCTGAAAGTTACACAATGCACCTTTTGTGGTTTTACCCTATTTGTGAAATATGGCCACCGTTGATACAGATGCAGTATAAACAAGTGATAAGATCTTTCAAAAGTCTTGCTGTTCATTTTGATGAACAAAAGTCACTGTTATACTCACGAGATGGCTTCGATCATGTCTACACCCATCTCTACGCAGCAGTGGGCATGGTCGGCACGAGCCTCGGGCAACCCAGATACGCAGTAGTAGCAATCACCCAAGATCTTAATGCGCAGACAGTGATTCTCCTGCAGACACACAGCACAGACAGAATGACTGCAGACCAATATATAAAATTAGGATTGTGCAGGATTAAATGAAAAATATGATCAACCACAAATATTATAGATCCACTGATAAATTGGCCAATAATCGGTAGCGACCTGCAAAAAAATGTATTTTTGTCTTGTTTTCAGTACAAATATCCAAAAATTCATAAATCAAAATGTATTTTCTTGATGAGCAAAATGACCTAAGAAAATAAGTTTTTTTGTGCTTAAAGGATTAGTAAATTTTCTTGGTTGCATTTGTGCGCGCTGAGCAGAGGTGTGGTTTCCTGTAGATTTTCGCTCGTGAAGTAGCCTATATGTGCCCTCACGAGGATGCGCGCAAATATTATTTGGCGTGCATACTCGCACATCTCTCGCTCGTGCGTGCTTTATCCGTACCTTAGATTTGGGTCTGAATAAACGTAACATACTTTCGCACACCTTGTGGCCAGTAGGGGGCCCCCCAAAAAAATCCAGATAATTTACTTACCACCATGTCATCCAAAATGTTGATGTCTTTCTTTGTTCAGTCGAGAAGAAATTGTGTATTTTGAGGAAAACATTCCAGGATTTTTCTTATTTAAATGGACCCCAACACTTAACAGCTTCAATGCAGTTTAAAATGGCAGTTTCAAAGAAGCGTAAGGGTCTTATCTAGCCAAACGATTGTCATTTATGGCAAGAAAAAAAAAAATGCACTTTTAATAACTTCTCGTCTTCCTCCCGCTGTGTGACACGCCAGCGCAACCTCACGTGGTGCGTCATCACGTCAAGAGGTCACGGTTGACATATGCGAAACTACGCCCCAGTGTTTACAAGTGTGAGAAAGAGGACCGTTCCGACATTGTTGTATGTCGAATGATACATGTACTAATAAATGTCTTTGTGTCAGTTTATTGTTTTAAACGGTCCGCAAATGTGCGTTTCATATATGTAACGCGTAACCTTTCGACGTCATTACGCAATTACGTGAGGTTGCGCTGGCTTGTCACACAGCCAGAGGAAGAAGAGAAGTTGTGGTTTTAAAGTGCATGTTTTTATTTTTCTTGCCAAAAATGACAATCGTTTCGCTAAATAAGACCCTTATGCCTCGTTTGAGATCGTTTAGAGTCCTTTGAAACTGCAATTTTTAAACTGCATTAAAACTGTTAAGTGTTGGGGTCCATTAAAGTCCAATAAAATTAGAAAAATCCTGGAATGTTTTCCTCAAAAACATAATTTCTTCTCGACTGAACAAAGAAAGATATCAACATTTTGGATGACATGGTGGTGAGTAAATTATCTGGATTTTTCTTTTAAGAAAATTGACTAATCCTTTAAAACAAGCAAAAAAATGGGGTAAGAAAATTACCCCATTTGTTTTAAGCACATTTTTTTTATATATATATATATATATATAAAGATATTTGTACAGAAAACAAGACAGAAATACTAAGAAAGGCAAGTCATTTTTTGCTGTGTAGTTAAATTAAGATGTTTAAGCATCTTCAATAAACATGCCTTAAGAAAAAAGTTACTTGTGTGACGTTTCTGGAAACAAATAACAAAAAGTTTTTATTAGTTGAGACAGTTCAAACATGTGTCTTAGTCTAGGACTAGCCTTAAGCCTTGTCTGTACCAGGGATAAATGTAACTAATTCATAAAACTTAAGAAATGCCATTTCAATATTCAGAATTTAGTTCATACGAGTTAAGAATGTTAATTTGAGTAACAGGTTTGTTTATAACTAAGATCAGTGACTTCAAAACAAGTTATTGAAATAGAGAGGAAATGTTTATATTTGTATATTTCTTATGAAACTGTGCTATTAATTATCATTAATTTAAATGAAAGTATGAAAGGTAAAACCACCAAACTATCGGTATCGGCAAACATCACTCATAATAATAGTTTTCGTATCGGCAGAGAAATGTACTGTTGCATTGGTGCATCTCTTTATAAAGCACTAAATAAATATTGTATTTTTGCGTAGTTTTTATTAAAATTATATTTTGCCAATATTGTATTGGAATTATTTGGCTGTTTTATTTGAGCTTTACATTCTTTATGTCACATCATTGGCACGAGACGTTAGATAGCCTATATGAGGAATGCACCACATTTATACTCTTCTTGATCAAATTACATCAACACTACAAACTGCAAATGTTTTATCCTTTTAAGGATGTAAATTTTTGTAGGTTTTTAAATGAGTTATGATATGGAAACAACTATAAACCAAACTGTTCCCAAGAAGTTTAAAGGTCAGATTTTAATCTCTGTCTGCACTGTATTTTTAAGTAATAAGCTCGGTATTTCGTTTTCAAGTCAAAAATGTAACCCCAATTGTAATATTTTGCTTGGAAAACATATGTAGTCTGAATAGCCAGAACTAATCTGTGTGAAGGCTGGGTAAAAGCATATAAACAGAAAGTCCATTTGAACGGATCTGTAACAGGGCTAATGGATTTCAAAGAGGCAGTATGACATTAAACAATTTCCATAAATATAGCAAACATTTTCATCACATGACTTTTTTTAAAGCGAGTCCAATGTTTGTTTCTGAGAACTATTAGAAAAGCATAACATTTCATTTTTTATATTTTACAAATGTCGCTGTTGACATTTGTCAACCCCGTTACTCATAATCACCAAAGAAAAAAATTACAGTTTATCAGCAAGTAAAAACTTACCAATAAGTCAGAAACTAACTAGCACCATACAAATGATAACTTAATATAGACAAAATTTGCAACCCAGTTATCTTTTCAATTTTGTTGGACAACTCACATAATAATAAGTAAGAATAATCCTTACTATATTATTATGGCCTTAGTATAAACAGATTTTTGCTAACTTAAATTTTAAGTACAATCAAATTGGCTTACTACTAGACTAAAAAAAGTTGGTTCAACTTAAAAAAGTATATGCAGGATTAAATGAGAAATATGATCAACTATAAATATTAGAGATGCACCAATAAATTGGCCAATAATCGGTATCAGCCTGAAAAAAAATGTCATGTATTCAGTACAAATATCTAAAAATTCTTAAATCAAGATGTATTTTCTTGATGAGCAAAATGACCTAAGAAAATAAGTCTATTTTTTAAATTATGCAAATTAAGTAAATTTTGTGCTTTAAACAAAAAATGGGGTAAGAATTTTTCCTTGAAGTGTTTAAAAAAAGTTTTTTTAGATATTTGCACTGAAAACAAGACAGAAATACTAAGTAAGGAAAGTAATTTTTTGCCGTGTACACGGCAAAAAAATTATTTTCAAGAAAAAAATTCTTAATATTTTTGTCTTGTTTCAGTAAAATTATCTACAAATTCTTAAATCAACATGCTTTTTCTTGATGAGCAAAACAACCCAAGAAAATAAGTCTAGTTTTAAGACCAAAAATATCAAATTTAAGTGATTTTGTGCATAAAACAAGCAAAAAAATTTGCCAATGGGGTAAGCACATTTTTCTTGCATTTTACTTTGATTTAGTGTTTAAGAAAAATGTTCAAGATTTTTTGCTTACCCCATTGGCAGATTTTTTTGCTTGTTTTATGCACAAAATCACTTAAATTTGATATTTTTGGTCTAAAAACTAGACTTATTTTCTTATTTTCTAATAAAAACATGCCTTAAAAACCCCATTACTGGTGTGACGTTACTGTAGACAAATAACAAAAAGTTAAAATTAGTAAACTTATTTTATAAGTTACAACAACTAGTCATAATTTAAAAAAAGACTAACGGTACATTCACACATTGTGTGAGCGTTAATGCTTCTCATTTACTTTGTGTGACGTCATGCGTTGCCGAACTGAATTGTGGATCCGTCGACGTTGTGTCACTGCCATTGCTCAAGGCAGAAGTTGAACATTTCTCAACTTTACAATCGCCAATGCATGCATCTGCCAATCATATCGCCTTATGCAAATAACAGAGCACCCAATTACGTTTTTACAAGATTGGAGAACAGAGGAGCATGTGTTGTGGCCATTGTGATTGTGCCTTCCGTCAAGCGTTAACGCTGACACCCCGTGTGAATGTACCGTAAGTTGAAATGACTTGTAAAATATTTTTATAGTGTAGAGGTTGACAATTGTTCAAACAGGTTTAAGTTTTAATCGTATTATTTTTTATTTCGTAACTTTATTGTGGAAATCGCCATCAAGTGTTAACTGAAGTACTATTGGGAGCTTATATAATAAGTGATCAAAACAGAAGTGCATGAACCAGCGGAGAGCCAAGCAGGATGCCTCAGGCTGGGCACAGGACTCATCGCAGCAAGCCTTGGTCTCATGACAGCCACCTGAGGGTCAACCCAGCACAGTCTTTATTTAACCCACAGCCCAAACAACAACCGTTTGTCAGTTCTCAGGACGGAAGTGCGCGTCCAAACTCATTTTTTGCCCAAAGGTTTTGAGAAGTGTGGAAACATTTCAACCAACAGCAGATGATGTTCGTTGGCTGGCATCTCTCTGCACTAGCACTAGACGACTTGACCGTGATGAGTCACTGTCCCTGGTGGAGATAACAAGTAGATAACCGGGCTGGAAGATCATTGTGCAAACACTCATCCAACATGAAGGAGGGAATGTTGTTGAATGTCTCAGCAGTTGTATGAGTGGGATGCAAGTGGAATTAATATTATACAGTCTCAGCTTGCCACAATATTTTACTAATAAAAGATGTTTGGCAGAGGCCGCTATGCAGATACTTACGGCAGCGAGTTTGTCAAATCGTGCAAAGAGCTCGTTGAGGGTCATCACTAACTCCTGGGCGGTACACTGGGAAGCCAGACTGGTGAAGCCCTCAATGTCAGCAAAGAGAATACTGCACAGAGAGAGAGAGAGAGAGAGAGAGAGAGAGAGAGAGAGAGAGATAGAAATACTTTGTTTTGTATCACATATCATCAATCATAGAATATTTATGGTACAACTTGTAATGCACTGCGAGTCACTTTGGATTAAATCAAATGTCAAAATGTAAATGTAAATAAAGTTGAATGTGCACCAGCACCTCAACTAGTAGAGTAGAGCATTGCATTCAATGCAGAGGTTGTTCGATTGCCAGGGAATGCACATACTGATGAAAAATATATATACTGAATCCACTGTTAGTCACTTTAGATAAAAGCACCTACCAAATGCATAAACGTAAATGATTTATCTAAAACCCCTTTTTGTTTATTGTTCAAGGTAAACAGGGCTTAATCTAATATATTTTATCACCACAAACAATAGCTTTACATTTTAAAAATTCTCCGCCAGCGTTTAAAAAAAAAGTGGCCAGCCAGCGCCAGCATTTTTTATTATTTTCACAAACGTTTAATGCTTTCAGAAAATTTTCTTCTTTAAATATATAAACATACAATACATCAAATGAAAGAACAGACCCTCTGTTTAAAAAAAGAAAAAAAAAGTTTCATCCTACCCTCATTTGTTCTTTTATTATCACCTTTCAAATATGAGTAGGTTTCTTCAAAAATACCACATTTTGAGCAAAAAGCTGAGATAATTGCATTTTTTGTGAAGGACTTTTGTTAGAGATCAGATTCAGAGCGATCCACAAAACATACACAGAGTTTGATCTGTTTGCCCTAAGGAAATACTTCCAGTTGGGTAAGAGCACCACCTGGTAGATAATAGCAGAAATTCAGATTGCCGGAAAAACTTGTCATTGGCAGGAAAGCGTTTTCTCTTAAAGGGACACTTCACTTTTTTTAAAAATATGCTCATTTTCCAGCCCCCTTAGAGTTAAACGTTTGATTCTTACCGTTTTGGAATCCATTCTGCCGATCTCCGGGTCTGTCGGTAGCACTTTTAGCATATAGCTTAGCATAATCCATTGAATCTGATTAGACCATTTAGCATCGTGCTTAAAAATAACAATAAGAGTTTTGATATTTTTTCCTATTTAAAACTTGACTCTTCTGTAGTTACATTGTGTACTAAAACCGACGGAAAATTAAAAGTTGCGATATTCTAGACAGATATGGCTAGGATACTGTCATTCTGGCGTATTAATCAAGAACATGGCTGCAGGAGGCGCAATGATATTACGCAGCAGCCTAAAATAGTCCCCTTAGTATCTTTCAATAGCAGGGTACTATTTTCGGTGACTGCGTAATATCATTGCGCCTTCTGCAGCCATGTTACGGCAACAAAGTTCTTGATTATTACGCCAGAATGAGAGTATAGTTCCGTTGGTCTTAGTAAACAATGTACAGAAGAGTCAAGTTTTAAATAGGAAAAATATCAAAACTCTTTGGTTATTTTTGAGCGCGATGCTAAATGTTCTAATCAGAATCAATAGATTGTGCTAAGCTATGCTAAAAATGGTAGCACCAGACCTGGAAATCAGAAAATGAGTATATTTTAAAAAAAGTGGAGTGTCCCTTTAATTGACGAGTTAACTCGTCAATGGCGGGAAAGAGTTAAATAGATTTACTGATACATTATCTGTGTAGCTTGTACTGTAGCATACTATGGTTTTGTTTGTAGTTTGACTGTAGTTTAAAACTGTAAGTTTGCCAAACTACAAGACACTCGTAACTTTAAGTAGCTACCGCAACCAAATAAAAACTTCCTCGCACTATACTGTAAGTCACTATGGTTTAAAAAAACATCTACCAAATGAAAAACCTCATGGAAAAATGAGGTCATACTCACTAAGCATCCTGTTGCTCATTCACCTATATTGCACGGTTGCCACGGTAACCCAGCGTACAATTCAAACCATCACCCACAGCTTTTCATTTTAATTGGCTATTTGAAAGGCAGACTTTACATAGAAACAATATCGGCTAAGTATTGTGATCCGCGCGTTACAGCTCCATTACCATGCCAATGGCACCATAGACAGGTTTGGACAGGAGGGTGCGATCTCTGCAGCAATAGATGACATTCACATTAGGAGAATGCTGTGTCTACAGAGACAAAATAGTGAAGCGCAGTATTCCCCCATCGAAGCCCAGTAATAGATATGGCTATTTGTGCACCTGAAACTAGAGACAAAACAAAACTTTATAGGCTGTTATGACTTTTCCTATCTTGGAAAGCTTTCACTGGAGCTGGTTTAACACTCAACGTGACAAACAGTGGAAAGATAACAAAACTCTGACTAAAGCCCAAGACAAGGGTTAGGGTGGTCTCTCTGTTTGGACTTAATAACCAAGTATCGAAGACGATTTCCAGAAATGTTTAAAAGTGGCCCAAAAGGGAAGATTTTCTCACCCAACACAAAGTTGTCAAGTTCCTGTGAAGTAAAAAAAAACTGGCTTTACTATGATTATGTTAGCCTTGAGGATATCTATAAACTACTGTACAAAATGTGCATTTAAAAGATTTGACCGTTCAAAACATACTGTCTCTCACTTCTGCCAATACAGATCAATCAATTGGATGACATTACTCTGCACTTCAGCTTCTCATCAGATTCCAGGTTGTGAGGTAAACTAAACTCTATTGGCTATTTTAAAAGGGGAGGAACCATTTAAAATGAGGAAACTCTTACATCCAAATAATGCATTTGTTATTGCAACATGTAACGCTTTCAAGTTGGAAAAATTACATGAAAGTAATTATGCAAAAATCTACAAATCGAAAACCAATATTAATTTGAGTGTTTCATTCTTTGCACATTTAAAATGATTGAAATTTAGCATGCAGAACAAAAAGTTTGCAAAACTATTCATCACCATTGACAGACTTGTTAGAAACTGACACATCCCATACAACTCAGCAATTCGTGTATCATTTACTGTACAATCCTGGGTTTCCTACTTATAAACATGACTTCGGCTGCATCCAAATACCCACAATTGTGGTCTTTGCAATTGACCACTTGCATGTCATATTTCCTGTATTTGGCCCAAGTGTTCTAGTGGGCATGAAGATCCCAAGCGTGCATGTATAGGTAATTACCCAATGGGACAGCAAGTGTAAAAATGTCAATCCACTTTGCACCAGAACGTATTCGTTTTTTATTCACTTTTAATTTATATTTAACATTTTTAAGTTTTTCTCTAAATAAAACTGACAAAGTGCAATGCCCTTAACCCGCAATCTCGAATACCTAGTATTTAAATAATTTAAAATGTAATAATTTAATTGAATAGTATTTAAGGCTAAGCGTATCCCATCACGCATCATGATCTGGATGTAAATTGTGAGACTATCGCACAGACGTGGCGAGATGTCGCAGAAACTTTAATTGTAAGTTAATAATGAATATTACATATTTTAGTAGTAAATGGAAAGTGTTGCACATTTCATTGGTGCAGACTGCATTGTTATGTATTTTATAAAACATCTGCAACTGCTTTTATTACATAATTAGAAACAACATTAATTGTGTCATTTATTCAGGGACTACTAAATAAATGATAAACTTTAAAGAGCCACACAGATCCAAAATCGAAACTGACCTGTATTGCAGTGTGTCATGTAGCTGTCCATCAATGTAAACAATGTGCAAAGTAGTTGAACCAAAAAGTGCACGATTAATAAAGTTATTGTCTTCTAAAGTAGGGAGTCGACTCTGAATCGCTGAAACGAGTCATCATATGGTTTGAATCTCCTGCCTGACTTTATCCACGTAATACCAACACTTTGTATAATAATCTCCGCCTACAGCCTTGCCCGGGAGAAACGAAAACTATGACCTGCCCACAGCTAGTTAGTGTGTAAACATCATATCACGCTGTGTTTTCAGTTTGTGTTGTTTTCACTACCAAAGGATGAAGATATGAAGAATCAGTGGTTAAAATGACTTTTTCAAGGAGAAAAGATACCCATATGGTTCAGTACCCACTTTATTTGGAACAACATACGTTTCCTAACCACGAGTTACATACTTGCTTAAATGAGTGTAAAATGTTAGTTTCTGTCGTCGTTTTATTACTTGGATTAATGATGAATGATGACGTTGTTTAAACTCTAAATATACTGTCAGAGAGTCACGTTAGCAAGCGGCTAACGCATGTGCACTAACTTAAGTGTTTAAATTTTTGCTATGGTTCGGTTAGCTTACATACTTGCTTAAATGAGTGTAAGAACGTTAGTTTCTGTCGTCGTTTTATTGCTTGGATTAATGATGAATGATGTGTATTGATGTCAATAATGTCTTCTCGGTAAATCATGTTAGCACTAGGTCAATACATGTTGCACTATGGTTGGTCTGTGCAGAGATCCTGTCAGTTGACCAATCAGAGCAGAGTAGGCTACTGAAAGGTGGCGCATAAGTGTTGATAATAATCTTTAAGTTCAGCAAATGTTCATTTTAAGACATGGGACAGTCTTGCATGCGCTCTCAAGTGGCCAAGACCGCAATTGTGGGTATTTGGACGCAGCCTTCGTTTGATCATTCATGTGCTAAAATTCGTAATAATGATATTCCCAACACCACTTGAAGGCAGCATAACTTCCTATTTTAGTGGAAATGTGGAAAAGCATCAAACAAGGCTGTGCATTTTAAGGCACTTCGGTGGGTCTTTAATTTTTTTTTGCATTTTCTGCATTGTTAGCTGGGAGACCATCTGGCCAACCCCAATGAAACCTTTCCTTCAGACTAAAAGCCTTTGGAACTTTTATCATAGGACTGAAAGAATATATGTTTATTTGATTTCTGCACTGATGAAGACAAGAATAAATTAATATTTTTATCATGTTAATTTAAATGAAGGTATGCAGAAACTCT
Source organism: Misgurnus anguillicaudatus (assembly GCF_027580225.2). NCBI lineage: Eukaryota > Metazoa > Chordata > Actinopteri > Cypriniformes > Cobitidae > Misgurnus > Misgurnus anguillicaudatus. Next base: position 30,576,922 of record NC_073353.2, read on the forward strand.
TAGGGACCCAGACAGCATTGCCCATTTTTCTGTTCAGTTCATGTAGCTCTATGCTAACAAGATGATGATATAAATCAGGTGTGTTAAATGAAGGAGACTTACAAAATGTGTAATGCATTTTTCCCCATTGCCTTAGCTGACCCATGCCGATCATGTGCAAAACGCACAACAGGGCCCCAAGCTGCATTTTAGCCCACTCCCTAATGTCATGACACCATATTGAATTTTTTATTTTTAATAGTCCTGATTAAAAACAAATGAACAATAACTTAAGGGCTGCCTTCTGTATACAACATTGCCAAGTCAATCAAACTTTAACAAGCACTTTGGTTGGAAGGATAAAGTGTTTATAAGAAACCAACATTTTTTTGTGGTTTCTTCCCCATATAAAATCTATTTGTGAGAACATGTTGTCATAGCACAGACTGGTCATTTGAGGATGAGCCATGCTGCTTTGAAATGGTCCATATGTGTCTGCGGTGGGGGGCTTTGCATTATTAAACTTAATTATAAAAAGGTTCAATCTCTCCATATCACTCTGAAATGTGCAATTTAGCATAGCAGAATCCAGTTATCTCTCCAAGAATTAATATAAACATCAAACAGCATGCACACACCACTAAAGCTACATTTAACTGTCCCATTAAGTACACAACACTAAAACCCCTTACATTAGTCATAGATTATAGCTCTTCATATAGCTGATGGACCTATTAGTGTTGTTAGTTGCTAAATATAAACCCTTAAATAAAAGGCCTCCCCCTGGGTGGGTGGATAAAAGTTATTTGATTCTGAAAGAGCGAGAGAGTATAGTTCTCAAAAGGGCAGGCGTGGAGCTGTCTGGGCTACAAAAAGCATATCAGGCGGATCTTTAAAGCTCATTTAACCGTTAGCTCGGAGTGACTCATCAGCCGCCCGGACCAAACATGTCGCTGCATTGTGGTGCGATGGCAGGTCTGCTTTTAAAAGGGAATCCAAACACATTATGGCCTCAGGAGCATTTCTGCTGGCTATAATAAACACACTCTAGGTCCTTTACTTGGCGCTAATAATCTAGAGCTTTTAAGCGTGTAAACATGACGCACACCAAGAAAAGAAATCCTGTCCATCCCTAATGGAAAACCTATCTACATCATCAGCACTATGGAGACCATCTTAAAATAGTTGCAGTGGCCCATTACACGTTAAAGCTGCGATATGTAACATTCGCCTCTCTATCGCCATCTCTGTTTGAAATGAAAATTAGCAGGTTACTTCTTACGTTTGTTAAAGAGCACCAATGGTCCAAATTCACGATTTTACATTTCCTTTGGTGTGTGTTAGTACATGTTAACGATATGCAAAAGGTACAAATCCCAAAGTAAACGATGACGCAAGTTATCGTCTCCAACGTGAATCTCATTTCTTGGACTACAACAAACACACGGATTGTAGACAACAGTTTACTTCCTGGGCCTGTTGACGTGGACAAGACCGACATTATCATAATTCCTCCCGCCTGGGACTCAGCCTGTAAGTTAACTCATTGCATTATGCGCAAATTTTTCAAACATGGTAAGGAGCGTCACATTTCCGGCTGACGTCAGAGGTATTCAGACCAATCACAACATAAAGATTCTCAACTCAACGCTTCTCAAATCTGTGCGTTTAAGGAAGAGAGTGAAATCTGAAGCTACAAAAATGTACGGTATGTGTAAAATAATGTTTTTTTAACCATAAAACATGCAACACATTGTACCAAATACACAAAATAACGTTGTTTTTAGCAACGACATTTCGTGTGAAATCTGACCTGACATTTTATAAATCATTATTATAAGCTCACTGTTGGGAATCTAATTATTTAGGTATCTGCTCAATGACTGATTTTTGCTCATTTTTACCCAAGTTACAGACTGCAGCTTTAAATTTATCATAAAAATCACAACCCTTTTCAGATTTAACAGTGAAATCTGAGATTTAATCTCTCCTCCACGAAAACGAAGCAAATATATTCATGATTCATCTTGACTCATCAAATGTTCGCGAGAATATAAATGCCAAAAAAAAACCACACTTACCAAACCTCATGATGAGTACAGTACTGTATATATATATTTGTACTTATTACATGGTTCATTGGAATGCTTGATTCTGATTGGCCAGTTGCGACATTTGCAGGTTTTTTAATACGATTAAAACTAAATAAAATAATTTTGACAGATACAGTTTAATATTACACAAAAATTAAATATAAATGTTTTTTAAAAACATATATTAAATTATATATAAAAAAATTATTAAACAAAATTGCATGTTTGTGAAATTTGTCTTATTTTAAAAATCCTTCCCACCAGAAGGTCTGAATTCTTTAAAAATTAGCTAAAATATTTCAAATGAATATTTAAAAGTTCCTTATCTTACTTAGTAGGTCAATAGCCGTGTAAAAAGCGGGATAATGTACAGGCAGATGGTTGTTATTGTGAAATAAGCCTCCTCTTCGCGTCGTGTCCTGATCACAGTGTCTGGGCTTAGTTCTGGGATAACAACCGGCTGCCTATCCAACTGTTTCTCGAACGCGGAAGTAAGTGATGTGATGTATTCCCTTTCCGGTCCGAGACTTCTGGTTCAATAGCCAGCCGGTAGAAAACAGTGTAGTGGGAGCTCGCATAAAACATGACATTAAACAGTTAATATTTACTACACCTGCCATGTATGAACCAGTGTGAGGATGAAATTAAGAAGTGGCAGATAGAAGAAGATATATTCAATCATTTCATGTTTTTGATCGAAGGTGATGGGTCTTCAATGCGCAAATATAAAAGTAGAGACATACCAGTATCTTTACAATGGGAGTCAGTCGAGTGTTTGTACATGGAATTTACCAAGACTTTGTGTTTTTAACTTTTAATGGGCTGGTTTAAAATGTCACAACTGTCCCTCTGGTGTGAGTTTTTTTAAAACGGCAATTTTTAATGGACTTGTTTATGGCGACACGTCAAGCTTCACGCGGTCCGACACAGTTAGCAGTATTTCTCATTCAACACATTGTAAGTTATTTGAACAAACCATAATAAACATATTAAACTACTACATGTATTGAGTATTGTTTTATGAAACTATTATTACACCGCTTTTTACGCAGGGAGGAGACATGAGCTTATGAAATTATTTGCTTACTTATTAAAGCATTTGCTTTTTCATTTAAAACATATCAAAAGTACACGCAAACAATCTCATTTCTGTACAAATTATGTCATCATCTTGGATTTTATAATAAACATCAAACAGCCAGTCAAAACGGCACACTTGTGTCCTTCACAATAGACTACCAGCTTTAGTGGGTCACTGGAAGTCATAAACCAGAAAGCTCAAAGATGGCGGTGCCCACGTTTACATCAAGAAACAGGTGGATACATTATTCCTTACATAATATATAAGTAGTAAGTGATGACGGGCCGTTAAATTATTTGAAAATAATGCACAACCAAGGTGGTAATACGTCACGATACAAAGCGAAACATTTTAAAGATTAAAAGATTTTTTTAAGATAAACATTTCAGTCAAGTGTTTTTTAACACTTTGTCTACAGGTTGCATTTTTTTGGCAAAAAAAAAACAATTCTTGCCAATGTCAATTATAATGACTTTGTGGTGACAGCGATCCTAAAAGGTCAAATGTAGCACAGGCTACATTACCTCAGGAACCGGGATGGCTTAAAGTAATCTCAAAGTGTTGACAGGAAAATTAAAGAAAAATGTCCGGAAGTAAATTGGAGTGTGTGGCTATAGTCTGATGAGAGGAAAAAAGCCCAGAAAGGAATGTTATACAAAGTCACACTTCCTGCTTATATAACATGACCCTTTAAATCTTTCACAAGTCACCACTCGGTCTGTATCAAAGTAGCTGCTCGAGAGCTCTATCCTCCAGACCCCTCACCCCGGAACCACTGCTTTCCATCAACCCATCGGCTGAACCTCTGTAACACGTGCCAAAAACACATCGTATACCAATGTATGCGCTTACACCATCTACACTTGACTGTTACTCAGTCTACATATGACTGCTTTTTTTCCACTGATCTTACTGTTATTATTAAATTGTGAATTTCACCCAACACTGCCCTCTGTACACAGTTGTAAAATCTTATCAGCTCATTATTCATGTACTAATGCTTCACGTACCTGGTGCTGCACAAGATTAACTCATCTGCCTTTTTTACCACCAGAACTCCCAGACTCCTCTTCCCACAACTGTGTGGGTTCCTTCAAGAGCAAAAATTCAAAAATGTTATATAACCATCCTTGGCAATTAAACCAGTGGGTCCTCCAGTAACAGACCTATCAATATTACACTTAGCGATATGACAAGCAAAGCACATCACTTGGCTGAACACTTAAACTGTTCCTCCGACCATGAGCCCTGTTTGCTGGGAGCTTTACTGGAGAAGGAATAAAGACAGACTCTCAACTATGAACAAACCCATGGCTCAGTTAACTACAGGTCCACAGGTGACCATTTTAAGGACAAGTTTGGTATTTTTCACTTAAAGCCCTGTTTTCAGATTGTTAATGATGAAATAGAACGGTTTTGACTGAAATTTGGACATATGATGCTGGCCCGAGAATTTTCGGGTGTTTCTTGTATCACCTCCCACCTCTATAATGGGTTTATAGGTACACAGGAACAATCCTTCCCAAAATGCACCAAACCTCCGTCCACAAAGACGCGAAACTCACCGAGTGGTCAGGGGTGCCCACTGACATGCCCACACAAAAATCGCTGCAAAAGACGCACTCCAACAGGTTTTATCGTAGTTTTTGTCCAACTCCATTGACTTGTATTAGATGTGCTGTGAGGTACGGTATTACTCCGCTGCTGGGAACAGAAATGGAGTTGTTTGTATTCTTGCAATTGGCGGATTATCGCCACCAACTGGGCTGGAGTGTCTATTATTCAAGCTCTCAACGGAGAGATACGGGTGTGAGGCGTTTGAAAAAATAGGTCCACAAGTTTACAACGAACGGTAAAACACCTGTTGGAAAGCATCTTTTGAAGCGATTTTTGTGTGAGCACACCAGTGAACACCCCCGACCACTCGGTGAGCCCCACGTCCCCGCAAACGAAAGTTCAATGCACTTCAGGAAGGACTGCCCCAGTGCACCTATACACCCACTGCAGAGGTGGGAGGTGAAACAACAAACACCCGAAAATTCTCGGCACATGTATGATTCAAAAACAAACAGACAAGTCCGCGCACGCGCCGGACGATCCGCGCAACATGGTGAAGCCCGCGCCGCGGAAACCGGACGATTCGCGCAACGCTGTGAAGCACGCGCCGCGGCAACCGGACGATCTCCGCAACGCTGTGAAGCCCGCGCAGCGGCAACCGGACGATCCGCGCAACGATGTGAAGCTCGCGCCGCCGTGGCAATCGGACGATCCGCGCACATCTCGAGTCGAGGCACTATGGTTAAAATGGATGCCGTCATTTTCGGATTCATTTTTGATAAAACGAAAATACAGTCGTCGTCACAGGTTCAATGGGTTATCATCTCATATTTAAACATCAAATGTCAAGAGATACCAGAGAGCCATATGTGACATACATGCACATCCCTATTATGAATCCAAAAGCAGTAAATACTCTATGTTTGGATCATCTTTCTAAATCTGATCTTTAATAATTGATTTTTTTTTATTCAAAATGTGGTATTTTTTGACGAATCCTACAAGAGGTGATAAAAAAGTATAAAGACAACATAAACGTTTTCTGTCACTCAACTGGTCACGCCCTTAATTATGCAAAACATTAAGGCTTAATATAACTTAAATTGATGAGTTACAAAAAAAAAGTTGTCATGAAGGGCAAAATAAGATACATAGGGGTGTGCGGGGCAAAAACTAACGCGGGGTTAGTTGTAACACGGACTGTTTGCATTGTTGCACAAGGTTGAGCGTTTAGTTTTTCCGGTATTTTTTTCTCCCGCAAATTATTGGAAATGTATAATGTTTTTCCAGAGAGTTATTGATGAACGAGTGTTTTGGTGGCATATAAGTAATTTTTTTCATCATATGTTTTTTTTTTTTTAAGTTGGGTGTGTAAGATACCAAATTGACTAAAACATTGCATCGTTTTGAAATATGTCTGCAGCTCTTAGCAACTTTTTTGGTGGGCTTGAAAATATTTTGACCCAGCGGGGTTAATTGTAACGCTGTGTTACAACTAACCCCTTAGCACTTGTAAGCGTAATTCTTGCCGTTGTTTTAAATAGGCTACACATGAATAATTGCTGGCTGCTAACAAAATAAATGTGCCTGTCTTTTCAAAAATCGTGTGTCAAATGTATTTTTGTTCATATATTTAATATTGATTGAATAAGGTCACGTCAAAGATTGAAATCATAATGAAATGAATGGCTAAAATCAAACTTTTATGCTCATTATCCCAGAAATTTATTTTGAAACTGTAGTATGGTTATTACAGACTGAGTTGCATATAAAAAAAATGTTTCGTCATAATTGTGCTGCTTTTCTCACATATTTAGACATTTGTATCCATTTATAATTGAACTATTGTTAGTAAAGGGCTGAATGAATGAATACAGTGTGGATAGCTGTCTTTTATAGACAGATATATAAACAATATCCACTTCAAGTATATAGACAAAATAGTATTGAAATATTTGCCTGCAAACTTAATTTTTAGCAAGTGTTACAACTAACCTCCTGCCTGTTACAATTAACCCCACCTATGGGGTAAGTTGTAACGTTTGCACTTCGTCACGTTTGGTGTAATTGTTCAAGAATGGTAAGTAATAGAAACAAACTTCAAATGTTCATTTGTAGCAGAGATGTGTGTGTTGTTTTTGTACAAATATAATCAATCAAACTCAAATATTTTTTGAATGATTGAGCCAAAAAACCAAAAAGCGTCGCGTGTTGCCCCGCTCTCCCCTACACCAAAAACACTTTTTGTACCAGGCTGTCAACACATTTATTTTTACTGTAAAGATGGGCATTTTAACATGGGGGTCTATGGGATTGACTCCCTTTTGGAGCCAGCCTTTAGCAGCCAGTCGAGAAATTGCAGTTTAAGTCACTTTTGTGTTGGCTTCCCTGATTCTAACCAATGAGAGGACACATTAATCTCACATGAGTTTTATAAACAAGCTTAGGTCCATTTTTTAATTTTGCCATGTAAAAGCGAACCAAAAAAAAAAAAAAAATGAAAACACACTTAGTGGTAATTAAAAGTAAAATTACTGAACACATCTGCACATTCCACTTTACACCTAATTTAGACATCATTCACAACTACGCTGACTGTGATTGGTTCATTCGAAATGTCTATCCGAAAAGCCACTTCTGCAGTCCTTTGCTATGATAAACTCCAACCTGGCCCAGACTTTATGCCTACGGTCAAGTGCCAGTTTGCAGAACGCTGTGAAAGCATCACATCTGACTCCCTGTTTTCAAGGGCTGTTGCCATTGAGCTCATCAGCAGCTGTTGTATATATGCCATCCCATCACAGAAAAAGGCTAGCATAGAGTAATAAGCCCCATTTGCGCAGACAGCGATTAAACAGATAAAGGTCACAGATCAAACTCACAATATGTAAAAATTGCATGCACATCCGCCAATGTGTAAAGTGCACTGATTTGATTAGTCTGTGATTTCAGAAGAAAAGAGGTCCCAACCTTCATTAATTCATTGTTACAGCTCATAGTCACTGTTTTGGTCCCTATATTATTTGCACAACCATGGTTAGCTGGAGAAAGAGATGAGAAATTGTACTCCTTTGCAAAGCCACAAGAGGGAGCATATTAGGTCCATATATGAGCTGTTGTTAAAATCCTAGGTTGACTTACATGGGTGTTCTCACGAAAACTTGGTTTTAAAAATGTCAAGCATGAAAATGTAAAAATTGCTTAAATTTACTTTTTTTCCCACCAGACATTGAAAAACAAAGTCTGGAGTAAATGGGAACATTAATTTAAAAACTTTTACTTATCATTTAACACTTTTTATAACATAATTTAAAAAATTAGTCCTGAAAAAATCTCATTACCGCAACAGTCAGAAAACATCAACACTGACATATTTTCAAAATGACATGACAAACCTGAAAGAACATAATTTGGAGATTCTGCAAATGCATTTAAAATCAAAGTATTATGCTTCTATTAATTAAATTAACATTTAATAAGCATATGTTGTGTTAATGATAATCAAAATGTAGTGTAAGCATTCTGACAAGAAAATATTTCAAATTAACTGTAAAAAAATGATCTTACCTGGTAGCCATCTTGAAGTAACTGGTCCATGTGCTTGGTCACTCAAAATCAAACTTTATTAAAATTCTGTATGTTTGCTTAAACTGTTCTCAAAAAGTGTTGCGGAGGAACTTCAGGCATGGACACATAATTTTCCTAATTTTTCTTCATTATTATTATACATGAATATTCAGTAAATATTTTTTCTGTCATCTAAAGTAGTCTAGCAAAACATCCATTTATTTTTTTTCTTAATATTTTTATGTTAATTTGATTAAATTACAACATAACGCATGTTCAAACACAGCCGGACACATTGCGGTAATGAGAATTTCAGCAGAAAATGAGATAGAATTTACAATTATAAATTCTTATGTTGAAATCACACATTGTGCAAGGTAGAACACAGTATTGTGTTAATTCTGATGCTTTTTAATGTTACTATATTACACATTTTAAAGCTAAAATCATTAGTGCCGTGGTGTTTCAATGGTTTCGTGAGAATCACCCACATAGGTGTCGTCCTCAATCTATTGACTATAGCAAGAAAAACCTTTTACATTTACGGATCTGGCAGGTGCTTTATCCAAAACCGAACTCATGCATGACCTTTGGGTTGCTACTGCAATGCTCTACCAACTCAAACTCAAGCTACAGGAACATTAAAGGTGCTTTCGGATTACCTGAGTCGATCTTACCTCACATTGTCATGCTTCTGAATGTAGATCTTGTGAAACATCATATCCTCCTGTTTGGCATTTATGTCGGCTTTCATCTCCATGGCGACGTGTCGAGGAAGCACAGAGAGGAGGAGGCGTTCCTGAAATTGATGACAATGGTGGGGGAAGAAAGAGAGAGTAAATACATACAGTACAGTAAGGATAAGTGACGTTCAATGACGGGCAGCAGTCTCCTTAACAGAGAGCCTGATCATCTGTTTATCTACTCGAGCCATCTCCTCCTGCTGAGACATGTAGTGACAACACGACAACAGACAGTGATGTCTCACATGCTTCTTCTCAATATGTGCAGCATACTGTGTTAGGAGAGATTAAAACCAGAACAACGACGAACATTTCAGTTCTTCTACTACAGCCTAAACAAAAAGCTCTGTGGTGACGCAACACCAATTTTGATATGGGAGTGACATCATGTGATTTATATACCGAAAATGATATTTTTAGGCATGGGACATGGATACATACATGCACACATATACATATGGCATGCACACATGTACATATGACAATTATGCATGGCAAGTCTTCACGCTAAGGCTCAGATTTCTCAAATGTACACACATTTGGCCGAGGTGCTCTTGATAGTTTTCTCACCTGTTGCTGGTTTTCTCTTTGAGAGTGCAGTCGGGCTTGAATACATTCTCTGGTCTCTTGGAAAGCCTGTCGCTGTGAGCCCTCCGCTGGGTAATGCGTGCACACTCCGACTATATTAGTGCATGAGAAGATCAGGACATTGGACACGAGCTGTGGATAAAAGCAAAATACAACATAAACAACAGGGCCAAACTTTTTTTGAATAGGGGAGAGAGGGGGCGAAAGTACAATTTTTCAGAAAAACTTCATTTTAAAAGATAATCTTTTAGACATAGATATATTTTTGGTGTGGTCAATAACTCACAAGTGTGGTCTATCAATACCAGGTGGAATTTTGAACAAATGTAAAATGACTTCTGTATAATTTCACTTTGAACATAAGTAGTGAATTGTTACTTTTGACCCTGTCAAAACGAAAGTAACACACAGGTGGGTCAGAAGTAACACAACAAAACAAGATACACCGTAAAAAATATTTTGCTGCCTTAAATTTTTTGTTGAATCGACTCGGATTTACAAGTCATTTCAACTTACTATTATTTAGCTTGACTAGAGATGAGTTGTTATAACTTATAAAATTAAGTTGACTTTTCTCAACTATATTACCAGGGCTCCAGACTGCCACCAAATGGTGGCAATTTGCCAACAAAATTTTTGAGTGTGCCACTGAATTTTACATCCAGCCGCACATGTGCGACCAGTAACTTGACCTTTTTTGTGATGTGACACTGAATTCGAAAATAGCACATTGTACTTTCTGCATCTATCATTACAAAATAAAAAAAATTGTAGAAATTACATTGCTGGGTATTACTGGCAACTAGCTGCCAGTAACTTACTGTAGATTTTACATTTATGTTATTTAGTGCACTGTAAAAAAATTCCGTAGAAATTTCAATGTTATTGCAGCTGGGTTGCCGGTAATTTACCGTAGATTTACATTTATGTTATTTACTGGCAAGAGTTTGTTCAAAGTTAAATAAATTTGAAATATTAAGAAGTCTTTATCTTTACAGAATAAAACCACACAATAACAGCCTCATGCAAAGCATTCTGGGAATCAGAAATCATCATCAACCTTTTTCTGTTTTTTGCTTCAGATTCTGTTTCCCAGAATGTTTTGCTTGATGCTGTTTTTTTAGTTTTACTCTGTAAAGACAAAGACTTGTAAATGTTTAATGTTCATTTAACTTTGAACAAACACTTGCCAGTAAATAACATAAATGCAAATCCACGGCAAATCACCGGCAACCCAGCTGCAATTTCTACGGAATTTTTTCACAGTGTGGCAACAGTTTGTTCAAAGTTAAATGAACATGAAACATTTTCAGTCTTTATCTTCTACATGTAAGTTACTGACAACCAGCTTAATTACAGCATTAATTACAGCTTAATTACAGTGTATTTATTAGTAATACAGTGGAAATTTGTAGAAATGGGAAATTTTTGGTTAGCATGTTGATTTACCGTGTGTGCCCCTAAATTTTCTGGTTGCGCCCCTAAAATTTTCAGTTGGAGGTCACTGTGCTCCTAGTGAAAAAAAGTTAGTCTGGAGCCCTGAATTACTATAAACTATATACTACTCATCTCTGTTGACATGACTTGTAAATCTGAGTTAATTGAACAAAAAATTAAGGCAGCAAAGTATTTTTACAGTGTAGATTTTTGTGTTACAAGTGTTTGTATTAAATATACATGACTATGACGTCGTAAATATGTAACTCTAAACATATTTTGTAATTTATCTTTGTAAAAAATAATGAAATTACATTTTCATTTTAAATTTCAGTTTTATCAAATGTTTCAAAAGCAACCAACAGTACAAACTTAAATAGTTGAGAATAAAAAAAATTCAACAGTTTGAACGCTATGAAAATTAAATTCAGTCAAATAAGAATAATGTCATATTTCAACATATACAACAGTATTAGCAGCGGGACAAAAGTAACAAGTATTTCTTTTGACCCGTCAGGAGATCTTCATATTTAAACACGATTTACTTTTATTTTGAAAAACTCAGAGAAGTTAAACTTTAGGATGTGTTACAGCACTAAATAACCTGTAGATTGATCAGTACTGTAACACGTGAAACGAAAAACACAACACGTTATAAGAAAAAAATGATCACTTTAGGTATTTATTATCATGGTTGAAAACACCTTTCTGGATCTACACGCGGAAAACGGTGAGTAAATAATGCGATATTTGTCATGTCTGTCAAGGGTTTTGTGCCTAAGATGCTGTCATAGTTTGGGATGCAAATTTTATCAGGGCTCAGAGAAAATGGCTTTGTTACTTTCGTCCCATGTTACTTTTGCCCCGGTTCTCCCCTATATATTAAAAATATATTTATTTATTTATATGTATGTATAACTATATTTATTTATTTATTATATACAGCTACAGAAAAAATAAGAAACCACGTTTTACCTTCAATCATAATTTTTTCTTTATGTATTTTGACCAGTTAAAGGTAGGGTAACACATTTTGAAAAATGCTAACGGTAGCCGCCTAGCACTGAAATCACGATCCCGCCCTCAAGTCAAATCGCCATCCAAAGTCACGCCTCTTTCAAAACACATGAACACGCACAGATCAGACGGTCACATCTTATGTCTATTTACCAATGAGAAAGCTTTGCAGTACTAAGTGAATAACATTTCCAAAATAACCAACATAAACAACTGGTTTACATCAGAATTAGTTTAGGCACACTTTCAGTTGTGTAGACGTAGTAACTATATCGTTACGCTAATCCGTAAACTAACACAAATTTCATAAGCAACACAATGTTTCATCAAAGTAGAATATCTAATCCATCTCAATACAAACATATCACATACCTACCTTACAAAAATAAACAGTGCAACGACCCTTTCAGACCCTTTGCCTCCTGCAGCCGTTCGCATCTTGTGGTAAAGCAGTAAAGTTACCGATGTTCATTTGGGTTTTTGCTCTTTGCTGATCCAGGCAGTTTTTGCTGTTGTTGTTATAAAAGGTGCCTTTCATTTTGTGGCTCCTTTACAGGTTGTCAATTCAGCAGAAAAGTTTGCTGTTCTCGCTGTTTACAGACAGGAGGTGAGCGCACGTGAATGCGCCGATGACGTATGGTGTCTGCGTGGACTCGCTGCGCGGTGGGCATTCAAATTACGCTTACGTATGAGGGACAAAAAAGGAAACATCCGTTCGGACCGAAATCTATGATTGGTTGAACATTTTTTGGTCCTACGCCTTTCACAGATGACGGCATAACTAAAAATGTTTCAGGATCAAATCTGTTACCCTACCTTTAAGAAACCTCTTTGGGCTGATTGGTTGGACATGACCATGCTTTTTTCTTTGCGCTATTAGCACATTTTTAATACCATGCAGTGTAACTTCACGTCTTATTTTCGTCATCACTATGTTTTAATTAGGGGATGTAAAATATGTAAATGTAGTAAAATATAGTTTATTTTTAGGCACATATTTTTCATCTTGGCCTCGCTAATATTGGCACAAAAAAAGTCATTTAAAAGTTTAACTTTAACACTTTCTATGGTTTCAGTAAAAGACAGAAAATCTGCAAACCTAAAAATAGAATGTGTGATAAAAGACAAGCCAAGGCAAAACCAAAGCTGTTCAGTGTCAACGCAAATCAATTTATCTGGGTTAAAAACCCTCCTCCTTCTCTTTGACAGGCTAGGTCAGGATCAGGGCATCTTGACTCTTTTCAAACACTCACACTGAAGCAGCGGGGCCTGTTTCCTTAATATATCATTTTAAACCAAACTTTAGCAGACATACCTCTTCCATGACCACAGGGCACAGGTCATAGCTGCATCAGTCCCTTCAGTCTATGGTTTGTTTGTCTTGTGTTGATCGTAGAAATGGGCTAAGCAGTTAATGGTAATTGGTACGGCACAGGCCGTGTGCCACTGTCAACCACTTAGTTCACTAATTAGGGCAGTTGCGGCTGGTGACTTCTTTTTTCGAGGGCGCTCGATGCGAAGTTCGTCACAACATATATGTAGCCAGTCGTGTGTGGTTCATAATTTCAAAATACATGTATGTTCTGCGCATTGAGTAATCCTATGTGCATCACGTGTCTTGTCAAAATAAGTGCCTGCTGCAGACGCGTCTAAAGGGTTTATGATAAAAGAGACGCTCGCGTTTGCCAAATTCTCGCATAATCTGATGCGTAATCAGAGTTTACTCTTAAGAGAGTGTCTTGGGTTTATTTTGTGAACGTGAGCGTCTCTTATCAAAAACTGTTTTGATGCATGTGCAGCAGGCACTTATTTTGACAAAACACGTGATGCACATGGTTCACATGACGCAACAAACACGTATTTTGAAAACACAAGCAACACATGACACTCCGAAAACTTATTTTGAATTTGCGTCCCTTGGATGAGCAATCACGAGCCGCCACGGAGTTAGGGTACACCATAAAAAAAATTGTGACTTACATCTACTTGGATTTATTCATTTGGTCATGAGTTGTTTAAAATAAGTTAAGCAAGCAGGTGCTTTTATCTAAAGAGATAAATAAAACAGTTGTTTTGTAACTGACTAAAACGGATTTGAAAATTTGGAAATGGATTTCTATTTGTTTATCAGAAACCAAATCCTATTGGTTTAACACAAAAATAGTGGTAACACTTTACAATAAGGTTCATTAGTTAACATTAGTTAATGTATTAACTAACATGAACAAACCAAGAGCAATACATTTGTTACAGTATTTATTCATCTTTGTTAATGTTGGTTAATAGAAATAAAGCTTTTAATTGTTTGTTCATGTTAGTTCACAGTGCATTAACTAACATTAACAAGATTTTAATAAAGTATTAGTAATTGTTGAAATGAACATTAACAAAGATTAATAAATGCTGTATAAGTGAAGTTCATTATTAGTTCATGTTAACTAATGTAGCTAACTAATGTTAACTAATGAACCTTATTGTAAAGTGTTACCAAAATAGTATATGCACTGCAAAAAAAAAATTTCAAGAAAAAAATTTCTTAGTATTTGTGTCTTGTTTTCAGTAAAAATATCTAAAAAAAATTTTTTTAATTCAGATGCTTTTTCTTGATGAGCAAAATGACCCAAGTAATAAGTCTAGTTTTTAGACCAAAATATTAAATTTAAGTGATTTTGTGCATAAAACAAGCAAAAAAAATCTGGCAACCCCATTGGCAGATTTTTTTGCTTGTTTTATGCACAAAATCACCTATATTTTTTGATATTTTTGGTCTAAAAACTAGACTTGTTCTCTTGGGTTGTTTTGCTCATCAAGAAAAGCATCTTAATTTAAGAATTTTTAGAAATTTTTACTGAAAACAAGACAAAAATACAAAAACATTTTTTTCTTGAAAATAATTTTTTGCAGTGTGTCCCCAATCTGACAATGTCTCCCTATGTTGGATGCACATTTCCGAGCGATCATTTATCTTCTCGAGGAGGACACCTTTGTTTATTACAGAAAGCATTTATTAGAGGACCACATTTGCATCACATCTGGTGTGAACAGGTGTGAGGTTAAAGTAATGACATTAAAAGGTCAAGCTCCAAGGTGCTTCTGTCCTTGTTTTTAAGAAGATGCTGGTGACAAAGAAAATAAATTGACCAAAGTTATGATTAGAAATAGAGAAAGATTTCTCCCTGAGCAGAGAAAAGCAATCAATTACAAATTCATTCTGTGCAAACCTTAAAAACAAGCCTCATGGACATAGGCAGTAAATAGCACACCATAAACAAAGCACCAGACGGTAAATAAAGCACTATTCACAAGATCATTACGTTCAACTTCATTAAACCTTTGATAACAAAACGTTTAAGAAACGACCCCATTGATTGACACCTGGGGTACATATTTTGGCAATTTTTCCAACAGTGTATATATGGAAAAGAGCTACAGTAAAGTATTTCTTATAAAGTACAACAAATATACAGCACAAGACGGCATAAGTACAACGCTTAACTAAATTATTAGACCATCTGTTTCAAAGACAGTGACGGCCGGTGACTTCTCTTCTGAGGGGCACAAATTCAAAATGTGTCCGGAGTGTTATGCGTGTTGCTCGTCATGTCAAAATACGTGCCTGCCATGCATCAAAAGGGTTTATGATCAAAGAGACGCTCATGTTCACAAAATACTCGCAAGACAATTTAATTACACATGATATTAAGCCAGTATCTGGCAAACATGATCGTCTGTGTCTCTTTTATCATAAACCCCTTCAAAGCGCAACATTCAAATTAAAACGTATTTTTCTATTTAAGTACTGCAAATAAATAATAAATAACTATATTTGTCTAAATAAAAAAATTAAGTGCCTTACTACTTTTCTATCTTTTTATAAATTTAATTAAAAAAAAATTATGAATCCCAACAATTATATTGTATTAGCATTACAAATACCATTTAAGCATTGTACATAATTACAAAATTCAGGTGAACTAAGATGGAATGAGTCACAAAGACTGAAAGCAAAGGGAAAGGGCAGCTTGTGTACCCATTGCAGTATCACGGCAACTACGAGTGCCATTTCATTTCAGCCGAGTTAACTTCTGCTGATTAAATATGTGATATTGGGCCATAATATTATCTTTGGGTAGCAGCCACAGTGTAGTGTTACATGTCTGCGTATTGAATGAAGCATTCCAGTTGTGCATTAACTCCAGTTCCATCAGTGCCATAGAAACAAACACACGATTTAGATAAGACCGCCAGTCCGCAAAGCAAATATTCAAAAGCAACAAACCACGCTATTAATACAACAATACGGTTTCATGTTTCGCAGTGGCCTTATTAGGAACCTGGCAAAACCCAAATGTGAGGGGACATGAAAAAGCAGTTTCTTTTGCGCTGTAGGAATGCGATGATCCAACAGCTATGAAAGGGGTAGGAAAATATGTGACCCGTCACGGAAACCAGTGACACAAGTCGGCAGCACAACTTTCAAGCAAAATGAGAAAAAAAGTGTTTTTTTTAAAGAGGTGATTTTCTCAAAATGCCCCAATAACTCAAAATTGTATTTAATTGATTCACATTGTGCAAAGTTAGGGGAAGATGGGCCAATCGTGGATCTTCTTAGAGGTCAATCACTTTCTGTCAAGGCCCACAAAATGCAAACCTTTCCAAACAATCCCTCTTTCTTAGCCAGTATGATGGCTACTACCACTAAAGATGTGAGCTGTGTACCAACCAAGTAAGTATGATGCAATGTAGGAAAAAAAAATTGAATACAAGCAGTGTGTTTATGACACAGTTGTGCAGTTCACCTGCAAGCCAGAATCCACTTGCATACCAGCTGTTAAACAGAATACAAACACCACTTGCAAACAACAGACATGATGCAAGCTCAGGTCAATATGAAACATAGACCAACAGTATATGGACACAAAAAAGCATTCGAACTTCGCATCGAGCACCCTCGAAAAAAGAAGTCACGGGCCGCCACTGGTTTGTATTATAGTTTATAGCATTATTTCAACAAGGTGAGGAGCAGTGATAAAGTACGGATTGTAGTTGAATTTTGCGGTCTTTACAGAAGCTTTCATGCAATTTATTTTATGCTTTAAAGTCCCTGTAAAGTCAAACTTGAAAATTGTTTCTAAACACATTATAAATCTTAGAAATGTATTGCTGAAACAAGCCACAAAAGACTGTAAAAACTATGTAGTACTGAATTGTGAAGTTACACAGTTTTCACCATTTCAATTAAGGATTTTTAAGGCGGGCCTAAAATGGTGGTTCGATGACCATGCATGGCCCCGCCCCTAACACAATCGCAACCATCCATTCAGGTTGTAGCTGTATTTGAAATTTGAGAGACAGCAGCTTTCCCACGAGTGAGAAGCGCCGACAGCGTACATATGCTCCAACCGTTTGGGAGCAAAGAATCCTACCTGTTTTTTCAAGATTTTAATAATTTATTTTATTTTTCTTAGCGTTTTTTTAAATCATTAAAATTTGTCAGGGTTGTTAATAACACATGTTGCTGTGGTGTGACAAACTCAGAACACATTTAATATCAGGGGCTTTGAGGACCGAAACATCTGAATGCAAACTTTCCAATTCCAAATCTTGCTGCATTCCGGAATGTTTTAAAGCCATTCGGAACGAACAATACGTTACATCACACTTACATCTGTATTTATATGTGACCCGTGCTGGCAAAATGAGTCGGAATAAGCAATGCCAAATTTTGAGTTAGAGGCAAAAGAAAGTATAAATGTCGATTTTGGTTCAAATTTAATTTATTTATAAAAATAAGTACATCGTCTAGCAATCTTAATGCTCTAAATAGTTATTAAACATCTAAAATGATCTTTATTTGTACGTTTTTTGAGGGGTCTACCGTCCTAAATACTTCATCTAATACAAAGATGCGTGTCCATCCACATGTGCATGACATTTTAGGTTTTAAAACATGCAGGAATTAGAAAATAGAGTGCGGGACTTGCTTTATGTGAAAGTAGTTATTAAGAGAAATAAAGTCCGGGACCTGATTGATGTTAAAAGTTATTAAGAGCGATAGGATATAAAAGCGCTATACTGTATAGCGCCAAATATATAGACATTTACACAGAATTACAGTTTTAAAAATATCTATATTGACAAAAATTCACACAGGTAGGACCTATAATCTGTACTGTCTTAAAGGGACACAAGGCAGCATTTTTACGTTAATAAATCATCTTCGTAAGTCGGTATATGGTTAAATGACTCATTACCGGACGAATGAAGTCTCTCTCGCCCGCCCCTACCGTCTGTAGGAAGAATACCCCACTTGCAACTTCGCTGTATCCGACCCGGTGTCCTTCAGTCTCGCAAAGTCTCAGATATCGCGAGAAGCAGTATCACTTTACAGCAAACAACACAGAGGCAGGCGAGCTAAACACGGCTAGCGATTGTTGTAAATGGCAGAGCCGGGGAAGAAGCATCAAAAACCCTTGACGGAAGGGAAACATAACTGGATTGGAAATAAGCTGACAAACTTGGTTCCGAGGGGGGAGGGATAACAGTTCGTTTTTACGACAGTGTGTTTGAAAGCATTTACTTTCACTAGGGGGAGCTCGTAGAGAAATATTACGCAGACTTGCCTGGTTTCCCTTTAAAGGTATAGCGGAAGATTTTCGTTTTCCGGGTGGATCACCTCTGTTATTGGTCATCCCAGATGTCAATCATTCTGATTATATGTTGACTTATAAACGTTGTACGTGCTCGCCTCTCGGTTCGCTTTCTGCACATGCGCACTTTCACGCGTATGTGTGTTGTGCTACGGTTTCAACCATTCATTGAAGCTCGCGTTCTCGCTGTGTTTTTTTTTTTTCAAAATGTCTGAGGGTCGCAAGAGAAAAAGTGTCTACGAATTGTATGACAAGAAGAGAAAGGACTATAAAGAAAGAAACAAGACCAGACTGTTTATGAGAGACTATTTCACAGGCTGGCTGCTGGTGTGAGCTAAAAGGACAGGTTGGGCTTCCCACGCGAAGTTTCTACAGGAAAGGTACATTTTGTCATGCTATTTGGAGAAATCCATTTAAAATCACTGCTAGTAAAGTTGATGTAAGTTATGATTAGCGATGCTAGCCCTGGCACGAGTCACGAACCGCACAGACACGGTAAACATGCCGACAGCAACTTGTAAACAGAGTGAATAGAAGAACTAGGCTCCTGCATGCTCTCTCTCTCTCTCTCTCTCTCTCTCTCTCTCTGTCTCGTGCACGCGTTTAACAGGCGTTCCCTCTCGGGAGGAGGTAGAGAGTTTCGTGTGCATTTTTTAAAAAATACAAAGGGGCGGTTCTTTTAAATAATTCGGGAAAATCTTCCGCTATACCTTTAAGTAAATGTTTGGTTGGGAATATTGGGAAAAATGTGTAACATTATATTAGATACTTGCATTACAGTAGATATTAAAGGAATATTCAATTTTCTTAAAAGAAAAATCCAGATAATTTACTCACCACCATGTCATCCAAAATGTTGATGTCTTTCTTTGTTCAGTCGAGAAGAAATTATGTTTTTTGAGGAAAACATTGCAGGATTTTTCTCATTTTAATGGACTTTAATAGAGCCCAACATTTAATACTTAACTCAACACGTAACATTTTTTTCAACGGAGTTTCAAAGGTCTATAAACGATCCCAAACGAGGCACAAGGGTCTTATCTAGCAAAACGATTGTCATTTTTGACAAGAAAAATAAAAAATATCCACTTTTAAACCACAACTTCTCGTCTAAATCCAGTCGTGATGCGCCAGGGTGACCCCACATAATACGTCATGACGTCAAGGGGTCACAAAGGACGAACGCGAAACTCCGTCCCAGTGTTTACAAATGTGTTGAAAGAGGACCGTTCTAACGTTGTTGTATGTCAACTGATACTAATTAATGTCTTTGTATCAGTTTATTGTTTACAATGGTCCGCAAATGTGCGTTTTATATATGTAACACGTGACCTCCCTACGTCACTACACATTTACGTTAGGTCGCGCTGGACCGGACCTAGACGAGAAGTTGTGGTTTAAAAGAGCATATTTTAAATTTTTCTTGTCAAAAATGACAATCGTTTTGCTAGATAAGACCCTTGTGCCTCGTTTGGGATCGTTTGTAGACCTTTGAGGCTCCGTTGAAAAAAATGTTAAGTGTTGAGTTAAGTATTTAATGTTGGACTCTATTAATGTCCATTAAAATGAGAAAAATCCTGCAATGTTTCCCTCAAAAAACATAATTTCTTCTCGACTGAACAAATCAGGGCTCGAAATTGCGACCATTTTGGTCGCATATGCGACCGAAATTTAATCTGTGCGACCTTAAAATATATTTGGGAGCATTTGTGCGACTGCCCATTTTGTTGTGACGCGAGTTGATTGTGATCCTGCGTGCTGCCTGGCGCTGTCCCAGGTTCAGTGTTCTCTCCAACGATACATAACCAATCAAATTTCACCATTAAGTTCTTGCGTTTAATGAAGACCGCAGATTGGCTAATATGAGCGTCAGTCATTCCTTGTTGCCGTGAAGCGCGGAAATGTGAAAAGACGAACGCGTCGCGAGCATGACGAGAGCGAGCCGATTACTGCCAAGGTTATTACTGTATTTTTTGACGACGATCCGGATTCAAATGTAACTCCACCACCGGAAAATACGAGTTGACGTTAAACCTTTCAGAGAGAGTTGCTTAAAGATTTCGAGTGTCTCCTCTATGAAAATGTAACTTACTGTGTTTACTGTAAATCCTGTAAAACGGCGTTAATGGCGGAATCAAAACATTTTAAGCGCCAGACGTACCTTGCTTAAACATGGCGAAAATGCCAAAAACACAAGACGTGTCATGACAAATGTGTTTATTATTGATGGAGACACCGACCTGTCTGTCAAAGTGTGTTTGATGGTGTATGTGCGCATGCGCTGGTGAATGGACATCCTTGTGGTCCATGTTGCTGTGGAATACGACAATGGTGATGGTATGTTTTTGTTGTATTTTTTAAAACATTGCCTATTTAGTAGTAAAAGCATCCTGGTAATGCAGTTATCAATACCAATATATATTAGCCTTCTATATTAGGGTCACTTTTGTAATGTCACAATTAATCAGTGTTTTACGTGTTTGCTAGATTTTCTATGTAATCTTAATCATGTTACCTGTAATTGTTAAATTATTATTGCTGCTTTACTATTTCAACAGCATTTGGGTATTAATTTAGGAATTTATGCAGCAAAAAATAAAATAAAATAAAATAGAAGACCAACTTTTAAATGCTGGCCATATGATGTGTAAAGCTCGGTGGTGGTGTTTTATTTTTAATAAAATAAATCTATTAACATTTACATTGTAGTTGTGGTGCTTTTTAATTTTTGGATGGATGCGCCTAAATTTTTGCTGGTGCTCCTAAGTCTTTAAAGTTGGGAGCACCAGTGCTACCAAATAAAAAAGTTAACTTTGAGCCCTGGAAAGACATCAACATTTTGGATGACATGGTGGTGAGTAAATTATCTGGATTTTTCTTTTAAGAAAATGGAATATTCCTTTAAAGCTGATAAAAGATATTAAGTCTTAATGTCAATCAAACCATAAAAGAAAGAATAAATTTGAACATATATTTTCCATTAGTATTTTTTCGAACCCTCAAAAATCTTTAACTTGATTTTTCTCAAAATGGACTTTGCTGACTCTATCAACTTTAAACAGGTGTAGCACTGTCATTTTGTGTCAGATTTCAACATCATACATAAATAACTTGGTTTTTTTTTAAATGTGCTCATTCAGACTCATTTTCCCAGCACGGGTCACATATCTGCATTTGCACAGTTGCACATCTGTGCTCCTAGAAATTTGGGGATTCTGATCTCAAATACAGCAGGCTTTCTAAAGCCTAAATCTAATAATAAACATAACAGTGCCAAAAAAAGTCTTCATGCATATTTTACGAATATGATTATTACAATCACAATAAAACCCAGCCAGCTTGCAACTCATTTTCTATGCAATATAGCAATCAATCATGCCAGAGCAATGACACGGATACAGCTGTCATCCCTGCTTCACAACACAGCCGTGAAGACGCATGGCTGTCTGACTGTGTTTACAGAATTGTACTCCCTCAGACGGCATAAACTGTAACTAGGGAACAGGCAAAGCACAGCAAAACATTATTTCCCAAAGATTAACAAATGCTGGTGGTATCATAAAAGTCCCAGAGAGCAAAATATGATAAAACTCAGTTTAAAAGTGAATCCCCCGGCTCCAACCCCCCGTTTTCCCCAAACCCAACTCAACCTGTTTATTCTGATAGTTCTAATCAATTCAATAAAAAATGCCATCTCGTTTTAATAAAAAAGATGATGATGATGAGAAAGTGGACAACTGAATCCCCTATGATCGTTCTATGTCTATACGGAACAAGACTGAAAATGCAATGATTGACACAGAGGTATAGCAACGTTTTGCCGTCTCGAATAGTTACCATTCATTCCCATACCATTTTTTCCTCTTGCGATAATATAAGTAACTCCAAAAATCATGGCAATGGATGTTGGTAGGTTTACTTATATCACACCTCACCAGCCATTATTTTTAATCGGAGGAGATGCAGGCATGTTATCCAAGCATTAATGGCAAGGAAAGCCACATAGGAGGTGTTTCTGTAGTGCCCAATTTCGCATCGTCACACCAGCCGCGTTTGAGGTGCCAAAATTGCATCTACTGCGTCTAGTTTGCTGCCTGAACATTCTAAGTTTAATCGCATGTGAAATTCTAGTCATCAAGACATTTACTTGGAAATTCGCGTCATGGGAAGGGCTTCTGCTACTCCGCTCGCTTTCTGTAATGACGTCACTACTAGACAAGCTCCTGATTGGTTAAAGCGGCGCGTTTTTCCACCAAAGTTCAAATTTTTCAACTGGTGCGTTTGCCGCAGCATCGCTCAATTCGCGTCATCGCGTTTACCGCACCGCACAAAATGCCTTATTCGCTCCGCGTGCATCAACGCGTCTTCACATTGACTTAACATTGAAATCACTCACACTTGACGCCTCTACCGCAGCTGGTCTGAACGCAGCATTAAAGGGGACATTTCTCAAGACTTTTTTAAAATGTAAAATAAATCTTTGGTTTCCCCAGAGTATGTATGCGACGTTTATGCTCAAAATACCATATAGATAATTTACTATAACATGTTAAAATTGACACTTTGTAGGTGTAAACAAAAATGTGCCATTTTTGGGTGTGTCTTTTAAAATGCAAATGATCTGCACTAAATGGCAGTGCCGTGGTTGGACAGTGCAGATTAAGGGGAGGTTTTATCCCCTTCTGACATCACAAGGGGAGCCACATTTCAATAACTTATTTTTTTACATGCTTGCAGAGAATTGTTTACCAAAACTAAGTTACTGGGTTGTTCTTTTTCACATTTTCTAGATTAATAGAAGCACTGGGGACCCAGTCAGATTTTTCATGATATGTCCCCTTTAAATAATGATCATGTGACTTTAATGCATTTCAGGTGACTTGTAAATGCATGAAAAAAAAACATTTTCCTAGCAGTTTGGCCATATATTCATTTTCCAAACTGCCTGAAAAAGCATGAGAGTTTCCATTCGGCGCAGTTTCAATTTAAAATGATAATTTGCACAATTTGCAAAAAAAGCAAAAAGGTAATGGAAACCCAACTACTGAGATGATTTCTCATGTCAGTTGACCCATCATGACTGAAAGATCATGGCTTTACACTCCTCTTAGTGCATATGGGATTTTACTTTGATCACATTTTTCAATAAAAACTGAATCATCCATGTCTTTTCTCATTGCGTTTTTAAAGACACTTCTCCCTTAGTGCTTTGACCTCTCAGATTTCTCTCATGGCGAAACAAACACCGACAACTGTGTGATGATCCATGATCGGTCGGAGTCTGAAAGGCCCCTAAATGTCAAATTCTGAGTCACACCTTTGAAGAGAGCCACTAGGGCCACTGACAAAAAAAGAATAGAAAGCATTTTTAATATTTCATCCTTCACATCAAAACAAATAAGGCACATGTATATTTTAAATATAGCCACTGCAAACCGCAGCCACATGTGTCTCTGGGCTTTGGTAGCTCTTTGATGTCAGTAGTGAGCTTTAAATCCAATTTCCCTTTGCAGCTTGCAAGCAAGATGCAAATGTTTCAATACACAAAAAGACATGACACCCAATAAATGTCTTACTTAGCAGACATGAAATATTGTGGCACATCAAACAATTGTATGTAAAAGTTTACAGAAACAGATCACTTGGAGAGTAAAGTCAGAATATGTAAACATTTTAGCATTAAAATACATACTTTGTCTCTGTTTAATGTGTGGGCAGAACTAAGCCATTTGTAAACTCTGACTTAATGAAAAGTATAAACATTGTGGCTTTGTATCATTTCTCAAAAAATCCCAACATGAAACGGTAATTGGAAACATTGGCCCTGTGATGTGCCGATGCCCTCACCTATAGCATAGCATTTACCATTTAAAGCATACATTATAACAAGATTCAGCATTATAAAAGTCAACTTAAACCGATAGGATATATACAAGCAGCTGTAGCTTAATTGGTAGAGCAATAAAAAGGTCATGTTTGATCCCCTGGAAACATATACACTGATAAAAATGTACAGATTAAATGCACTGTTAGATACTTTGCCAAATGCATAAATGTACTGTAATAACAGCTTTATATAGCTTTGGGTTGTGCCGATAGACGATTCTATCGACGATACTCAGACATATGCACATTATAGTTTAAAATTATTATTATTGTCATCGTTATCATCATTTTTTCATATTAACATGTGCATTGCGTGCTGTTCCTTTGTGGGCTTCACTTTGCGCGAGAGAGCTATTAATGTTCGTGGCAAGAAACCCTTCTCGCACCCGGACTTGAAATGCATGCGTCTTGGACTCTTGCTCGGACCTGAACGCGTGCGGCATGGACTCCTTTTAGCACCTGAACTTGTAATGCGCACAACTCTCACATTTCCTTGCACTAGAGAGGTTGTTAGGCGCGCAGGGGTTTAAAACCAGCGAGTGTGAAATCGTGGCAAGACCAGCCACGATTTCCTTGCACTAGAGAGTTTGTTAGGCACGCAGGGGTTTAAAACCAGCGAGTGTATTGTTCCCGCTCCCTGGCATGCAGGAAATTTCCATTTTCTTGGGCACCTCCAAATTCTATATGCAGAAAAAACCTTGGTCCATGGCTCTCATGGTTTTTTGTCTTTATAGAGAAAGTGATAATCATGGAAAAGATGTTTCTAATTTGTTTGCGTTTTCACTGGTTGCCAACTGTCCAATATTTTGCTGTAATGATACAATGATACAACACACACAGTTACAAAAGCTATGGTTGACCATTCATAATTGTAGTGTACCATCATGCTTTGTTTACATAAGGGGCATCAAACTCATTTTAGGTTGAGGGCCGGATGGTAAATAACGTCGCTATGTGAGGGCCGGATAACTTTTTCAAACCTAAGTGTGCTGATAATTGTATTAATATTAACTAAACAAACGTCAAATTACCAAAAAAACTATAGAAACACACGGCTCTGTGACTAAACTAATGCTTGTAAATCATGCTTCCTTACATTTCTTCGACCACCGGATCAACATCACCAGTTTTGGGGCAGTTGCTACTATCATTTATAGACGTCTTTGTGTAAGTCAAGACAAGCAAAGATATTTAAAAGGAAGCGTTTCTAAACTAGAACCTGCTGCTTTTCGTGAGGCTTTACATTTCATAATGTACTGCTGCAACTTTCTGTTTAAATGGGAACTACATTAACACAGGAAATAACTTTACATTTCAACTCATATCTTGATAAATGTATATTTCTGTATTGGTAGTTCTTTGGTTTGATACTGGATGGAACACACATATTGATTAAAAGTATGGGTTAATGCACTGTAAGTTACTTTTTTACTCATTCCCCGGCAGCCTTTTTTTTTTAAAGTTACCCACCAGCATTTTTTGTGATTTTCACAAAAGTTTCACAAAAAGCCTTCCAGGAAAATTTTCTTCTAAAAATATATAAACATACAAATATATCAAATGAAAGAACAGACCCTCTGCTTTAAAACAAACAAACAAAACTGAAAAAAAAAAAACGTTTTATCCAATCTATATTTTTCCTCTGCTTATAAACCCTTAAATATGAGTATTTTTCTTTAAAAATATTTTTAGAAAAAAACTTAAATAATTGCATTTTTGTGAAGGAATTTTGTTAGAGATCCGATTCAGAATGATTATCAAAACATACACAAAGTGCAAAATAAAAAAAATCATATTTTGCTTAAGTTTTTTATAAATTGGGGAAGTCTAGTGGATAATCGCAGTATTATAGATAACAATAAAAACTCATCAGAAACAATTTTTTGTCATGCAAATGTTTTCTCTTAATTGCCAGATAACTCATCAATGGCGGGGAAAGAGATTAGGTATTAAAATGTGTTTTCATCGATCGGATCACAAGTGGACGAGAGAGACACATCACCTTTACACCTGTTATTTAAATCCATCTCTTTTGTCCACTTTTGACCACTTCTGTCCTGAGTACTTTGAGAGGGTTGTCTGTGGGCGAGTGGGAGTAATGATGAGTTTATATGGATGTGAACTAATATTATGTCGGAATCCGCTGTTTGTGTTGTAGGTAAACATGCTGCGCAGTGTTTTTTACATGAATAAGTCAGAGCTTTCTCTAATATTTAGCGTAATTGATGAAATAAGATTGCGTAACTTTCACACGCTTGCAAAATAAAACTATGCAGAAATCAGACGCTTTAGTTTTATCAATGAAAGGCTAAAAATAGCACTGTACACCGGGTGTTCACGCCAGAAGTCAGAAAAGACATAAAACATGTGCGTTTACACTACAAAAGCAATATGATCGAAAGCGTTTTCGACTACCTCTGAATGTGGTTGAAAGTGGTCAAAAGTGGGACGAGCTTAATACGTTTTGAACACCGTTTACACCTGGCATTAGCGTTGTCCACTTGTGATCCGATCGACGAAAACGCATGTTAATGCCAAGTGTATACGGCCTCAAAGAGTCTGCTGAATGGAAATCATGATAAATGTAACTTTTATAATTGCACATATCTTTAACTACCAAGGGTGATTTGCATCGGCATAAATACAAATGAAAACTATTATGAACCCTTCACAAATAAACAACATTGTGATTTGTTAATCTACTACATTTACATTCAATGCACAGTGCACACACTTTTATCCAAAGCGACAGTGCATTAAAGGTATAATTATTATTATTCTGTGTGTTCCTAGGAATCGAAGCCTTAACCTTTGCGCTGCTAACACAATGCTCTACCAATTCATCCACATGCTCAGCAACAGGGCCACTGCATTGTACTGATCTAGTAGTTTTATTCAAAAGTCATCTGTTGGCATTGTCATTTTCTCTATTGGTGTAAAATAAGTCTAAAACATTTCATGGAATGAGATCCCCCTGATCCAGCTGTGTGCCCATAACTCCAATCTATCACGACAAGCGATCCACCCAGCATTCAATCAGTGTTGATATCCATCATTTTACCCACAGACCCACCATTCGCGTGACTCACTCCAGCTTTCAGCTGGAAAATCCAGGATTACCCCTCAGATAGGGAATACGATTGTCTGTGACATAAGACCACTGCAACAAGCCGTTGCTAGGAAACGGCAACCGCGATCACACAATTAAACTTTGGGAAATGTGAGCGTTTAATGAATGTCATAACCCTCATGACGATTAGCATTATTCAGATGACTGCACTCCTCATTACTAAGGGCTTATGTTGTTTACAATCACCATCCATGAGGTTGGTCGCAAATTAAACATGCGCCGTCTTACGTCAACAATGCGTCACATGGCATTTTAAAGGCCCCTTGAAGATGTTCCCAAAACAGAATGGCTTTTTGTGGTTACAACTCATGACGCTTGGAGACATATGTCCAATAGCCTTCCCAATGCAATCTCATCTAACACAAACAGGCTTCACATGTCACGAACCAACCCGCCAATGTCCTCAAAACAACAACAGTGCTTTCAGGCTAGTGAAGCCACAGGCAGGAGAACATTGTGTCTGCTTTGTCAGGTACATGTCACTATCATCATGTGTAAAAACAACACAAAACCATCTGTGTTATTTTGTCACTGTATTTTTGCTT
Source organism: Misgurnus anguillicaudatus (assembly GCF_027580225.2). Taxonomy (NCBI): domain Eukaryota; kingdom Metazoa; phylum Chordata; class Actinopteri; order Cypriniformes; family Cobitidae; genus Misgurnus; species Misgurnus anguillicaudatus. Next base: position 30,605,195 of record NC_073353.2, read on the forward strand.
TCAATGCTGTGAGGACTTTTAGTTTGGAGTTTGGTGATGCCCTCAGGAAAATTTTATTGCTCAGAGGTTTCATTTTTATGGCTCGTGAAACACAATTAAGTTTTTATTTATGCTTTCCCTAAGAATCAACTTGATGTTAGTTTCCATGTTTCTTCTCAAATCCCTTGGGAGTACTATAAACAAATGAGACAATTGTTGACATACAGAAAGAGTACTGCGCTAACAAATTAATGTGGATAATTGTTAACAACTCTTATAAAACCTTGGATTACTGTTTTGTCTTAAGGATGTAAAGTGAAAAGCAGATGTTAGGAAAAAGCAAAAACTTCTAAGTTGCATACGTAGGAACCAACAATAGACCAGCGTTACATTGAGACAAAATTTTATAATTTTTTTGTGAAATATAAAAAACACCTCCCAGCTAATTTACAGGCATAAAAGTTGAATAGCAAAAGTTTTATTATAACATTTGCTTCTTTAGCTTGAATAATTAATAGAATAGTAAAACTTGATACCAATTTAAAAACTCCTAAAAACCTTCTAAGTGTGTCTGACATATTTTTTGTAAATTAAATTTTTTTAGACTTAATGGATTCTGCCAACAAACTAATATTTCTGAATGGCCTAAGGCTGCAGGGTTTCCCGCAGCACTTTGCAGTTCGGGCGGCCCGCCTAAGCTGGGAAACCCTACCGCCTTAACTAGGTCGTCCAAAAAAATATATATATATATATTTCACTGCACAAACGGCCTTCAAGTGCATCTGGTGATTTTGTTGTTTAAGCAACCTGCTAGCTAGGTTGCACATGCCTGTTAATTCGATATAATTGTTGAGCGCTCTTGCTCACGTTATTTATGTGCATTATTTACATGGTACAGTAGTTACACTCCTTTAAGATAATGTAGTGGGAAATAATCAGTTTTTACAATCTTTGCGCTATCTATCAAGGTTCACCAGACGTTCTACAACATCTGCTTCAGTTTGTATTTATTAACCCTTTAGTTAAATTTCATCATGCAGCTATTCCTGTTATGTGTTTATTCATTAATAATCTAGTATGTGTTCATTTTCTGTCGTAATTTCTTCAAAATTTAGTTTTATTTTCATCATGACGTGTACGCCCTTTGATTACCACGCCCCCTGGACCCGAACACCCATACAACCCTACCACCTTAACTAACAAATTTTCTGCGGGAAGCCCTGAGCTGGGTTTAAGTGAATTAGAAGTGAAAAGATTTGATGAAAGTGTAATAATGATATTAACCGAATGCTCTCGGCACTTATCTCATTTTTGACGAAGGTTTGCGTTTAGCGGCTTTTGCATCTGAGCATTATTGCACCCATAGTAGCTGTCTTGAATATAATTGGTTATTCTTAATAAAATGAACTTACAGGGAAGACAACCTGTGTCCATGAAATAAACTACTTTGTAATTACCTTTCCTATCTGATCCTGTTGCAAAGCAAGGCCAAGCAACCATGTCATGACTCAACGTTCAAAAACACCAATCGTATACAAGATATTTATAAACCAGCTTATAACAGGACCTTGTACCTATATATTCCTCATTCCTCGAGTTAATGGACTTCTGACCAAATATTTCCACCTCATTTTGACTTTGCACTACAGAAAAACACATAATGACCCAAAAGCTGAACCAAGACATTTTGCTTGAAAATAAGTCCACGGTTGGCCTTGAAATGTATTGCTAAATTTACCGCTCAGCATCATGTATAAAATGCATTTATTCACAAAAGATGCATTGCTCTATTAAAAAACAACATATTTGCCAGGTCATGAAAGCACTCAAACACAGCATTAACAAAGCAATCTGGGCTTTTATGTAGACAAAATGGTAATGGGCTAAAGTACAACACCAGGTTGAGAGAAAGGATTTTTTTAAGACACAACCCTTAGTGAACTGAATGATTGTGGCCAAGATGATGCTTACCAATGATGCTTGACATTAAGCAAGCCAGCATAAAATTTAAAAATGTCACCTTGATCTTCAATTGTTTTGATTGAGAAATGCCAATTCTTGTGTGTTTATTAAATGTGTGACCCCTCCTAAGACACAAAATGAGAACATATTGAAAAATTTGTTGGGTATTTTAACACCTCACCTGTTTGAACGTCAATTTTGAGAAAATTTTGAAAATGTTTAAGGTTCCAAAATCACAGCAACCATACATTAAAATCACTGGTAATACCAATAGATTTGGCACACACAGTCAAGTTTATGGTTTGATTGACATTGAGACAGACAGCTTCAAGATTTACTATGATGCAAGAATATACAGTAATATAATGTTACACATCAAATAGTTCCCCCAACAGTTAACCAAACATTTACTTAAAGCTCACATAACACAGACCGTTTTTGCCAATCTAATCTAATGTTACAGTAATATTTGTTACCTATAGAGTAGTATTTTATCCTACATATGTCCAAATAGTCTTTCGTGTTGTCAGAAAATTAAAATACAGAACGGCCATTCCAGTTTTTGCCGGAAAAACTTGAATACTTGAAGGCGTACGGTGTGTGCAGGGCTGAAAAATTAAGAGTATGCGCAGCTTTTGGATACTTAATCTAACAGCTGTGACACTGATGGAAATCAAACTTAATATTTTTTTTTTTAAATAACTATGACTTACAGTCATATACTGCCTTACATATATGATCCAGAATCAGATACGGAGTCAGTAATTGATTAATAGGAACAACAGCAGCAACGCAGGACGTCTTTATCTGGTCATTAATTCTTGTTTGTTTATCTGCTATATTAATAAAAGAAAATGTGATGTAAATCTTGATAGGTTTTTTCTGCATTTGCCCGTTTAAAAAGGTGTAAATGTCGTAACTGCAGTACAGTGCCAACTGAGGCAGAAAATGTTTGCTTTTGTTCGTCTTGTTTACATTACATGCACGTATGCGCTGATTGCAAACAAAACATGTGAGATTTTGATTTACTTACGCCTGTGGTTGTGACTCCTAAACAGTAGCCGTTTCTCAATATGCGTTCTTGTCTGTACTTGTGTTCTTGTGAACTTGTGAAACGTCATCAGTCGCGGCCCAAGTACTGTTCCAATTCAAAGTTCGCATCAAGCCCAAGTTCACATAAAATCCCCGGATGTGTTCTTGATCTGCCCATTTTATCGAGGATGCATCAGAGGAGACTTGTGTGGACTTATGACAGCGAAGTTTCCCAGAATGCATTTCGCGTCAGGAGTTCGTTCTTCCGAGTCTGAACTTGCAAGTTCGAACTACGAAGGACACAAGTCCGAGTTTGGCGTACTTGGTATTGAGAAACGGCTAGTGTCTTTTAAAGTTCAGTTATAAACAAGTGGCAAATCCAGCATCAAACTGTACCTTGTTTGTAAAGCAATCCTCTCCGAAATGCAGCTAGGGAACAAACATAAACCCGTTTGCAATTACGCTGCTGTCCGGGAAAAACAAACTGCATCCACTGTTGTCTTAAGACATGGAAAGCTAAATAAGGTTTTCTTCTCCTTACATCCAAAAACACACTTTTTTTGTTGAACCATCTTGATAAAACAAAGTTGTCGAGTGCTGTGCAGTGATAGCGGTGACTTCTACTCTACGGAGCAATGCAATGCGCGTTCGCGCTCTCACTTGACGTGCAGGGCAGGCGTACTTTTCCGGGGGTAAAGGCCCATAAAAGGAATATAGGGGCAAATCAGTCGTAACGGATACCCCGGTGCAAAAGAAACTTTCCGAAACGTAGGTTTATTTAGGAAAAAGAAGGTGTGAGTTTGGCCCAGAAATACTCTGTCACAAACTCAACTGCTTTTTTGACACTTTGCTTATGTTTAGCATGAGGGTTACAATTCTTAGTGTTAATAAGTCAGAATGCATGAAAGAGCATTAAACCCCCCCTTTAAGACATAACAGATTATGTTTGTGTGAATACTCGTCAATACAGATATTTTTAAAACTGTAATTTTTTGTATATGTGTATATCGTACTGCATGCTGTCTGAGATCATCTATTTTTGCGCTTCAGATGTGTCAGTCAGCACGAGTAAGATGTGACATATTGCTCTTAATAACTCTTTTAAAACTTTTAAAACCCAAACATCAAAAGTGCAAATGCTTTGCTTCCAACGTACACACATGCTTTGTATTAGGAAATATTTAGGAAAATACACCTCTCAGAAAACTTACACTCTCAGAAAATAAAGGTACAAAGGTTGTCACCGGGACTGTACCATTTACTGTATCATTTAGGTACAGATATGTACCTTTAGTGTGTACCTTAACAGTGTATTTCTTTTTGAAAAGGTACTGCCACCACAGTTACAACTTTTGTACCTTCATGTACCTTCTTTCTGAGAGTGTACAAATAAAGATAATTTAAGATGTTTAATTACCATTGGGAGCATTGGGATCGCTTAATGTACTTAATTTTTATAAGTTGGGTTAACCCGTCGATGGCGGGGAAAGAGTTAAGAGCGAAGAATGAATGGAACCTTCGATTTTCCAAAATCCCCCCAAAATTCCAGAAATGCAAAAAAGTCTGCAGACTAACGTTGGCCAATACCCTGGGACTATTTCTTAAAAACAAAGCTTGAACTTGAATAACATTTAACTACACCCAAAATATTAAATATGATTTCACAATATGACTCGTACATCTATGCAATATTGGGGCGGTTTCCCGGACAGGGATTAGACTAGTCCTAGACTAAAATAAATGTAAGAGCTGTCCAAAACAACTTGCACTGGAATATTTTAAAATACATCAGTGCCCTTTGTTTTGCCTCAAAATGCACACAACAAGTAATGTTTTTCGTAAGGCATGTTTGTTAAAACTAGTTATATTTCCTAATGAAACTAAGGTCTAGTCCTGGCTTAAAGGACAAGTTTGGTATTTTAACTTAAGCCCTGTTTTCAGATTGTTTGTGATGAAGTGGAGCGGTTTTGACTGAAGTTTGGACATGTGATGCTGGCCCGAGAGTTTTCGGGTGTTTGTTGTGTCACCTCCCACCTCTACAATGGCTGCAGAGGTGCACTGTAACAATCCTTCCTAAAATGCATTAAACTTTTGTGTACAAAGAGGTGAAACTCACCGATTGGTCAGGGGTGTTCACTGATATGCTCACACAAAAATTGCTGCAAAAGATGCTTTCCAACAGGTGTTTTAGCATTCCTTGTAAACTTGTGAACCTATTTTTCCAAACGCCTCACACCTGTACATTCTTCTGTTGAGAGCTTGAATAATAGACATTCCAGCCCAGTTGGTGGCGATAATCCACATTTGCCAATTGCAAGAATACAAACAACGTTCCCGGCGCGGAGTAATACCATACCTCACAGCACATCTAATACAAGTCAATGGAGTTGGACAAAAACTACAATAAAACCTGTTGGAAAGCATATTTTGCAGAAATTTTTTGCGCACACATTTTTTGTGTGAGCATATCAGTGAACACCCCTGACCACTCAGTGAGTTTCATGTCTTTGTAAACGAAAGTTGAATGCATTTTAGGAAGGATTGTTCCAGTGCACCTATACTCCCATTGTAGAGGTGGGAGGTGAAACACAAACACCCGAAAATTCTCGGGCCAGCATCACATGTCCAAATTTCAGTTAAAACCGTTCTATTTCATCATAAACAATCTGAAAACAGGGCTTTAAGTGTAAAATACCGAACTTGTCCTTTAAGCTATTCCCTGTCCGGGAAACCACCCCATTGTGTATACTTGTATTGAGTTAACTACAAATGCCTTTTTACAATAGAGCTTCGTAAAACATATGTTCTGATTGTTCTTGTCCTTTAACAAGGACACAAAATCCCCCAGAAAATATGAACAAAATAAAATTTTCTATCTGCATCACATGGTGAACTGAAAACGCAATTTCACTCCACCTAGATTTAGTTTTAAAAATTACTTGACACAACAAAGTAACAAAATAAAGCAGAAAAAATATTGCAATGACAAAAAGCAAATGTGAATTAAGCACATCTCCAAATCTAAAACATGGCAGAAGGTTTTTTTATTGGCCGCAAGTGCATATGGCCTTCATTCTGGAGTGTGGGACTGTGTGAATGAAATATAATGAATTCCAATGCTAGCATCCTCAAGAACACATGGCAGCTGATGTCTGTCAATCTCACGAGTCTCAGGCTGTCCACTTCATGAACAATATGTCAAATGTCAAACACGGCCTGTCACTCACCAGCTGTTTTCACTTCCACTCCTCGATCTACTCATTTACTGAAATATTTAACCGCTTCTTAAGGTCTGCAGTGTCCCAGCATTCCAGGATAGGAGGTACTTGTCTAGTGCTTAAAATAACCATTAGGAAAACAAACATAAAAAGTGCTTTTGTGAAATACGACGACCAAAAGTGCCGGCACCGTATAGTATAATTTATTACATATAAACAAAATCCAATGTAAAACAGACTACTTATTTTAAAATATAACCAGAAATTGCGTCTGGTTAATGTCATCACTTAACTGGAGCAGAGACTTAAAATAAGTCATAAATTAAATGTGTAAACATCTATTTTTACATTTCCAGCTATTTTATCTGCCTTTAAACAAAGCAAACACTTCCCAGTTCATTTACAACAATGGAAAGAGATCAATAGCTGTCATATAGGCCTGTTATATATCGTCTGTTTAATGTCAATAGGAATATTTTCACACTAATGTGATGATTTCTGCAAATACTTGAATTGCTGTTGTCATGGCAATGTCAGAAATATGCGAACTATTTTTAGATCGATTAAATGCCTAATGTCTTTGCCTAATTCACGTGCTTTACCTTAAGATCGCCTATGGATTACGTTTGCAGCATTTAGACACTAGGCAGTATTGTTCAGATCCTCAAAGCCCACATTACTGAGCTCAGCAAAGCTGCTAATGTGTCCAAAGCTAACCAGACACACTGCTAAGCCAGGGCTTGAGAATTTCAGACTCGAATAATCAGGGTCTTATTGAGACGTAGACTATGAGCTGTGCTGCTGACACACATTCCACAATATTGGAATTTAGACCTGGGATTTTTACGAATAACAAGCATAAAGTTTTGAACACTGTCTTTTATGTATAAATAACAGTTGTTTATATATTACAGCTTTAAAGGAGTAATATTCTTTGCACACTGAATACGAAATTCTCGTCTGAAATTTTTGCATGTTAAGTTATCTAAAGCTATAATCTAAGTTTTAAAGGGATAGTTCGGCCAAAAACGATATTAAACCCATGATTTACTCACCCCCCAAGCTGTCCGAGTTGCATATGTCCATCGTGCCATCTTAGACTCAGGAGAGAATATTAGCGTAGTGTACGCACTTTTCTTAGTGACGTATGACAAATTCGGAGGGCGGGGGGACAGAGCAGCAGCAGAGAAACCTCTGTACGCTGCGTAAGCACTCATCCTGAATGCGGATGATACTAAGATGGCGGCGCTACCGGAAGGTAGTTAATTACGTTAATAAAATTTTAAATATGGATATTTCTACAACAACACTGCACGGATTACCCTCAGAAGACCTTTGTTTATCATCCTGGAGCCGTTTGGATTTAATTTGTGAAGGATGGACGCACTTTTTTTGGACTTGAAGGTCGTGGACTATGGCTGGCCCCCGTAACATTACATTTAATCAACAGAAAGATCTAAAATATTTTCTAAAATATCCGAAAATGTGTTTGTCTGGACATATGCAACTCGGACAGCTTGGGGGTGAGTAAATCATGGGTTTAAAATCGTTTTTGGCCGAACTATCCCTTTAAGTAATAGCTTGTTGCTATTGTCATTTATCCATTATGAAGACTCCATTTTGTCACATTTTGTGATTTTATTAGCTATGAATTAATTCATACGCATTGGATTCAGTGTGCAAGGTCTATGCATGATGAATTTGTAGGATGACCAATGTGAAAAACGCATAGGAATAGTGCTAACTTTATGAAGACTACATTTTGTATCGTTTTGTGAATTTTTACGCAACGGATTAATTCATACGCATTTGACTCAGTGTGCAAGGTTTCAGTGCAAGATGAATTTGTAGGATGATAATAAAAAAATGAAGGAAGGTGAAACATTTTTTTTCTTTCTTTTGAAAGCAGAGGATCTGTATTTTTTCATTTGATATATGTATACCTATTTAAAGAAGAACATTTTCTGGAAGACATTAAACTTTTGTGAAAATCATATAATATGCTGGGGCTGGCTGGCAACTTTTTTAAAATGCTGGTGGGGAAAGAGTTAACAGCACTGGTTTGGTTTAGACATAATGTGTGTCAACATATTATGTCCTTTGGCAAATTCAACCCGCAAATCACTTATATTCTTTTCAGTACATTAAACTGTAATAGGATTATAACACTATTTAAACATCTAACAAGTAAACTGCACACTTTACTATTTAGCAACTTAAACAATATGCCACACAAAATGCTTTTGGCTAACCTTGCACCTTTAAAACCTAGAAAATTGGCACATGTAAACTCTTTTAACTATTGTTTTCTCACTTTTGGTTTCTATGTTTCTCAAGTAAATAAATGTTATACGAAAAACTCTCACACTCCTTGCTTTCCTAATTACAGGATTATGGGAAATTGTTGGCTTAAAGATAATGGAAATAGTAGCCCAGAGGGCCAAGCGATCAGGAGGAGAGGAGGGCAGAGGGGGACCGACTGCCAGATTGGTCCCACTGAGCCAATGTTTTCTTCATATGTTAGAGTCCTGGCACCATCGCCCTTGCCAGTTCACATGTAAGCAGGCAACTATACAATCGGCTGGACGTAATGGCTCATTGGAAAAGTATAAACACACGATGACTCCCTCATGTCAAAGGGGTCGCAGCGCCGCGTCGCGCCATGAATCTAAAATTGTTAGCGACTAACATTGGCTACTAACGTATATTTTGCATTTTGAAGTTGACGCTATCTGACTAAGCTCGCGGTATGTAATGTACACTTCTGGTGTACGACACTTCTAAGTTGTCCTAGACGCGGCGCAATCCACTCCGCGGTGCGGAGCTGCGCTTCTCGTTCAGTGCGAGACCCCCTTCATAGCGGACAGATGCTGCCAGTGTGCGTACATTCGTAGAAAATAATGTGTTCTGTTTTTAGATTCATGGCGTGATGCGGCGCTTCTCGTCCGGTGTGCGACCCCCTTTACAATCGGATCATTCGTCAGCACAACCCTAATTCAGCCTCTAATACAGAGGTCACAAATTAGCAAACCATTTGCAGTGGTTTGCTAATTTGCTTGTGTCAAATTAACAGTAAATTGACAAAAGATGGGTTTCAGTTTTGAGAATGTCGGCATCTTTTGCATTTACTTGTGCAATGTCACAACGGTTGCCTGTGATATTTAAAGCTACAAGAACATACAAGACTTCTTGTAAAATGTGGTCGCCATTCCCAAACATTTACTCTCTGACCACATAGCCATATTGGATAAAAATGTGGTTTACGATTGTTTGGATATTTGTTAGGAATAAAACTTACAAACTGGACCACTTTTTGTATTTTAACAAAGAACCCTCAGGGCTAATGTTGGCTCCGAATGAGGTCTATATATGGCAGGGCTAAAGTCTTCATGACTAAAGGATGAAGACATCGTCTCGTCGCATATCTTAAAAAGCGGATTGCTGGAGAGAGATTAGAGAGGGATGTTCTTGAGCAGCACAACGATAACCACAACATTTAAGGGTGCCAAAGCACAGATCTGTAATTTCTAAGCCAGTTTTATACCAAATCTAGTCTTATCCTAAAATAGATTTAAACACAAACTCGAGCATGTGCATAGAAGCAAATAACTTTTTTTCATAGAATAGCCTTAAGAGATCACAACAGCTGGAAACTAGTTTATAAATGTATCCATAATTTATTTCATCTGTCCCTTGACGTTCTCAGTCACCACATAATGACAACAATACTGAATTTTTTTCCGATCGCAGGCCCAATTTGGGAACGGGAATGCAGGTATGGTTTATAAAATTATTCTCAAATTTGACTTCTTGATGTCTCCAATCGTTCCCCCCACGAGAATCTGGACTATTTGCAGATGCTCTTGCTACAAACGCTGCCAAGGTGTCATTCGGTTGCCTTGGCAATCGCTCCTCAAATACACTCGGGTTCATCCTGAACAGATGACGTACATACATGTGCACTTCATTTTTACATAGAAGCCATGTGCAGTACACTTTTAATATAAAGGAAGGTGTTTCACAATGCCATAGAATAACATTGTTTCAATAAAGAACCTTTAAGATTTGAAAAGCCTTTTTGTTTCACAAATGGTTCTTTGTGGCAAAACAGTTCCTTATACTATAAAAAGAGAAGAAATAAATGTTTTTTATAAAGATCCTTTGATTAAATGGTTCCTTGAGGAAGGAAAAATGTACAGTATCAGTAATGCCTTTAACAATGAACAATCATGCTTGTTAACCAAACGTTTGATTCATAAAAAAATATGAAATTGCACAAACGTGTCAATTTGTATTCAGCTTTACTGTTTACCACAGTAGATACATTCACACTGCTATTTCACAACACCGGAAAACATACCAGAGACAAAGCTGGTACATCATGTTCACGAACAGCAAAAGATTGAATTGCATCTGCAGATTCTCTCATCTGATGTGAATAAGCGATTTAATTCTTTCCTTCAGCTTAAATGGATGAATGCAAACTAGACAGAAAATTAAGAAGAGTGCCGAATCAAATCAAGCACATTTCCTGAAAAGGTATGGCATTTTGGGAGAACATTGGGTGACTTAAGTTTTGGTGTTAAACTGTGTTAGATCAACTTTTCTGCTGCTCGGGGACGAATTAGACGCAATGGATTTCTTCAGGCTTAAGCCCTCATAGAGCCCTCAAAGTGCAAGAAGAACGTGGAAAGCGAAGGAATACAATGCCAGTCTTTTGAAAAGGTTACTATAATTGAAGATGAAATGATCTCTGCTCATCAGCTCAAAATAGTCATGCTATTATTCATGCCAAACAACAATGCCAAACCTTCAGTAAGTGGCAAATGCTGCATGATCAGTATTATTCTCCCTCCAACTCAACATCTAATTACTTAAATTTCATGGCTACCAATCACATCCAACAAAAACACTGCCTGTCATTGGATGGAACAGAAATTATTGGAACAACATGCACCATGCACAAAAAGAATAAAACCATGAGGTAAGAAAGTAAATCTCCTTATAGAAAATCACTTTTTACTGATCAGTTAAAATATATCATAAAAAATGTTTTCTTTTATTTGTGTTCAGCAGAAAGACATTATACTAGGCGTGTGCGATATGATGATATTTGATCGTGAACAAATTGTTGTAACGTGATTCGTGCCTAGTACACAACAAGGTGCGTGCTACATGAATGCGAGGTAAGGGCCGGGTATACCTTTTCTCCGAGCTTTCAAAGTATACTCACCGCGGGTATGCACAGATGGCCGTGTTCAAGACATTATAAATACAAATACAAATGATTTCTTATTTAAATTATTACTCTACCAGTCTGTCATGGGCATGACTGATTTGCAAGATATGTATATTTTAATAAACTCTTGCAAAGCATATATATTAATATACGTTACCAATACTAAAGTTTGTTATACCTTTTAAAAATACAAGATGCAGGCCATCTAAATCCACACAGCAATTTTGTGTTTAAAAGACACCATCCAAACACAGTCCAGATGTCTAGGCTCAAACAAGGCCTGTCAGAGAAAATTTAACAGTCGTTTAACCATAGCCCAAAAATAAACAAACAAACAAATAAATAATAAATTGACTGGCCCACAGAACAGACTTTGGACACCCCTGGCTTAATCCATCATGTTCATGTTTGGTACAAGATGGTTCCCTGAGTACCCATGGCCATGTTGCCGTCACCTGAATATGCTATAGCCACACAAATATCCTGTCATATTAACAAGCATATGGCAGGATCTGACAGACAGGATCTGCAGCTAGGCACCTGAGATATTGTTTCCCTGAACGGAGCTGCTCTGCGCTTTCTGTGTCCCGCAAATGCTTGTTGTTATATTCATGGAATTCACAAAGCCTGGAGCTTTTATCCAAATAACAGCTGTTACTGATACATTTAAGGGAGAACAAACTCACTTTGTTGCATCTGGTTAATTGCATATGGCAAATTGCAATAAAACTAAATCTGACTCCAGTGCGATGAGGAATTGAAAGTGAATGGTGATATCTATCATCTATGAATAGACCAACAGAGGTCACAGAGGTCAAAGGATTTGCATTCTGAGCTCATCAACTTTTCACTTTGCTAAAATGCATACATGAGTCTTCTTTTCCATGACTTTAAAATCACAGTGGGGTCGGGATGCTAAAATGAATGAAGCAATGTGGTAACTGTGCTTATAAACGGTTTCAGCAGTAACAACATAAAATATAGCTGCAAGCAGCAATGGCGGGCCCTCGCACGTTTTTTTACCGCTACACGGTGCCTCAGAGAAAACGATGCACGGTTTGCAAGTGCATCAAGTGGGTAAATATCAGTGGACTATTTTATGTTGTTACTGACCCATTTGGGGACTGTAGGTAAAAGAAACCCCACATTTTAGACACACGGGGGCGCTAGTGAGCCGCTTAAAAGACACGCCTTTATCTGAGCTTTTTGTGCAGACTTAACAGCCGACAAATCTGATGTGTGTGCTAACTTTTAGGTTAATCTAAGCACGCCAAGAGCCCTAAATATGCCTGAAATAAAAGTAAAGTTTGGGGCGTTGCCATGGGAACAGCGTTTGAGATATCAAAAATCCCTTCGCAATTTATCATCTACAATGTCTCATCATCATGTTGACCACTTTTGGTGTCAACTACATGATTATTCTAGAAGGAGTATTTAAAAGTTCACTGCATGCAACTGTAAGGCTTAAATATGCCTTTAAAATGAAAGTAAAGTTTGACGCGATGCCATGGGAACAGCATTCAAGATATATAAAATCCCTTCGCATTTTATCATCTACTATGTCTCGGCATCATGTTGACCACTTTTGGTGTCAACTACATGATTATTCTAGAAGGATTATTTAAAAGAACATCGCATGCAACTGTAAGGCTTAAATATGCCTTTAAAATGAAAGTAAAGTTTGACACGTTGCCATGGGAACAACGTTCGAGATATCAAAAATCCCTCTGCAATTTATCATCTACAATGTCTCAGCATCATGTTGACCACTTTTGGTGTCACTTGCATGAATATTCTAGAAGGAGTATTTAAAAGAACATTGCATGCAACTGTCAAAAAAATCCACCTTTGTGACTGTCACACTTCCTGGCGCCTGGTGGTGGCGCTATACCCGGGAGTCACAATAGGCACATCAATGCGATCGGAATCTTCAGACAAACAAACACCCCACGTGTCTTCACAATAAGACATTTTTTGCCTTAGGTATTAGACTCTTCCTGTTTCTGATTTCGCCATAAATTTGTCGGCTCGCCATGGCAGAACCGTTCGAGATATCAAAAATCCCTTCGCAATTTAGCAGGTCTAATGTCTCGACATCATGTTCACCACTTTTGGTGTCAATCGCATGCATCCTCTAGGAGGAGTATTTAAAAGTTCAACGGATGCATTTTTTAAACAATCCAAAATAGCTGACTTCCTGTTGGGCGGAGCTTAAATGTTAGAGGGCGAAAGTTGTTTGGGTCGATGAGATCTATATGCGTACCAACTCTCGTACATGTGCGTACATTTTTGCCCGATCTGTGCCCCAATGTTTGTTTTTGCATTACAGGGGGCGCTACAGAGCTCCCTTGCCACGCCCGTGGTCCAGCCTTTGCCCGGACCTGATGGCCGACGACTCTGACGTCTGTGCCAAATTTCAAGACTTTTCGAGTATGTTTAGGCACCCAAAGTGCCCAAAAGTGTTAAAAAAAAATAATAATAATAAAATATAGCTGCAAGCAGCAATGGCGGGCCCTCGCACGTTTTTTTACCGCTACACGGTGCGTCCGAGAAAACGATGCACGGTGGGCAGGGGCATCACGTGGGTAAAATATCAGTGGGCTATGTAATGTTTCTGAGCCATTTGGGGACTGTAGGTAAAAGAAACCCCACATTTTAGACAAATGGGGGCGCTAGTGAGACACTAAATAGACACGCCTTTATCTGACGTTTTTGTCAGTACTTAACAGCCGAAAACTCTGATGTGGGTGCCAAATTTAAAGTTCAACTAAGCACGCCAAGAGCCTTAAAAAAGCCTTTAAAAAAGTAAAGTTTGGCGCGCTGCCATGGAAACAGCGTTCGAGATGTCAAAAATTCCTTCGCAATTTAGCATCTACAATGTCTCGGCATCATGTTGACAACTTCTGGAGTCAATCGCATGATTATTCTAGAAGGAGTATTTAAAAGTTAACTGTATGCAACTGAAAGGCTTAAATATGCCTGAAAATGAAAGTAAAGTTTGACGTGTTGCCATGGGAACAGCGTTCAAGATATCAAAAATCCCTTCACAATTTATCATCTACAATGTCTCAGGATCATGTTGACCACTTTTGGTGTCAATAGCATGAAAATCCTAGGAGGAGTATTTAAAAGTTCAACACATGCAACTGTCAAAAATCCACCTTTTGTGACTGCCACACTTCCTGGTGCCTGTTGGTGGCGCTATACCCGAGACTTACAATAGGCACATCGATGCGATCGGAATCCTTGGCTGAACATACACACTGCGTTTCATCCCTATAAGACATTTTTTGCTTTAGATATTAGACACTTCCTGTTTCTCTGAATTCGCCATAAATTTGTCGCCTCGCCATGGCAACACCGTTCGAGATATCAAAAATCCCTTCGCAATTTAGCAAGTCCAATGTCTCAGCATCATGTTCACCACTTTGGTGTCAATCGTATGAATTCCCTAGGAGAAGTATTTAAAAGTTCATGACTGACACACTTCCTGGCCCCTAGTGGTGGCGCTATACCTGAGACTCACAATAGGCACATCGATGCGACCGGAATCTTCAGACGAACAAATGCCCCGCTTGACATCACAATAAGAATTTTTTTGCCTTAGATATAAGACACTTCCTGTTTCTCTGATTTCGCCACAACTTTGTCGCCATGCCATGGCAGAACCGTTCGAGATATCAAAAATCCCTTCGCAATTTAGCAAGTACAATGTCTCAACATCATGATCACCACGTTTGGTGTCATTCGCATGCATCCTCTAGGAGGAGTATTTAAAAGTTCACCGCATGCATTTTTTAAACAATCCAAAATAGCCAACTTCCTGTTGGGCGGAGCTTAAATGTTAGAGGGCGAAAGTTGTTCGGGTCGATGAGATCTATAAGCGTACCAATTCTCAAACATGTGCGTACATTTTTGCCCGATCTGTTCATCAATGTTTTTTTTTGCATTACAGGGGGCGCTACAGAGCCCCCATGCCACGCCCGCGTTCCAGCCTTTGCCCGGTCGCAATGACGGACGACTTTGACATCTGTGCCAAATTTCAAGAGTTTTCGAGTATGTTTAGTCACCCAAAATGCCCAAAAGTGTTAAAAAAAATAAAAATAATAATAAATATAGCTGCAAGCAGCGATGGCGGGCCCTCGCACGTTTTTTTAACGCTACACGGTGCCTCCGAGAAAACGATGCACGGTGGGCACGTGCATCAAGTGGGTAAATATCAGTGGACTATTTCATGTTGCTACTGACCAATTTGGGTACTGTAGGTAAAAGAGACCCCACATTTTAGACAAACGGGGGCACTAGTGAGCCACTTAATAGACACGCCTTTGTCTGACCTTTTTGTCAACACTTAACAGCCGACAACTCTAAATTTGGCACACACATCAAAGTTAATCTAAGCACGCCATGAGCCTTAAATATGCCTGAAATTAAAGTAAAGTTTGAAGCGTTGCCATGGCAACAGCGTTCGAGATGTCAAAAAATCCTTCGCAATTTAGCATCTCCAATGTCTCAGCATCATGTTGACCACTTCTGGTGTCAATCGAATGAATATTCTAGAAGGAGAATTTAAAAGTTCACTGCATGGAACTGAAAGGCTTCAATATGCCTTTAAAATGAAAGTAAAGTTTGACACGTTGCCATGGGAACAGCATTCGAGATATCAAAAATCCCTTCGCAATTTATCATCTACAATGTCTCAGCATCATGTTGACCACTTTTGGTGTCAATCGCATAAACATTCTAGGAGGAGTATTTAAAAGAACATCACATGGAACTGTCAAAAAAATCAACATTTGTGTCTGCAACACTTCTTGGCGCCTGGTAGTGGCGCTATACCCGAGACTCACAATAGGCACATCGATGCGATCAGAATCTTCAGACGAACAAACACCCCGTGTGTCATCACAATAAGACATTTTTTACCTTAGATATTAGACACTTCTTGTTTCTCTGATTTCGCAATGAATTTGTCGCCTCGCCATGACAGAACCGTTCGAGATATCAAAAATCCCTTCGCAAATTAGCAAGTACAATGTCTCGGCATCATGTTCACCACGTTTGGTGTCAATCCCATGAATCCCCTAGAAGGAGTATTCAAAAGTTCACCGTATGCATTTTTGAAACCATCTAAAATGGCCGACTTCCTGTTGGGCGGAGCTAATAGGTTTGATTGTGAAAGCTGTTCGGTCGATGGGATCTATATACGTACCAACTCTCGTACATGTGCTTACATGTTTGCCCGATTTGTGCACCAATAATTTTTTTGCATTATAGGGGGCGCTACAGAGCACTACCGCCACGCCCGTGTTCCAGCATTTGCCCGGTCCTAATGGCCAATGACTTTGAGGTCTGTGCCAAATTCCCGGTGTTTTCGAGCATGTTAAGGCACCCAAAGTGCATGCCAAGTGCTTAAATATGCCTGAAAATGAAAGTAAAATTTTACGTGTTGCCATGGGAGCAGCATTCGAGATATCAAAAATCCCTTCGCAATTTATCATCTACAATGCCTCAGCATCATGTTGACCACTTTTGGTGTCAATCGCATGAAAATCCTAGGAGGAGTATTTAAAAGAACATTGCATGGAACTGTCAAAAATCCACCTTTTGTGACTGCCACACTTCCTGGTGCCTGTTGGTGGCGCTATACCCAAAACTCACAATATGCACATCGATGCGATCGGAATCCTTGGCCGAACATACACACTGCGTTTCATCCCAATAAGAAATTTTTTGCTTTAGGTATTAGACACTTTCTGTTTCTCTGAATTCGCCATAAATTTGTCGCCTCGCCATGGCAACACCGTTCGAGATATCAAAAATCCCTTCGCAATTTAGCAAGTCCAATGTCTCAGCATCATCTTCACCACGTTTGGTGTCAATCGTATGAATTCCCTAGGAGAAGTATTTAAAAGTTCATGACTGACACACTTCCTGGCGCCTGGTGGTGGCGCTATACCCGGGAGTCACAATAGGCACATCAATGCGATCGGAATCTTCAGAAGAACAAACACTCCGCATGGCATCACAATAAGACTTTTTGCCTTAGATATTAGACACTTCCTGTTTTTCTGAATTCGCCATGACTTTGTCGCCTCGCAATGGCAGAACCGTTCGAGATATCAAAAATCCCTTCGCAATTTAGCAAGTCCAATGTCTTGACATCATGATCACCACGTTTGGTGTCAATCCCATGAATCCCCTAGAAGGAGTATTTAAAAGTTCACTGCATGCATTTTTTAAACAATCCAAAATGGCTGACTTCCTGTTGGGCGGAGCTAAAATGTTAGAGGGCGAAAGTTGTTCGGATCGATGAGATCTATATGTGTACCAACTCTCGTACATGTGCGTACATGTTTGCACGATCTGTGCACCAATGTTTTTTCTTGCATTACAGGGGGCGCTACAGAGCCCCTGTGCCACGCCCGTGTTCCAGCCTTTGCCCGTTCGCAATGACGGACGACTCTGACGGCTGTGCCAAATTTCAAGAGTTTTCGAGTATGTTAAGGCACCCAAAATGCCCAAAAGTGTTAAAAAAAAAAAATAATAATAATAATAATAATAATAATAATAAATATAGCTGCAAGCAGCGATGGCGGGCCCTCGCACGTTTATTTACCGCTACACGGTGCCTCCGAGAAAACGATGCACGGTGGGCAAGTGCATCAAGTGGGTAAATATCGGGGGACTACCCATTAAGGGACTGTAGGTAAATGAAACCCAACATTTTAGATAAACGGGGGCGCTAGTGAGCCACTAAATAGACACGCCTTTATCTGACGTTTTTGTCAACACTTAACAGCCGACAACTCTGATGTGTGTGCCAAATTTAAAGTTAATCTAAGCACGCCAAGAGCCTTAAATAAGCCTGAAATAAAAGTAAAGTTTGACGCATTGCCATGGGAACAGCGTTCGAGATGTCAAAAATTCCTTCGCAATTTATCATCTACAATGTCTCGGCATCATGTTGACCACTTCTTGTGTCAATCGCATGAATCCCATACGAGGAGTATTTAAAGGTTCACAGCATGTAACAGTCAGCCTTAAACATGCTGGAAAGTGAAAGCAAAGTTTGACGCGTTGCCATGGGAACAGCGTTTGAGATATCAAAAATCCCTTCGCAATTTATCATCTACAATGTCTCACCATTATGTTGACCACTTCTGGAGTCAATCACATTATTTCCTCAGGAGGAGTATTTAAAAGTTTACCGCATGCAGATGTAAGGTTTAAATATGCCTTAAAAACGAAAGTAAAGTTTGACAGGTTGCCATGGGAACAGCGTTTGAGATATCAAAAATCCCTTCGCAATTCATCATCTACAATGTCTCGGCATCATGTTGACCACTTTTGGTAACAATCGCATGAAAATCCTAGAAGGAGTATTTAAAAGAACATCGCATGGAACTGTGAAAAAAAATCACCTTTGTGACTGACACACTTCCTGGCGCCTGGTGGTGGCGCTATACCCGGGAGTCACAATAGGCACATCGATGCGATCGGAATCTTTAGACGAACAAACATCCTGCATGGCATCACAATAAGATATTTTTTGCCTCAGATATTAGACACTTCCTGTTTCTCTGAATTCGCCATGAATTCGTCGCCTCGCCATGGCGGAACCGTTCGAGATATCAAAAATCCCTTCGCAATTTAGCAAGTCCAATGTCTCGACATCATGTTCACCACTTTTGGTGTCAATCGCATTCATCCTCTAGGAGGAGTATTTAAAAGTTCACCGCATGCATTTTTTAAACAATCCAAAATGGCGGACTTCCTGTTGGGCGGAGCTAAAATGTTAGAGGGCGAAAGTTGTTCGGGTCGATGAGATCTATATGTGTACCAACTTTCGTAAATGTGCGTACATGTTTGCCCGATCTGTGCACTACTGTTTGTTTTTGCATTACAGGGGGCGCTACAGAGCCCCCGTGCCACGCCCATGTTCCAGCCTTTGTCTGTTCGCAATGACGAACGACTCTAACGTCTGTGCCAAATTTCAAGAGTTTTCGAGTATGTTAAGGCACCCAAAATGCCCAAAAGTGTTAAAAAAAATAAAAATAAAAATAAAAATAAAAAAAAAAATAATAAATTCGAGCAAAAACAATAGGGCTTCGCACCTTTCGGTGCAGGCCATTCTGGCCTGCTCCTCGGTGCTCGGGCCCTAATAAAAATAAAAAAAAAAATAATAAATTCGAGCAAAAACAATAGGGCTTCGCACCTTTCGGTGCAGGCCATTCTGGCCTGCTCCTCGGTGCTCGGGCCCTAAAAATATAGCTGCAAGCAGCAATGGCGGGCCCTCGCACGTTTTTTTACCGCTACACGGTGCCTCCGAGAAAACGATGCACGGTGGGCATGTGCATCAAGTGGGTAAATATCAGTGGACTATTTCATGTTGCTGCTGACCCTTTTAGGTACTGTAGATAAAAGAAACCCCACATTTTAGACAAACAGGGGTGCTAGTCAGCCACTAAATAGACACGCCTTTATCTGACGTTTTTGTCAACACTTAACAGTCGAAAACTCTGATGTGTGTGCCAAATTTAAAGTTCAACTAAGCACGCCAAGAGCCTTAAACATGCCTGAAATTAAAGTAACGTTTGACACGTTGCCATGGGAACAGCGTTCGAGATGTCAAAAATTCCTTCGCAATTTATCATCTACAATGTCTCGGCATCATGTTGACCACTTCTCGTGTCAAACGCATGAAAATCCTAGGACGAGTATTTAAAAGTAGAGATCGACCGATACTCATTTTTTTAAACCGATGCCAATAACAAATATTTGGATGCTTATGTGCCCGATAACCGATATGCTGAACCGATTTTTATTTACTGTTATACTTCTGTTTTTGACATAATAATTACTACAACACTACTGAACTGAACAAACCCTTATAATAATAATCATCATCACAATCACTCCCTCTTTGCATACAAAGTAATAAATAGAGGGGTCTGAAAGAGTGAAGAATAATATTAATTTAATGAATAATGTAGAAACTATATTCCTAATACATGGACCATTCCAAACACCCCTATCATTTCGTCAGAAATGGACTGATCCAAAGTTCGCGCTGCGGTTGGCAGCGGGAGAGAGAGAAAACTATAGCGGAGTTGGCTGCTTGTTATACATAGTTTATAGAGTAAAACAGGTGGATTAAGTGCCTTTTTTGGAATAATATGGTTGTTTTGACCAGCAACATGTAGCCTTCAGCAGTAAAACAAGTAGTTAGCAAAGAGGTTTTACAAATAATATCACTGACTGGAATACTACATTCATGAAAGTAACAAACAAAACGGCTTATATATCACTGAATTTCTTAACTGGTAATGTTATTTGATGTCAGAATAATTAATATTTTGTTGTTATAGCTTATGAAATGGCTGTTGACAGCGCTGTTATCTATGCATTTACTCACGCATTAACTGTATCAAACTGTGACCGCTTGCGGAGGTAATAAATAATTAATTCATATCCACAGACATTTATATAGATATTTTAGCAAAATAATGTTTATCTGGTAAATTTTAATATAACTTAGGGTAAATCTTGTTAAAAGCTTCAGCCTTCAACCCCGGTAAGTGAACAGCACGTGATTTTGTGAGTTCGTCTCTATTCTTGGACAAACTGCATACATTGCTTTAAATATATCAACTTATTTAACATAACATACATTAATGCACAAAGAAGATGTGTTATAAATGCCTCAGATGCAAAGTAAGTATACTCAAAGTCCTTTTAATGAAGTCGCGTCACTCCGCCGTCATATTTGCTGTGCACTCTGCTGCTGTGAGCTCCTCTCCTCAGATGCGTCCAGCGCGCAATTCTCAATTCTCTCGTTTATCGGTCAATCCGATATCACAAACCCGATATCCGATCATCGGAAAATGCTCAAATATCGGGGAAAATATCGGAAAACAGATATATCGGTCGATCTCTATTTAAAAGTTAACTGCATGCAACTAAAAGGCTTAAATATGCCTTTAAAATGAAAGTAAAGTTTGACGTGTTGCCATGGGAACAGCTTTTGAGATATCAAAAATCCCTTCGCAATTTATCATCTACAATGTCTCGGCATCATGTTGACCACTTTTGGTAACAATCGCATGAAAATCCTAGAAGGAGTATTTAAAAGAACATCGCATGGAACTGTGAAAAAAAATCACCTTTGTGACTGACACACTTCCTGGCGCCTGGTGGTGGCGCAATACCCGGGAGTCACAATAGGCACATCGATGCGATCGGAATCTTTAGACGAACAAACATCCCGCATGGCATCACAATAAGATATTTTTTGCCTCAGATATTAGACACTTCCTGTTTCTCTGAATTCGTCATGAATTTGTCGCCTCGCCATGGCGGAACCGTTCGAGATATCAAAAATCCCTTCGCAATTTAGCAAGTCCAATGTCTCGACATCATGTTCACCACTTTTGGTGTCAATCGCATTCATCCTCTAGGAGGAGTATTTAAAAGTTCAACGCATGCATTTTTTAAACAATCCAAAATAACTGACTTCCTGTTGGGCGGAGCTTAAATGTTAGAGGGCGAAAGTTGTTCGGGTCGATGAGATCTATATGCGTACCAACTCTCGTACATGTGCGTACATGTTTGCATGATCTGTGCATCAATGTTTTATTTTGCATTACAGGGGGCGCTACAGAGCCCCCCTGCCACGCCCGTGTTTCAGCCTTTGCCCAGACCTGATGGCCGACGACTCTGATGTCTGTGCCAAATTTCAAGAGTTTTCGAGTATGTTTAGGCACCCAAAGTGCCCAAAAATGTTAAAAAAAAATAATAATAATAATAATAATAAAAAATATAGCTGCAAGCAGCGATGGCGGGCCCTCGCACGTTTATTTACCGCTACACGGTGCCTCAGAGAAAACGATGCACGGTGGGCAAGTGCATCAAGTGGGTAAATATCAGTGGACTATTTTATGTTGTTACTGACCCATTTGGGGACTGTAGGTAAAAGAAACCCTACATTTTAGGCAAAGGGGGCGCTAGTGAGCCACTTAAGAGACACGCCTATGTCTGACCTTTTTGTCCACACTTAACAGCCGACAACTCTGATGTGTGTTAACTTTTAGGTTAATCTAAGCACGCCAAGAGCCCTAAATATGCCTGAAATAAAAGTAAAGTTTGGGGCGTTGCCATGGGAACAGCGTTTGAGATATCAAAAATCCCTTCGCAATTTATCATCTACAATGTCTCAGCATCATGTTGACCACTTTTGGTGTCAATCGCATGAAAATCCTTGGAGGAGTATTTAAAAGAACATCACATGGAACTGTCAAAAAATCAACCTTTGTGACTGCAACACTTCCTGGCGTCTGGTGGTGGCGCTATACCCGAGACTCACAATAGG
The DNA here is from genome assembly GCF_027580225.2 of Misgurnus anguillicaudatus. Lineage (NCBI taxonomy): Eukaryota > Metazoa > Chordata > Actinopteri > Cypriniformes > Cobitidae > Misgurnus > Misgurnus anguillicaudatus. Next base: position 30,627,996 of record NC_073353.2, read on the forward strand.
CACATCGATGCAATCAGAATCTTCAGACGAACAAACAACCCGTGTGTCATCATAATAAGACATTTTTTACCTTAGATATTAGACACTTCCTGTTTCTCTGATTTCGCCATGAATTTGTCGCCTCGCCATGGCAGAACCGTTCGAGATATCAAAAATCCCTTCGCAATTTAGCAAGTACAATGTCTTGGCATCATGATCACCACGTTTGGTGTCAATCCCATGAATCCCCTAGAAGGAGTATTCAAAAGTTCATCGTATGCATTTTTTAAAACCATCCAAAATGGCCGACTTCCTGTTGGGCGGAGTTAATAGGTTTGATTGTGAAAGTTGTTCGGGTCGATGGGATCTATATACGTACGAACTCTAGTACATGTGCGTACATGTTTGCCCGATTTGTGCACCAATATTTTTTTTGCATTACAGGGGGCGCTACAGAGCCCTACTGCCACGCCCGTGTTCCAGCGTTTGCCCGGTCCTAATGGCCGACGACTTTGAGGTCTGTGCCAAATTCCCGGTGTTTTCAAACATGTTAAGGCACCCAAAGTGCATGCCAAGTGCTTAAATATGCCTGAAAATTAAAGTAAAGTTTGACGTGTTGCCATGGGAGCAGCATTCGAGATATCAAAAATCCCTTCGCAATTTATCATCTACAATGCCTCATCATCATGTTGACCACTTTTGGTGTCAATCGCATGAAAATCCTAGGAGGAGTATTTAAAAGTTCACCGCATGCAACTGTCAAAAAATCCACCTTTTGTGACTGCCACACTTCCTGTTGCCTGTTGGTGGCGCTATACCCGAGACTCACAATAGGCACATCGATGCGATCGGAATCGTTGGCCGAACATACACACTGCGTTTCATCCCAATAAGACATTTTTTGCTTTAGATATTAGACACTTCCTGTTTCTCTGAATTCGCCATAAATTTGTCGCCTCGCCATGGCAACACCGTTCGAGATATCAAAAATCCCTTCGCAATTTAGCAAGTCCAATGTCTGAGCATCATCTTCACCACGTTTGGTGTCAATCGTATGAATTCCCTAGGAGAAGTATTTAAAAGTTCATGACTGACACACTTCCTGGCGCCTGGTGGTGGCGCTATACCCGGGAGTCACAATAGGCACATCGATGCGATCGGAATCTTCAGACAAACAAACACCCCGCATGGCATTACAATAAGACATTTTTTGGCTTAGATATTAGACACTTTCTGTTTCTCTAAATTCGCCATGACTTTGCTGCTTCGCCATGGCAACACCGTTCGAGATATCAAAAATCCCTTCGCAATTTAGCAAGTACAATGTCTTGACATCATGATCACCACGTTTGGTGTCAATCCCATGAATCCCCTAGAAGGAGTATTTAAAAGTTCACCGCATGCATTTTTTAAACAATCCAAAATGTCCGACTTCCTGTTGGGCGGAGCTAAAATGTTAGAGGGCGAAAGTTGTTCGGGTCGATGATATCTATATGCGTACCAACTCTCGTACATGTGCGTACATGTTTGCCCGATCTGTGCACCAATGTTTTTTTTTGCATTACAGGGGGCGCTACAGAGCCCCTGTGCCACGCCCGTGTTCCAGCCTTTGCCCGTTCGCAATGACGGACGACTTTGAAGTCTGTGCCAAATTTCAAGAGTTTTCGAGTATGTTTAGGCACCCAAAATGCCCAAAAGTGTTAAAAAAAATAAAAATAATAAAAAAAAAAAAAAAAAAAAAAATAATAAATCCGAGCAAAAACAATAGGGCTTCGCACCTTTCGGTGCAGGCCATTCTGGCCTGCTCCTCGGTGCTCGGGCCCTAATAAAAATAATAATCCGAGCAAAAACAATAGGGCTTCGCACCTTTCGGTGCAGGCCATTCTGGCCTGCTCCTCGGTGCTCGGGCCCTAAATATAGCTGCAAGCAGCGATGGCGGGCCCTCGCACGTTTTTTTACCGCTACACGGTGCCTCCGAAAAAACGATGCACGGTGGGCAAGGGCATCAAGTGGGTAAATATCAGTGGACTATTTCATGTTGCTACTGATCCATTTAGGTACTGTAGGTAAAAGAAACCCCACATTTTAGACAAACGGGGGCGCTAGTGAGACACTAAATAGACACACCTTTATCTGGCCTTTTTGTCAACACTTAACAGCCGACAACTCTGATGTGTGTGCCAAATTTAAATTTAATCTAAGCACGCCAAGAGCCATAAATATGCCTGAAATAAAATTAAAGTTTGACGTGTTGCCATGGGAACAGCGTTCGAGATGTCAAAAATCCTTCGCAATTTAGCATCTACAATGTCTCAGCATCATGTTGACCACTTCTGGTGTCAATAACATTATTTACCTAGAAAGAGTATTTAAAAAAACATCGCATGCAACTGTAATGCTTAAATAAGCCTTTAAAATGAAAGTAAAATTTGTCGCGTTGCCATAGGAACAACATTCGAGATATCAAAAATCCCTTCGCAATTTATCATCTACAATGTCTCAGCATCATGTTGACCACTTTTGGTGTCAATCGCATGAATATCCTAGAAGGAGTATTTAAAAGTTCACTGCATGAAACTGTAAGGCTTAAATATGCCTTTAAAATGAAAGTAAAGTTTGACAGGTTGCCATGGGAACAGCGTTCGAGATATCAAAAATCCCTTCGCAATTTATCATCTACTATGCCTCAGCATCATGTTGACCACTTTTGGTGTCAATTGCATGATTTTTCTAGAAGGAGTACTCTAAAAAGAACATTGCCTGGAACTGTCAAAAAAATCCAGCTTTGTAAATGACACACTTCCTGGCGCCTGGTGGTGGCGCTATACCCGAGACTCACAATAGGCACATCAATGCGATCGGAATCTTCAGACGAACAAACGCCCCGCGTGTCATCACAATAAGACATTTTTTGCCTTAGATATTAGACACTTCCTGTTTCTCTGATTTCGCCATGACTTTGTCGCTTCGCCATGGCAGAACCGTTCGAGATATCAAAAATCCCTTCGCAATTTAGCAAGTACAATGTCACGACATCATGATCACCACGTTTGGTGTCATTTGCATGAATCCCCTAGAAGGAGTATTCAAAAGTTCACCGCATGCATTTTTTAAACAATCCGAAATAGCCGACTTCCTGTTGGGCGGAGCTTAAATGTTAGAGGGCGAAAGTTGTTCGGGTCGATGAGATCTATATGTGTACCAACTCTCGTACATGTGCGTACATTTTTGCCCGATCTGTGCCCCAATGTTTGTTTTTGAATTACAGGGGGCGCTACAGAGCTCCCTTGCCACGCCCGTATTCCAGCCTTTGCATGAGCCTAGTGGCACGCGACTCTGACGTGTGTGCCAAATTTCAAGACTTTTCGAGTATGTTAAGGCTCCCAAATTAGCACAAGTGTTGAAAAAAAAAAAAAAAAAAAAATAATAAATTCGAGCAAAAACAATAGGGCTTCGCACCTTTCGGTGCAGGCCATTCTGGCCTGCTCCTCGGTGCTCGGGCCCTAATAATAATAAAAAAAATAATAATCCGAGCAAAAACAATAGGGCTTCGCACCTTTCGGTGCAGGCCATTCTGGCCTGCTCCTCGGTGCTCGGCCCCTAACAAGCGGCTTTCATGGTCATCACGTAACTTCCGGTAAACTCCGAGAAGAATAAATATCAACAAAGTCCTTTTAAAGTAGTTTATTTATATAACAAGCAAAATAAACAACACGTAGATTACATGCAACTAGTCAGACCATTAAACAAACAGAAACCGGAAGTAAAGTTCAGACCACAGATGCACGAGCGCCAGATGAAACCGTCTATACATTTGACCTTGGACCACAAAACCAGTCATAAGTAGCACACGTATATTTAAAGCAACAGCCAACAATACATTGTATGGGTCAAATTTGTCTATTAATTTATGCCAAAAATCATTATGTTGTTAAGTAAAGATCATATTCCATGAAGATATTTTGTGAATTCCCTACCTTAAGTATATCAAAAATGTATTACATACATTTTATTTCTACAGCTGAAGACATACATTTACATTTTTACTAATGGAAATGTAATTCCTGATTTCGAGAATAACTGACAATTGTCAGTTAATTAAAAGTTTTATCCCAGTTATCAAATTTACCAAATTGTAAACTGTAGAAAAATGTATATCCTGAGAATGGTTAAAAGTACAGTTCGCCATATGTTAAAGGGATAGTTCAGCAAAAATAAAAATTACACCCTGATTTACTCACCCTCAAGTCATTCGAGATGTCCATCATCTTTCAGACGAGCACAATACGAGTTATTTTATTAAATATCCTGGCACTTCCCAGCTTTTCCCAGCAACAAATACGTTGTGCATCCATCCTTCACAAAAGTAATCCACATGGCTCCTGGGGTTAAATATCCATATTTAAAACTTTATAAACTATAATAACTAGCTTCCGTTCACCTTAGAGTTTTAGGGTATGGTGTACAATGACAGGGACATGGTGTAGAATGACGTAGTGGCTTAGTGATAAACGTGGAGACACAGAAGAGAGACCAAAATAACGCCAGTCAAAAATAAGAAGTCTAAACCTAAGATTTTAAAGAAAATGGCAGATGATTTTGATATAAGACAAGAGGACATTAATTATCCCCATCTGTAGCTAAAAAAACTCACAATGCACTGTTCTCGAAAAGTCTATTTTCACCGGATCTTAGGCATCGTTTCTCATAATGCACACTGGCCGCTCATAGAAGCTAGTTATTCGTTTATAAAAAGTTTTAAATAGGGAATTTTTTATAACAAAATCACATCGATTACTCTCACACTGTTAACCCAGAAATTGTCTTTACTTAAACAATCAAGTAAACATCACTTAATATTTTCTGTTTTGAAGCCAAACCTTAAAAAGTTTAGTTGATTTAACTTTTAAGCTTACAAAACCCATTAAACTAAAACATTAAAGTAAAATGAACTTAAAATTATTAGTTCATGTTGTGAGGAATACCCATAATCCTTTACGCCTGAATATTTTGATTATTTTCTGCTTTTTCACAGAATAAAAACTGATAAGAACTTTCTCCACTTAAATATTTGTTAATAAAATGTTATATAGGTTCAAACTCTTATATATTATGGATGTTGTTTTGTTGTAAATGATAATTTTGTGAAGTCACCGTTCAGGTGATCAGTGTTTCCGTACATGAACCCTGTTCAGAACATTTTATTGTATTTCTCTCCACAGTACTGACAATGTATGTCAAAAACACAGTTTGTGTGTGTTTCTGTGGAGAATCACGTTTATTCAATGATTGACTTAAAGTCAGTCATTAATTTTGTGTTATAATACCATTAATAACATCAAAAGTAATATAAAGTGATAAAACTAAAGTTATATGCAACGGGTTTCCTTACAAATTTCTAGTAATGTCAATTAATCAGGGTTAAGAGTGCAGGAATATTGGAAGAAATTAAAACATTAAGTACATTAAACTTACAATTTATTGCTATTTTAACCAGGCAAAATTAACTTTTTAGGGCAACGAGTTTCATTACATTTTTTAAGTTCAATCAACCTGTATGGGCTTACAGTGCAGAAGGCCTTTATTAGCCCGCTGGAGCCGTGTGGATTACTTTTGCGAAGGATGGATGTACTTTTTTGGGTTTGAAAGTCGTGGACCCTGTTTTCCAGTATTATAAAGCTTGGAAAAGCAGGAACATTTACTAAAATGACTCAGATTGCGGACATAGAAAGATTATGGACATATCTATCTCGGATGGCTTAAGGGTGAGTAAACCATGGGGTAATCATTTTTTGCTGAACCATCACTTTAATCACTCTAATTTCATAAGAGCTCCAGGTTTATTCTCCAGCTGCCACCTTTAAAGGATTCCTAAGGCTTTCAGCTGCGGCTCGCCATAAAATGACAGAGATGGAGAACTTCTTAACGCTTGCCACACTGATTGTCAGTGTCCCTAAAGGCAAAACAAGTCAAACCTCCTATCCACAGTACAAGTGTTTATGGACCTTCAGGAGCAGTCCATCTGCCCAAACAGAGCTCTTATTTATCCATCTAATATTAACGGAGAACATAAACGTATGTGCTCTCATAAAGGTGGTGTAAGCGATTTTCAGCTTTTTGCTAACTTCCACTAAGACTGAATTAGACCAACCGCAACATTTCTAACAGTTGCAAAAATGGCTGCCTGTATGTGACTAAAACAATATTTGCTCAGATACACAACCAAAAGCTTCTTATGACCTAAAGAAGGATGCTTAAAGGTGCCATGGCATGAAAATCTGACTTTTTCCATGTTTAAGTGCTATGATTGGGTCCCCAGTGCTTCTATCAACCTAGAAAATGTGAAAAAGATCAATCCAGTAACTTAGTTTTGGGAAACCATTCTCTACAAGCATATGAAAAATTAGGTCATTGAAATTTGGCTCTCCTTATGATGTCATAAGGAGCTCTTATTATAATAATACCACCCCTTAATCTGCACTATCCAACCACAGCACTGCCATTTAGTGCACTTCATCCGCTCATTTGCATTTTAAAGGACACACCCAAAATGGCACATTTTTGCACATACCTACAAAGTGACAATTTTAACATGTTATAATAAATTATTTATATGGTATTTTGAGCTAAAACTTCACAGATTTATTTGACATCTTAAAAAAGTTTTGTGACATGGCCCCTTTAAAGACACCCATTACATGCACATTCATTTTATAACCATTTACAACATTTTAGTCTTAAAAATATTTTAAACATGATTAGGTTTACTTCCGTTCCTGTAAAGTACAGTATAAAAAAGCAACCAACAAAAAGCCATAGTACATAGCACATGGGAACTCCTTTAATACTGTTTAAAAATCATCCCAAGTGGATACTGCATGAGGTTCCTTGAGTGAATGCCCAGAATGAGATCCGCTTTAATCAATGCAAAAACTTTGAAGAATAAAAAAGGTCTTGATTTGTTTACCATTCTTTGGTCACTACATAAGTGCCATCCATTTATCTGCGTTATTTCACAGCTAAAGTGACTAAAATGTCAACTATTATTATAAAATGTGGAAAAAGTAATTATTAAAGAAGAAAAGGAAAAGAATTGACCGATAGTGTTTGGCCTTAAACTTTCCCATTGAGATTGGCTGGACTGAGGTTGCAGAATATTTTTACAACCATGCAAACACGTGATGTGTTAAAAATGGCTTCAGATTCCCGAGAGACACACAAACTAAGTGTGGGAGTCTGAAAACTATGGGAGAAGAAAACAAGAGCTCCACATGTGAAGCATTCTGCTCACAAAAAGTTCAGGGCCTTTCTTATATGGTATAGATCTATTTAATACATTTCACGCACACACTTTTAAAACCTATTCTGGGAGAGACGAGATCAATGTTGCTGCTGTCATATTCAAGTTTAAATAGGTCGACACAAGACCTGCTGCCCTGTGTCTCTCGGCTCGCATTATCTTAAAAACCTCCCACAGCGCACCCCTTCACACCTCTTCGTATCAAAGCAATATCTAGCTAAAAACCTGAGTAACATCCAACATGTATTCAGTAAGACTGCAGCAAGGAGAACATTGAAATTTAATCAAACCTAATAATCCCTGATGGGAATTTTTCTTGGACAAACAGAAAACGCTTGCTGGTGCTATAAATATATTTATAAATATAAACATCGTATTTACTTATATATTTATGAATTAGTGATTTTTTTATATCTCTAATATCTCAGAGGAAAATGTTATAGCTCAGATATTTTTTGCTTGTCATAGCTCAGCAGATTTGATGTTTTATTTAAGCATCAACAGATGTTTCTCTTAAAATTGCAAAAATTGTAAAGCTGATGCTTAAGTTTATACTGAAATCTTAAAAAATATTAAACTCAGTTTGTGACTGTGGAGATCTCTTCTAAAATCTCTAATGGAGACATTTGTGAAATGTTTGTTTTACTCGGGAAACATTTGAGACACAGGAGAAAACAGTTAAGATATTTGTTTAATCTCATGTCTAAGAGAATAATTGAGATTTAAAAGATACCTCATCTGTGATCTATCTTTCTTATGGGATAACATACACACAAAATTGCTGGGTTATTTTCAGCCGGCATCTTAAAAGTGAGTAGGATATGGGACATGGCTGTCAGTTGGCCAAACAAATACAAAGCGCACACACACACACACACACACACACACACACACACACACACACACACACACACACAAATGCTGCATTATTTTCGTTGGGTAAAAAAGGATATGAAAAAGGGACAAAATATGCATTGACGTCACTTTTCCACGTGACCACGCCGGAACTCGCCCTGCTGAGTGGCAAAAGTTCAACAAAATGGCTGGTTTTCATAGCAGCTTCTGCGAAAAATGCTAGTAAAACTGACTATTATCAGCTTAAATTGAATTTAGTTGGACTTGATAGCAGAGGTGGACAATACTTAGTTACATTAATTTACATTTTCCAAGCATCTGTGCTTTATTAGGGTGTTTGTATTGGGAAAAAGTTTACTTCACTACATTCTAAAGCATATAATCATACTGTGTATTTTTTTATATTACATATTAAAATGTATTTAATACCTAATTACATTAAAATTGTAAACTTTTACTTGAGTAAAAGTATGTTAATGTACTTAAATATTAAATGTAAAACAAAAACTTGTATTTATGAAATGTAATAGAGTATGATAATATGCTTTGGAATGTATGTTTTCCAAAGAAAAACACTGATAAAATACAAATATTTGAAAAAATACTTTTAAGTAGAAAATAACCTCTGCTTGATAGTGACCCTAGCAACTTGTCAACCCACCTGTTGTCAGTGGACATTGGCATGAACGATCTATTTACTTCTCCTTTCTGTGTTTTTTGGCAGTCTATAAAACGATAGCTCCGAAATCTTGTACAATTTTTTAGTAAAGGCTAAATGGGAAACAACAGCTGTTTTCCCAGTGTTTTCGCTGATTTTACACTGTACACAAATGCTGCCGCTCTGTCTTTTGCCACTCAGTGGGGCGTAACCGCAGTCATTTTCGCCAAAGGTGACTTCATGTGCATACCCTCTATAGTCTTTATATAGTCCCCCGCGTATTCTTCACCAATACGCCTTATTCAGCCTGCCGCCATGTTGGTGAGGGATGGACGTCCAGAATGTGCGGTTTAAACCTATAGTTTTGTATAGGGAAGCTGGTCATTTAGTCATCAAAACACAGAAAATACATAATTTTACAAATTTCCAATGGACAAAGAACCTCAGAAATCATGGATTGTTAAATGAGAAGGGACATAATGACCTAATTTTGAGATCAGAGCTGCGCATTGTGCACATACAATCTGTTTTGTTATAAGCCTGTTGGCTAATCACTAATTTCTAATGTTGTAAGCATGCTTACTTTTCTTTAAAACACTAATTTAGTCCTATAACTAAGCACATATCTCCAATTCGTACAGATTACAAAATAATGCAAGTCTCCAGTAAGTTTTATAAGCACATTGACCGGAATCAAAAGCAGGATTCATTTCTAACTACATAACATTTGTACACAACTTTGGAGGTTCGTGTGGGGTTTTACCTCTAACAATACTTGCACAATGAACTATGAATAATTGACGACGGGCCAAATAATTCTAAGAAAAAAACGCACACCAAGGTGGTAATGCAAAGTGGAGTGCCATTACACTGCGGGTGTGCATTACTTTCAATTATGCTATGGGTCTGTTGAATGCTGTATTCTGATTGGTTGAGAAATGTTCCGTGGGTATGCATTATTTTTTGATAACCGCACACCTAACTTTTCAAATGTCTTAAAAGTAGACACCAGAGAAATGTTTGTGGTAACCGTGGTATAAGCGGAATAATTGACTCCGGTCCTTTGAATTATTTGAAAAAAAATGCACACCCGCGGTGTAACGGCACTCCACGATTACCACCTTTGGTGTGCATTATTTTCTTATAATTCAATAGCCCGTCGTCAATTATTCCTTACATAATTCAAAGGACCGGATTCAATTATTCCGTTTATACCATGGTTACCACAAACATTGCTCAGGTGCCTATTTTTAAGACATTTTACAGGTTGGGTGTGCGGTTTACAGAAAACTAATCAACACCCATGGAACATTTCTCAGCCCATCAGATCAGCCCTGTGGTATAACACATAAATAGCTTTTTATCAAGTCAATTACACGTTATTAAGTCAATGTTCATGTCTTAAAAAAACATGACAGAGAAAATACATGGGACATACTTAAGGTGGCGCAATACCCATCTGGTCCGAACTTTACTTCCGGTTTCAGTTTTTTTTTAATGGTCTGACTAGTTGCTAAACTGAACTCTTGAACAAATACCTCGTCGAAAATAAAGAATTTTTTGGTTTCCTAGGTAATCTACGTGTTGTTTATTTTGCTTGTTATATAATAAACTACATTTAAAGTACTTTGTTGTTATTTATTCTTAGCGGATTTTACTGGAAGAATCATGGGTTGAAAATAAACCAGCATTTTTTAGAGTGTGGTTCAACATGATGATAATTGAAATTTTCATGCAAAATAAATTATTTCATTTTTTAAATAAAGTCTCTTCTTTGCCTTTTCAATGAATGTCTGAAGCTTGTAATCACTGCATGGTACAACAGCAATAATGTGGGAGGTGCAGTTAATTAACACATAAACAGCTATTCAGTGTAGCACGAGCAGAGCTGAATCACTAACAGACCTCAGCTGGGCCAACACTGCCAGTCACAAGCATATGAAGCTGTCAGAGAACGACTGATGCCAATGTAGGAGTTTTTTAGACAATGCAGACGAATCTAGATCCACATGGTGTAAAAGTGCCCGCACTGGCCAAAGCTCAAATTACATCTAACCAGTGGCGGCTTGTGACTGCTCATCCGAGGGGCGCCAATTTAAAATAAGTGTTCGGACTGTCATGTGTGTTGCTTGTGTTTTCAAAATATGTGTTTGTTGCGTCATGTGAACCATGTGCATCACGTGTTTTGTCAAAAAAAGTGCCTGCTGCGCATTATTTTGAGACGCTCACGTTCACAAAATACACGCCAGACACTCCCTTAACAGTAAACTAGATGCGTCTGCAGCAGGCACTTATTTTGACAAGACACATGATGCACATAGGATAACTTGACGCGCAGAACACATATTTTTAAATTACAAACCATGCACATGACGGGCTACATACATGTTGTGACAAACTTCGCATCGAGCGCACTCGAAAAAAAAGTTACTGGCCGCCACTGCATCTAACAAGCATCTATCAGTCTTATACACTAGCCAAGGGCTTGCTTCAGGCTTCAGACAAGTCCAACAAATTTTTATAGATAAGAAAATATGTGGATAATTGGCATTTATTACAGATTTATTACAGACTCCACAAATCAACCCTATGTATGATCGTTCCTGTTACACAACCTTAATTATCATAAATGCCCATTTGGCAAACGGTTGTTATTTTAGGCATGCAATGATAATCATGGCATGGAAAATCTAATTCTTAATAGCGTGTTGAAAAGCTATCTTGGCATAATCTTTAACATTTTTAAAAAATATAAATTCAGTTGCTTGATAAAAAGAGGAAGGAAAAACATACAATCAAGACAACGGATGGCAAAGGCTCACATGAAATTTTCATCACAGCAGTTTGAGAAGAGAAAGAGCTTGGCCTTTTTCTCTCTCTCTCTCTATGAGGGGCTGGCTCGTTCCACCCAAGTTGCAAACCATATCTGAGCATTACCGCAATACTATAAAGGATGTTTATTGATATATTTTTAAAGATAAGGTATTATAAGAAAATTAAATGACAAGATATACTGTATGTCTGTAATTTATAAAACCATTAGTTTACGATTTTTGTTTAAATAAGTACATAAAGCCCCAATGACATAAAAATGTAAGTAGGTTACAGGTTATCTCTAAAAAATTTAGAATTTGAAATGTTTTCAAACTGTGGGTCAGTCACCCATAGGTTTGTGAAGAGCAATTTTAAAGCCAATAGTTGGCAGAGCCTGCCGTCACCATATTGGCAGTACATTACCGAGCATTACCTGCGAATAGCCAAAAATGGGTAAAGAGGTGTAATGTGGGCAAAGCTGAGGTGGCTGGTTGCTGAAACCACACCCACCTAGCTAGAGTTTAGTGACAGCAGTGGCAGTCACTCAAGTGGCCACGCCCTTAATTATGCAGAACTTTAAGGCTTAATATAATTGTTGTATAACCGACAGAAAACTAAAAGTTGGGATTTTCTAGGCAGATATGACTAGGAATTATACTGTCATTCTGGCGTAATAATCAAGAACTTTGCCGCCGTAACATGGCTGCAGCAGGTGCAATGATTTTACGCAGTGCCCGAAAATAGCCCCCTGCCATTGGAGGGTTGTAAGGGGCTATTTTTGGCTGCTACGTAATATCATTGCGCCTCCTGCAGCCATGTTACGGCGGAAAAGTTCTTGATTATTACGCCAGAATGAGAGTATAGTTCCTAGCCATATCTGCCTAGATAATCGCAACTTTTGTTTAACTACATGTAACTACAAAACAGTCAAAGTTTTAAATAGGAAAATATCGAAACCCTTTGGTTATTTTTTAGCGCGATGCTAATGGTCTAATCAGATTCAATGGATTATGCTAAGCTATGCTAAAAGTGGTAGCGCCAGACCCAGAGATCAGCTGAATGGAAAATATGGTAAAAAAAATTTACCTCTAGGGGAGCTGGAAAATGAGCATATTTTCAAAAAAAGTGGAGTGTCCCTTTAAAGTTGGGCATTTTAACATGGGGGTCTATGGGAATTGACTCCCTTTTGGAGCCTGCCTCTAGTGGCTCGTCGAAGTTAATTCCGTGTTAGCTTCATCAGAGAATTTTTTTTATTTTGATATGATATATGTTTGATATGATACAAGTTATTTTGATATTGCAATTAAATTTGCATTTCATTTACAAAATGAAGAGGAAAATAAAAACGACGATTCTATTACAAAAGTGAAAAAAATCAGTGTTTTCCTCATATTTACATTTAAAAATATGTTGGTGGGTCCCGGTATAGATTATACCCATCTAAGTGGGTCGCAAAATGAAAAGTTTGGAAAACCTCTGCCCTTCATTATAAAAGATGTGGAAGCAGCGTCAAGTAAAATGAGACACTTGTTCATACATTTACTAGTTCAAATATGGTGAATGACACATAGGACACTATATAGGGCATAGGAAACAATTCAGACAGTTTAACTCTTTCGCCACCATTGACGAGATAACTCGTCAATTAAGAGAAAACACTTCCCTGCCAATGACGAGAATTTCCGTCTTTCCGCAATACCGCTATTATCCACCATGGGGCGCACTTCCGCAACTTATACAACCGGAAGTAGCACCTCACATGAAAGAGAAAGAACTCCGGGTATGTTTTAAAGATCGCTCTGCATCTGATCTCTATCAAAAGTCCTTCACAAAAATGTAATTATCTCAGCTTTTTTCTTAAAATTTGGTGGATGAAAGTTTTTTTTTTGAAAGCAGAGAGTCTGTTCTTTTATTTGATATATTGTTTGGTTATATATTTAAAGAAGAACATTTTCTGGAAGGCATAACATTTTTGTGAAAATCATAAAAAATGCTGGTTCTGGCAACTTTCTTTTAAAAATGCTGGCGAGGAAAGAGTTAAATATGCTGTCCATTAGGGTGAATGAAGTTTGATATTGCGATCTGCTACAGCGCACATAACAGTGCGCTCTGGTCCAGCACAACAACAGCACTGAGCAGATCATATGTGCACCGAATCTGCAACGTAAACAAAATTTATTCGACCCATTCAGAGTCTATAGAGACAGAGTGATGTATTATAAAGCATGTGGATGAGACATCAGACAAGCACATCACTGTTTTTATTTCTATAGTAATAATTTCATATCAAATCTAAATCAAGAATCTATTAGACTATTTTTTTCTTATTTATACAACTGTGCCTCTCACAACCTGTCAAAATGCGGTATTGTGTATTTGCATACATAACCCATGACCTTTTGTGCTGCTATGCAATGCTCTACATTGGACCCTGTGGTCTTTTTGAAGATAATTGTTGTATGCTTGTACCTCAGCAATAGTACCCATCAATTTCAAATTGTGCTATAAATGGATATAAACAACAACAAAAACAATTGCAATGCCTCATATACTTGCACATTATATTACATCAGAGCTTGTCCTCTGTAAACAAACTACTTCACTGTACTCACTTCCCTAAACCTGAGAGACTGCAAACACAAACCTGACTTGATTAGAGACCAGTTTTAACGTAGACAAGGCATCCAAGAACAACAACAAAAAAAAAGATGCTGATTATCATTATGTAGATGTCATGATGTATTAGGACATGATTTGAATAGCAGGCAGTAAATAGAAAGGTTATTTGCCTGTAAAATAAAGAGTGTGTATTGTGTAATTAAATATAGCCCACACATGTCATGTAAGCCCTTAAGGTGTGGAATAACTTGTACTGTATAACACTTTCTTTGTTCTACAGTATCAAACCGTATTACAGTACAGAATTCAAAGTATGTTACGGACAATCCGTACGTTTGCTCACACATCATCTCATGGATCTTTTCCTGTACTCGCTTTCAATAACATGATTTTACAAATGCTTTACGTAACACATATGCTCTTCAACCCCTGGCTGCACATAAAACATCATAAGGGATGACACTTTTCTGATCACCATGCATAAATGATGAAAACACGGCAAGCTGCCTTCTCTCCGTTCTCTTTTCACAATAGTGACAGCGCTCTGGCACTTCTCAAGAGTGTTCGGCAACCTGACTGTGAAACTGAGAAATGAAGGAAACGTTTGAACTGGCCCTTGGACCTACCATATCATCCTAGAAGAAAAGGCATCTGTTTTTGATCACACTGGATGAGTAACAACATACTAAATCATTTAAAAATCACAGATTAGTGACTACTTTTGCCAAGAAGAAAATTGAGTATCCTATATTGTACAAACTCAGAATAGCTCTACTTAGCTCTACTGAACGCTTATAAACTTAACAGTCCTAAACCCTTGAGTAAAGTTTTAACAATCTGATAATGCAATGGCCCTGCAAGCATTTGGAAGTTACTTTTAAAGTGCATTCATCTATCGGAGCCAATGGTGTAGTGGGCAGTGCGACAAAGTTCGAATCCAGCTCGAGGTCCTTTGCCGATCCCGTACCTCTTTCTCCACCCTGTACTTTCCTGTCCTCTACTGACATACTTTAGGAAATTTCCCAAAATGTTGAACAAAACACACACATAACTTAACAAAAAAAACATACAGTGACATCAGGTACCCCTTAACATAAAAATAGTTGGTTAAAGGGTACATATCATGAAAATCTGACTTTTTTTATGTTTAAGTGCTATAATTGGGTCGCCAGTACTTCTTTCAACCTAGAACATTTGTTTAGTTTTGGTAAACCATTCTCCGCAAGCATGTGAAAAAAATAGGTCATTGAAATTTGGCTCCCCTTGTGATGTCAGCAGGGGATAATACCTTCTTAATCTGCACTATCCAACCATGGCACTGCCATTTAGTGCAGATATCAGCTCATTTGCATTTTAAAGGTCATTGTCACATTTTTGCTAACACCTATAAAGTGCAATTTTAACATGCTTTAATAAATTATATGGTATTTTGAGCTAAAACTTCACATAGGCACTCTGGGAACACCAAAGATTTATTTATTACATCTTAAAAAAGTCTTATAAAATGTCTCCTTTAAAATTAACATTAAAGAGCAAATGTGACCCTGGACCACAAAACCAGTGGTTGAATACATCATACCCCAACAATAAATAAGATTTCTATTGATGGTTTGTTAGGATGTGACAATATCTGGCCGAGATACCACTATTTGAAAATCTGGAATATGAGAGAGCAAAAATCGAAATATTGAGAAAATCGTCTTTAAAGTGTGTAAATTTTAGCAGCATCTAGTGGTGAGGTTGCGAATTGCAACCAACGGCTGAGACCACTGCTCACCCCTCACTTTTAAAACGCATAGAGAAGCTACGGTAGCTGCCACCATAAAAACATGTCATTGTTGGAGACAACTTAGTAAAAAAGTTTGTCCGTTAAGGACTTCTGTAGAAACATGGCGTCACAAAATGGCGACTTCCATGTAAGGGGACCCTCTGTGTATGTAGATCAAAATGTCTCATTCTAAGGTAATAAAAACATAACGGTTCATTATAAAAAGGTCTTTATACACCCCTGTATATTATTTAGCATTTCTGTCAAGAGGTCCTTCTAAAAATTACACACTCCACCTTTAAAGTTGTCCAAATGAAGTCTTTAGCAACACATACTACTAATGATAAATACATTTTTTTAAATTTAAAAATGAAGCATGATCTTTACTTAATATCTTAATGATTTTTGGCATAAAAAAATGTATAAAATTGACCCATACAATGCATTGTTGCTATTGCTACTGAACCTTTTTTGGTCCAGGGTCACAAATATCAAACCAGGTGCAATGCTGCTAATAATGTAAGTATTTCGTTTTTTCGGTTACTCATTGTACTACAGCAGCGTGTTTAAAAAGTTTTTCCAAAAAATGTATACTTTTTTTTAAGGAGGACACCTTAAATAGATATCCATGGCAGTGATCGCAGTTGCATGCTAGCTTTGTGTGGTCTACCCAGCATGAGCACAGCAGGCTGATATTGAAATTAAATTAAACACATGCTGGCCATCATATTCACATCACAAACGACTGAACAAAATTCAATAAACAGGTCTGCAGAATATACACCATTTGTTGAATGTTTGGAGCCAAAACTGATAAGAGATGGAAAACAAATGGTTGCAAGGAGAGACAGGGGGATGTTTCTTCAAATACAAATATCATGCTGGGTTTGGTTTGAATCAGGATGCATTCCAGAGTCACTACAGAAATAATCAATTACACATGCAACAGATCGTGCAATTATTCTGTGTGTGACACCATTACAGAGAAGTGAGAAAGTGGTTGCTAAATATTGACAAAAACAAAGCATGAATGCATTTGGCTTTGTCTTAACACCACAGGAATTAGGATTTTGTTGTAAGTCGTGTCAATAATTGAAAATAAAGGGACACCTAGCAGCACTTTGGGACTCAAGGACTTTGCTGCTGTAACATGGCTGCAGGTGGCGCAATGATATTACGCAGCAGCCGAAAATAGTCCCCTTAGTAACTTTCAATGGCAGGAGACTATTTTTGGGCACTGTGTAATATCATTATGTTATGGCAGCAAAGTCATTGATTATTACACCAGAATGAGAGTATAGTTCCTAGCCATATCTGCCTAGAAAATTGCTACTTTTAATTTTCCGTCGGTCTTAGTACACGATGTAACAACAGAAGAGTCAAGTTTTAAATAGGAAAAATATAGAAACTCTTAGGTTATTTTTTTAGCGCGATGCTAATGGTCTAATCAGATTCAATGGATTGTGCTAAGCTATGCTAAAAGTGGTAGCGCCAGACCTGGAGATCAGCTGACTGGATTCCAAAATGGTAAATATCAATATGTTTAAAGGGAAATTCCGCCTTGAAATGATCCTAGGGTTAATAACAAACGTGTACCGAGTTCGACCGTTCACTGGAGTTTGTTTTCATGCTAGTCTAACGTGACCAGTGTTATTGCTAAACGCAAATTAGCATGTTATGGTAGCCTTCGGGGCATCAGTACATTAAAAACGAAATCGCCATGTCCACACCACCAATAATGCCCAAAATAACCCCACACTTACACTGTAGCACAATGAGGGTCTCTATATGTAAACCGAAGCATTGAGAACTTTGAAAGTGTACAGGCAGTTTATTAAAAAGAAACATTTACCGTTCACGTCTGGATCACATATCCATGCGGGCGCCATCTTGGGAAAACTGAACTCTCGCGTGAAAGCACAACACCTGTTCAGGGCAACAACGTTTCACGCGAGAGTTTAGTTTTCCCAAGATGGCGCCCGCATGGATATGTGATCCAGACGTGAACGGTAAATGTTTCTTTTTAATAAACTGCCTGTACACTTGCAAAGTTCTCAATGCTTCGGTTTACATATAGAGACCCTCATTGTGCTACAGTGTAAGTGTGGGGTTATTTTGAGCATTATTAGTAGTATAGACATAGCGATTTCGTTTTTAATGCACTGATGCCCCGAAGGCTACCATAACATGCTAATTTGCGTTTAGCAATAACACTGGTCACGTTAGACTAGCATGAAAACAAACTCCAGTGAACGGTCGAACTCGGTACACGTTTGTTATTAACCCTAGGATCATTTCAAGGCGGAATTTCCCTTTAACACTAGGGGAGCTGGAAATTTCGGGGTTTTTTTCAAAAAAGTGGAGTGTCCCTTTAAAGGGCACATAACATGAAACTCAGACTTTTCCATATTAAAGTGCTATAATTGGGTCCCCAGTGCTTTTATCAACATTAAAAATGTGAAAAAGAGCAACCCAGTAAAATAGTCTTGGTAAACCATTCTCTGCAAGCATAGGTCACTGAAATTTTAGATACTCTTGTGATGTCAGAAGGGGATAATACCACCCCTTAATCTGCACTATACAACCACGAAACTGCCATTTAGTGCACATTTTTGCTTATACCTACAAAGTGGCAATTTTAAAATGTTATAATAAATTATCTATATGATATTATGGGGACACCAAAGATTTATTTTACATCTTAAAAAACGTCTTTAATGTTAAATGTCCCCTTTAATGTTAAACTGATGTGGTGCCATAAGAAGCAGCTCCTTATAAGATATTTAATAAAAGCTATAGACAGCAGCAGTTGTTTAAGAGAGGTGCGGGCGGCCACCCACACATGAGAGCTTTCTAATGCCCAGGTCTACCTTGACAACAGGAAAAACAATGCATGGGAGTGGGATGAAGAAAAAAAAAGTGAAATCTCAGAGTACCGTGGCAGTTGTGCCTTCATTATCTCAATTTGAACCTCTAATGGTAAGATGGCACATTCACTGGAGGTGGTTAAGAGATGAAAAGCAGGGCATCCACTCACAGGAAAGCCCTGTGTGCTTCGGGATGGTGTTTGTAAGAACAGGCCACGGTTGCTAAGATACACGAAGCGAGATTGAGGGTCCGTCTTCTCGAGGGACATGTCAGAGTCGAATCTTGAGAGATCATATAAAATCTCTTATTGCTGTATCCTTCCTAGTGCTTACACACAGTTTTAGGCACATCTTCAGAGTTTAAGTAGATGTTGATCTAAGAATAGGGAACTTGGGATGTGTTCAGTGCAGGTAAAGACTAGCAGGGACTTTCTCGCTGTGTGTCGCCCGTCTTTTTCGTGTCGTTACGTTGTCGTAAACAACAAGTACCATCCACTCCAGTAACTGACGAGAGACGGATGATGTGAACTTTACTGCTTTGCTCTCAATGGTAGTCGCTCCTAAAAGTTGCACATTATTTGCATAAAGTTAAACTTTTCTCAACTTTGTCACGCGTCTGGACACGCCCCATTCAGTTGGCAACGGTCACTTGTGTCGCCGGAAGTCGCCAAGCTACCAATTAAAATCAATGATATTGTGTCGCTTTGCTAATGCTAGTCGCTGCTTGTCTGAATGCAGCTTAAGGGGCCAATCACACCAAACACGTTTTAAACACATGGCAAGTTTTTATATTGCTAGGCAAACACAGAGTCAGCTGTCTTGTCAATCTTGTCAATTTAAAGCATGAGCGCTCTTTTGCTGTTAACTGTCATATTAGCAGAAACTTTAAAAAGAGGGCGCTTGCTCTGACCTTGATCGAGGGTAAGAGGTGCACAAACACACAGGAGAGAGTGTTCCAAACAACTGTAAACTTCTGTCACCACAACGGAAAGCCCGCCTCTCCCCTCATTCGATTGGACAATGAAAAGATGCAAATGACGTCGGGCGCTTTTCCTCTCTCTGTTAAAAACGTGTGCTGTGGCAGGCAGCAAAAAGCGCAAGGCGTTGGCACGCATAAACAGCACGCATAACGCTCACTGCCCATAGAAAATCATTTAAAAAGGTGCCTACAACTGCCATAAACGCGTTTGGTGTGATCAGCCCCTAAATCTGCACTTATACTGTAAGGTAGTTGACAAGATGTTTGCGGCAGTATGATACAAAAGGCTTTTTGCCGAATGTCCGAAAAACAGGTCTCATCACATCCGCTTGCCGAGAAAGTGTTAACAGTAGTATGAACTGAAGACAATATCTATGCACTTTTCAGATATTCAGTTAACCTGGCTAGGCATTTAAATTTTGCCATTTTATGATATTTTAGTATCCAAATGTCAATAAATAAGAAAAATAATAACAATTTTAAATATCAATCTGCATACATTGCAAAAAATGACTTTCTAACTTAGTATTTTTGTCTTGTTTTCAGTAGAAATATAAAAAAATTCTAATATCATTTTGCTCATCAAGAAAATAAATCTTGATTTAAGAAAATAAGTCTAGTTTTTAGACAAAAAAATATAAAATTTAAGTGAATTTGTGCTTAAAACAAGCAAAAATATCTGCCAATGGGGTGAGAAAATGTAGCTTGAATTAATTTAAAAAAAAAAAATTTAATTCTCACCCCAGTGGCAGATATTTTTGCTTGTTTTAAGCACAAATTCACTTAAATTGTATATTTTTTGTCTAAAAACTCTCTAAAAACTGTCTTTTTTTTAGGTCATTTTGCTAATCAAGAAAACACATTTTGATTTAAGAATTTTTAGATATTTCTACTGAAAACAAGACAAAAAACTGAGTTAGAGAGTAATTTTTTGCACTGTAACTGCAAAAAAATATTTTCAAGAAAAAAATTTCTTAGTATTTTTGTCTTGTTTTAGTAAAAATATCTAAAAAAAAATCTTAAATTAAGATGATTTTTCTTGATGAGCAAAACGACCCAAGAAAATAAGTTTAGTTTTTAGACCCAAAATATCAAAGTTAAGTGATTTTGTGCGTAAAACAAGCAAAAAAATCTGGAAATGGGTAAGCAAATTTTTCTTGAATTCAGATTTTTTGCCTACCCCATTGGCAGATTTTTTTGCTTGTTTTATGCACAAAATCACTTAAATGTGATATTTTTGGTCTAAAAACTAGACTTATTTTCTTGGGTCGTTTTGCTCATCAAGAAAAAGCATCTTGATTTTAGTATTTTTAGATATTTTTACTGACAAGAAGACAAAAATTCTAAGAAATTTTTTTCTTGAAAATAATATTTTGCGATGAATATTGGTTATGGTTATCTTTGGTAGCTTCTTTGAAGGCATCTCAAGTTAAACTTCATTTCATGAAGCACACGCAAAAGACCTGTACTGAAAATTATATGACCTGTTTTGTAGAATACAGAAATGTGTTGCCCCCTTATAAAATACCGAAAATCCAGTGCTAATGTAAATATCCCAATGGTTTGCAAAAACTGAATAATTTAAATACTTTACAGATGTTTTGTTAAAGTTTTATGCCGATGCAGAAGGCAGAGAAACCGGCAAGAAAAAGAAAGCAGAGGAAACGTAAAATGTATATGGATTATATAATTTTTTGTATAATTTAAAATGGAATTACAAACCAAAAGCATTATCATATCACACTCACAGACACATAATTTAGAAAAACGATTGCATAATCAAAATTTTCTTCAATATCATCATGTATCCCTAATATAATTATATGATCATTACATCAAAACTGCTATTAGACACCTGAAAAACTTTAAACACCGTTTACAGATTTTATTTGCTTTTGTTGCTTGCAATTTGTATCTTTATGTATTACTGACTGATGACTTCAATAATTATCGGTTTGCTTAATTGAGAAATATCAGATGGCTAAATGACATGAAAAGCTGACAGACCATCAAAAGATTATCTGTGTGCGATGTCTGCTTTAGTCCCTAAAGATGGTGTCACTTTCTTCAGCGTGCTGCACAGTAGAGCACGTAGTCAGCGTGGCCTGGGGGAAGGTTAATGCCTCCATAGGGGTTGACTCTCAAAGCCAAATTAATAGCAGATCTTTCAGAAGGGCCAGGAAGGACATCTGCTTTGAATTCCAGCGGGTCTGCACGTTTCAGTGCGGGACAATTCAATTAAAGCAGTCACAAACCATGTTACAGCTGGAGATGTGGCAGGCAAGACTCTGCTCACCTCCTTCTTTTCCCCAAGGGGAAGCATGCATGCTAACTCCTCTAAATGGGACTTTCAGCACACATTCAGTTTTAACACTAAATATTAAAGAAATGGAGCTGGAGATTGTACATTTTGCGGATCATCTGATTATTCAAACACTTGCTTTGA
The DNA here is from genome assembly GCF_027580225.2 of Misgurnus anguillicaudatus. Lineage (NCBI taxonomy): Eukaryota > Metazoa > Chordata > Actinopteri > Cypriniformes > Cobitidae > Misgurnus > Misgurnus anguillicaudatus. The sequence goes on from NC_073353.2 coordinate 30,650,281, forward strand.
AAGCCTGTTCCTGTTGTTATGGAGGATGTGCAAGAAAATCTAAGACTACTTAAATAAACAAGAATGAACTGCTGCTCTGTTTGTAATCTATGATGGTATCATCTAACTGAAATTTACTTCTGCGTTTTATATTTTAGCTGTGCCCATCGGGGCTTCATGTGAGCTGGATTAAGACGGATCTGGAACCGGCACCGGCACAATTGAATTGCGACTTTGAAAGGAATTTATGCTACGATCTATGAATACAGTGAGATCCAAAAATCTGAAACCACTTTAAAAGTTCGCGATTCAAAATCTAATTTAAAACTGAAGACAAACCAAATTTAAGGATCACAAAACTGTAAACCAAGTAAACCAAGTAATGTTATGGTGTAAAAAGAGCACTTTTTACACTTCTGCATTATGCTGCGTTATTTTGATGTATTTGAATTATTAAAAGGCATATTTTTGATTATATTAATCTTTGATTATCTTAAAAATGAAAAGATTTGTTTGCTTTAATTAAAACACAAACAGAGCTTTTTGAAATATCTTCAAATCATACTTAAATAACATAAACCATCCGTTTTTGTACATATATGGATATATGTAGAGTCCATGCTAGTTTGTGTGAATGTTGCCATAAAGGAAATAACATTCAAAAATTCTAAAATGTTCATTTTTAACTTCTTATACTGTTCACTTGACATTTTTTTTACTAAATTAAATAAATGCAAAACCAAAGAATTTTTACTTTTTTACTTTAATTATAACTTGTAATATCCTGATAAAAATGTGTTCTTTTAGGAAAACAATGGCCTGCAATCACTATCAGTCACTCTGGCACCCAAAACTCTGATCACATAAAAACTAAAATCAATCATCACTCTATGAGATCACTACTTAAACATCCTTCAATGCAGGAACTAGATAAAACAACAACGCACTATTAGTGAGTCCTGCTGCTAGCTTCCATGTTAAAGATCTGATAAGCTAAAGACAACAGCATTGTGTGGGAAGAGCTACAAATACTGCAGCTTGTTCCCAAACAATCAAAAGTTTGTGTTTCCGATGAAAACAAAAGACGAAAGAGAGCAAAACACATTTCATATAAAATTTAAATTGAATGCGAAATTTAACTAAACAGATCTCATATTAAGTTAAAGTAAGTTTATAATGTCTCTTTTAATTTTCTTTCATTTGTGGAAAAAAAGTTTCTTCCTTTATTGCTTAATGCTTTTAAATGATCACATGTCCAGGGAATACAACCAACCAGTCCAAACACACATCACTACTGTACAAGTGCCTTTACAGTTCAAATTATCTTACTGTTGTTGGCTATACTAAATTCAACTAAATGCAAAAGCTTTGCAGAGAAAACTAAAGTTTAAATTATTCTCAAACTTTTTGGCATGTGCCCCCCCCCACACACATGTACAGTGCATCCCTTCGTGGCGCCCCAAAAGAAAATTTAAGATATAAAACATATTAAATTATGCAATGTAGTGCTGTTTGTTAGTAACCTAATTTTTCTGAGGTTTAATAACACAGAATTTAAAACAAATTAATATTATTTAATTAGGGATGCACGATATATCGGCAGACATATCGTTATCGTCCGATAACTGCTTATTTATAATATTATCGGTTATCGGTCTGATAGCAAAATTAGGCCGATAAATGAAAGCCGATAAATTATGGATTATTTTGGCTTGTTGAACCACTTCACTTGCTCATTGCTGGCCATGTGAAGTTTTGATTGGTGCTTTCTGTGACATAGCACGAAGATGACACGTGTTGCGGACTTAAGAAGAGTATGCTAGTCTAGCGCAAAGACAAGATGTCCACGGTCTGGGAGTTTTTCATTGTGAAAGTAATATGAATATGTATCGGCCTATATATATATTATATTTATATACTATATATATATATATATTTATACACTATATATATATAGTACATTTTGTCACTTAATAACAAGATGCAGATTATCTGACTAAAAATATTAAATATTAGAAGTATTAAATTATGTTTAAATACAGGTTGAGAAGGCCCTTGGTTCCTCTTATCCCACTGTTAAACTAAACTTTGATCATTAACTGACTAACATAGCAGGTTTACAACAGCACCACAGTTACAACACTAATATCGTTTCAATGCATCTTTTCATTAGTTTATCATAAAAAATATAATAATAACGTTTTAAAAATGAGATATATTATATGAAGTATGGCCAAGGATTTCTTAAACGTATAGGGGGAGTTTCTTGGACAGGGCATGTTTGAGCTGCCTTTATTTAAAACCACCTTGTACTAAGATATCTTAACATTGCCATTGTTTTGTCTAAGGTGCACAACAGTAATGTTTTTTTTTTAAGGTTTGTTTGTAAAAACTACTTAAATGCCCTAATATAGCTAAGGTCTAGTCCTGGATAAATCTAAACCAACCCATAAAGAATATAAATTCTACTGCTAGTGTAGGAAAGTATAAATTGTATACTATGAAAGAGTAATGTGTCTAAAGGTACAGCATAAATAAAAGTACAAAATAGTACAGTAATAAAATTGCACAATAAAGAACAGGGTAGGATAGAAATTAGGGATTTATAACGATTAATCGCAATTAATCTATAGCAGAATAAAAGTTTTTGTTTACATCATATATGTGAACTGTGTATAATAACTTTGTATAGATAAATGCACACACATGCAAGAAATGTTTGCATGTGTATATACATTTGTATACTTAGGTATAATTTATATTAAATATAAAAATAAATACTTAATATATAAAAAATATTTTTCTTAAAATTATACATGCATGTGTCCATATTTATATATACATAATTATTATACACAGTTCACACACATATATTATGTAGACAAAAACTTTTATTCTGCTATAGATTAATCGCAATTAATCGTTATGCATCCCTAATAGAAATAGTACAGTATGAAATAGTAGCCTATAGTTTACTATACAGCAGTGCTCTCCAACATGGTGCCCGCGTGCAGAGTTGCCCGCCAAAGCACATTCAATTATTAATATCAATTGTAATATTTATTTATTACTTTTTATATATTAGATTGGCTTCTTTTATGTATGTTAACATATCAACAAGTAAAATAAAATAATAAAATCAACAAGTAAAACCAAAAAGTTTTGAGTAGACTATATCAAAAAAGTAGCCTTCCAGATTGTTTTATACATTGTGGTATCCCTTGTTTAAAAAAATGGTTGGAGACCCGTACTTCTGTATAGTAATAGCCTAGTAGTATAAAAACCTTAGCCTATAGTATACAAGAAGATACTTTGAACGAGTATAGAATGAAGGGGTATAGTATAGTGCAGTACAGTACAAAATAAAATTGTACAGTATAGTACATGATACTATAAAAAGTATGAAAGAGCAGCCTATATTGTATAGCATATAGTTTAAAATAGTATTGTATTATATAGCATGGTATGGCATAGCATAGTATAAAATAAGATATTAGTATAGAATGTAGCATAGTATAGTGCCATATAGTGCTCACCTGTTTCCACAAAAAGACGTCCTTCTCGTTTAACTTCCACGAAACGAGCACGTGTACGGCTGACAGTATAATCCCATTGATAACTGCAGCTCTCATCCGGACCGGTAGAAGAGTGTATATGACATGGATGAAAAACACGGTCCACCATATGCCCTCAGACGCGCTCCGGGGCTCCACGAATAGCACGCCGATCACATGTAAGACCAGCACCATCAGAATGACCACATAGCAAACTATCCACATGTGATCCTGATGGAAGCCGTTCCTGTTGCACACCAAAATCAACGTGAGGATGAGCAAGATCGCCACGGAGAAAACCACCACAAAGGTGAGCCGATACACTCCAACGGCGAGGTGAAAGCCCAGCATCACCGCGCACACCAGCACCAGGACGGCCATCAGCATCGTCAGGCTGCTCTGGTTAAGTCGGAAGAAGTATCGCTGGTAAAGTCTCTCCAACTTCTCCGACTGGAATTTCTTGGACTTGAAGATCTGCATCACGCCGTTGCAGCACTCGATCATGGAAAAGTTCACTTCGGCCACGAGCTCCTCCTCGTCCGGCTTGGTTCTCCGGTCATCCAAACCCAGCTCCACCGATTTGGGTCTCACATCTCGATACCTCGGGGACGACCGGTTATTATTGCGACTTTCCTCTCCATGTTCTTGCCACGCGGACTTGGATCTGAAGCTAACACGGCTGACGGTGGTCGTGGCTCGGCCCGGCTGTCGCTCGAGGTCATCCTCTTCTCTCCACCGACTGTTGGACCGTACGAGTTTCTTGCTGCTGGAGGATCTGGCAGACGAGTATGGACATCCGTTCGCCACGGACTCGGACTCGCCCCAAGCAGATCTGTGCTCCGTCCCTCCCCTAAGTCCAGGAGCGCCAGCGCCGGGTGGGCTCACACTGTTAGATCTGGACATGATCTCGATTATTACATAAAATATATGAACACATGGAATAGAAATGACAGGGTTACACGTGCATGATCCCACATAAACAGTTTTGACATAAAATAGGCACCGTCTCAGTCATTATTTTTGGGAACGTATTGCACTTTACCATTTTAAGACACGAGCTGTAAGTCTTTATAAGAAGAGTGAATGAAAGATTTGAAGGCTTGCTGAAAATAGTAAAAGTTGTCCTGCATACGCAACTTTTCGCATACTAGCTACTTTTCTAAATGAGGACCAATGCGAGCTTAATGAAGTTATTGTAGCACAGTATCTGTGAAAGAGAAAAGCAGTTCCCCAAATCAATTCGCATCATTACAAACACTTCAGAGGGCACTTAAAATAATTAAATACACAAAGTAGTCATTTGGGACACATCCCCAGATGGAGCATCAAGGAAAGTAAACGGCAGGGGATGCTTACTACTGTGCCCAACATTTCAATGAATAAATACGAAATACCGCGCGCTAAAATCCATGACAACTGACTCCACGCTCGTCACGCGTCTTAAATCTCCTCATTTTTCCTCACGGGAGTAAACAGTGTCCCCAAAGGCTCGTGGACAGTACCGAGCACGGCTCCATGGCGTGTCCGCATTGATGCAATGATCCACGCGAGATGTACACCTGTATGTATGTGAACGCAGCCCACTACATTACATGATCTCACCTCACGATTGGTGTAAATTCCATGCTCCTTTCAGGGCCGTTTGCGTCAAGATCCGTACACTTACACAGTCATGACCTCATAAGTGTCCTTTGGTGGACAGTGTTCTTTCGTGTTCTGCAGATAGGTATCTCCAATGCCGCCTGATGCAGCAGCAGCAAGCATCATCGGCGCTGGCTGCTCGATAAGGATGAATCGTCACGCCGCGAAAGCGTCAAATCCGCCTCGCTCACGCCGCGTCGCTTATCGATTGTGCCACCGGACGAACCGAGCGTATTTTCCCTGCGGATTCAACTGATCAAACGTTATCATTGCTTTTAGTGCTGCTCGTTGCCTTTGTATTGCCATTCAACCAAGTATGATCTTTAAGCTCCGCCTTATCTTTAAGCCTATTGGATGGATATCTGCTCATGTTTCCAATCATGTTTGCTATTGGTTGATACATGTGTCAGTGCATAGTGATTTAGATAAGTGGGCGGGTCTGCCAATACAGCTGACTGTATTGAAGGAAAATGTATTAAAAGATTTATGCAACTTCAGAATAATAAAGATACAATATCGTCAGTCACATGGAAGCAATTATCATAATAATTTATCTTTAGTGCTGGTTTGACTTGGTAACACTTTACAACGAGGTTATTTGTTAATCTTAGTATGAACTAACTAACACACAATTAACATAAATGAACAATAAACAGATGTATTTATATTAACTCATATTAACAAAAATAAATGCATGCTGTAAATATATTGTACATTGATCATGAATGCATAAATTAATGTTATTGAATCAGACCTTATTGTAAAGTGTTCCTACTGACTTTTTAATAGAAGTGTATTTAAATAGTGTGTTGTTATTTGTTCTGTTTAAATTTCTAGGATACTGATACATGGGTGTAGCCATTTCTTGGGAGTCTAACAAAAGAACTTATTGTTTAGAGTCGAGTCATGCCTTTTGGGTTTTTCATGGGTCTCATGACTACCATCCTTTCACCAGATAAGATGTAAACCTTAAGGAAATGTACTGTTTTGATCCCCTTCAATGACTTGCTATTTATGAAATCTAACATATGATCATAAAATAGGATTGTATAATTAGATCCAATCATACTCATGTAAATGAAAGCTCTAACTGTGCATATTGGATCACAGGAAACAGATTTCATATGGATTTTATTCCACGTTTCTATTTTTTAAAATAGAAAATTAGAGGAGTCACAAAAATGAATACTTCAGGCAAAAATATGCCAAAACAGTAGTGACAAAGATGCATCAAAATTCAAAAGTAGGTGCAAAAAAGTCTCTATAATTTATAAATAAATTCAATTAATTAAATACATAAATTAATATAAGCATATAAAATAATATAGTGACACATAATGTCAAGTATATCAAAATATTGTCCTTCAATAATAATGACCCTAATTATGCTATAGAGTCAAAAATAGAGCACTACTGCCATCATGTGAAGGATAGGTGCACATAGTTATCAACAGTGCATGGCTATTAATAGGCGTTTCATATTAAACTTAGTGACACACAATGTGCTTAAAAAAATAAAGAGACGATATTTCCCATTAAGCTACAGGTTAAGAACTGGAATAAATACAAAACATATTTAGCTTATATGCACATACACCTTGACAAATTGGATGCAACTGGTTTTGCTTCCCATGTTACGGTTTATTGTAAATATATATCAGTTTTACTATCCATACAAAGTTTGCTGGTCCCATGCAAAACTTTAATATCAAAAGCTTGACATAGTTTGATGCCATTTTTATTTAAGGGTCATGCTTTTATTAATTAATCTATTGCCACACCACATGCATTGTTATTCAAAGTTGTACTCCAGCTTTGCACAAGCACCTATTCATCCCATGCTAATCTTTTCTTCACAAGGCTTGATAAGGAGAACAGACTTACCACGCAAGGCACTCGGTCTTAGCGTAGCTCATATTTAAATAAGAGAGACATTAGGTTGCAAGTTTTCACTGGGGTTGAAGTTGGCTTGCTCTTATGCTGTTAACAATTAGGCAGACAGGCAATAAAGTGTTAGGTTGGTCTTGACTCTGAGCCTTTTCTACACATGATTACATTTGACTCATTGGAACAGCATGACTAGAGGCATTTAAATCCAATTGGTCCCAGAGTCGAGGTCTATGCTCTCTCTTTAACGCAGCGTGCGGTCTCATAGCCTTCATCACCCAGCCGAACACTTCCACATCAACAACAGCAAAGCTCTGAATGTGTCAACTGTAATCTTCTTCTATGACAAAAATGCCCATGTAATACTTTAGTAGCAATGACTGTAAGGTCTCAGCAACTCAGCCAGTTTCTTTAAGTTGTACAATTATTTTCTGAGCAAACAGACAATATTTATCCAATACTGAACAAAACAACCAACAAACAATGGTTTGAGGACATGGACATTGATCCTTATCAAAAAACACGTCACAAAACAAAAAAACAAAAATACTAACAGTAATAATTTGGAATTTAGCAGATATTTTAGTGTTTCAATAGGAGCAAAAATGTAATGAATCATCAAAAGTGTTTTATGCAAAACATCATCCACATACTGATACATAAAGCAACAGAAATGGGCTGTGTGAGATGCAGATATTTAAGTCATTACTGTACAGAACACAGTAGTATTATGGGATATCCCTTCTCTTTGAAAACACCCATTCTAGTCGTATTTCTTGAATGGCAAGTCTAAATTTGGTCAGTAAACCTACAGTAAAACAAAAAACAAAACAAAATCCTCACAAAGTAACTAATGCATTAGTTTGATAATGCAATTCCCATCTAAAGTGAGGAAAAGCATTTAAAGTAGTTACAAGATCCCTAAAATCACAAACGGAAATCATTTTATATCAAAGTATTAACGTTAGCAATCATCTTAATGTCTGTTCTGTATATGAACAAGAAGGGTTTTCCTTCTTTTCTTCTTTTTTTTTTTTTAATCTGTGAAGTGTGGCTTTTAAAAGTTATCCTCTTTTTCCATTGGTTCCATCAGTCTGCTATGAGGTAGCATGGCGGGGCAAGTTATTCCACTTTGCTGTACTCGTCCACGTGACCCAGAACTTTCTTCCTCTGGCGAATCATGTGGAAATACAGCTGAGGGAATAATGAAACACACAAACAAAAACAGAGCCGTTTTGCAGCCAAGAGCGTTTTGCAGCTACATATAGGTCAAAAGAGGAATGCATGAAACATATCAAGTGTCAAAACATTTTGACAAGATACATCTTCTAGAAATTGATTAGGAACTCACATGGGATGTAGGAGATCATGACGAGGATGAGGAAGGTGTGGTAGTCAAAGGAGAAGTTGTACTTATTAGGCAAGGTGATGGAGTAAAGCCCTGTTTTCTGCACGTATGGTAGCGCAGCGTAGATCGTCAGAAGTTCCCCCGCCACTCCCATCGGGTACAGCACAAAGAAAAATGTGTACCTGTGAAGGTTTGCAAGATCGTAAGCACTTTCAGGTCATCTTCAGGATCAGAAGTGAGGAATATTGGTAGAAATATGCCTTGCAGCTGGCCCTTCATAACCCCATTTTATAGGACTAGTCTCCAACTGGTGGGTCACTGATGTAAAATCTTTGTCCTTATGCAAAACCTATCTACAACAATGCATCTGAAGTTTTCAAGTTTTTATTGTTGTTTATATGTCTATGTGGTGTTTTTAAAATGCCTTACGACAAACCATGTGCAACCAATGCTGAGTAAAATAAAATCAAGAGTTTTCCAAAGACCAAAAACCACAATCTGAAATCCTATCAGTTTCCTATGTCACAAACATGTAACCAATCACATCAACACAGTTGAGCAAGTGGATCAGTAGTTTGAGAAATAGATATTAGGTATGGATGCTACATAGATTCCGCTGAAATGATCGGCGCACAGCTGCTTCAGCTCTGTTTCTGTGATGCTTACATGCGCTGCTCACACCAGTTAACACCAGCGCTTAAAGATTAGTGCTACAAAAACGTAGTTTACAAATGCATTGTGTGAAACTGTCTAAAAGTGTTAAATGTAGCCTCTATTTACATATATAGCTATGGTATGATATGGTGCAAAAAAGTGAAGGCAGGACTAATTTACATATTCATATCTATGGTCTGAGATGCGAGATTGAGTAGAGGCGGGGACTAATCTGTATAATTCACAGTTCCTTGTAAACTAAATGATGCAAGGGTGTAGAGTTAAATTTAAGCTATTTTAAAGCATGAAGAAATTACTGTCATAGAAAAAAAACTTTATATGCTATTATGCTCAAAGATGAGTTTTAAAGGTGACATATCATAACTTTTCCATGTTTAAGTGCTATAATTGGGTCCCCAGTGATTCTATCAACCTATAAAATGTGAAAAAAATCAACCCAGTAACTTTGGGTAAGTCGTTCTCTGTAAGCATGTGAAAAAATAGGCCATTGAAATTTGGCTCCCCCTGTGATGTCAGAAGATGATAATACCGCCCCTTAATCTTCACTATCTAATCACGACACTGCCATTTAGTGCAGAGATCAGCTCATTTGCATTTAAGAGAACGTACCCAAAACTGCACATCTTTGCTCACACCTAAAAAATGGCAATTTTAACATGCTATAATAAATTATCTGGTATGTTGAGCTAAAACTTCACACCTGTACCCTGGAGACACCAAAGATTTATTTTACATCTAAAAAAGTCTTGGAAAATGTCCCCACAGAGAGACTTCCATATAACGTATAAATGCAACGATTATTAAACCTTACCTAGCCCATTTAATGAGGTAAGGCAGATGGTTAAGCAGGCTGAAGGTGTAGAAGGAGTACCGGATGATCTCTGTGACGGTCCAGGCCACCACAAAGAGTAGGACACTGTCTTCACTTTGGACCTAAGATGAGAGGAACTGTAAATTATAAAGAATGCAGACAGATCTCGGCAGCATGCAGGTCTCATTGAGGTATATTTAGTCGAAAAACATGCAGTTATGTCTGCTACGCTTTCATTGCAATTCAATGAGGCCACTCATCACACAAAAATGGACTACTAATAACATCAGATATGGAGGCACATCAAAAAACATTAAACAATTCAGCCAATGATTCAAACATTTTCTCGGCACACACAGGCTTGAAAAGAGGTTATTTTAACAACATTAACATTCATAAATGGACACTACATATTAGTATTATTCTCCAGTTTTGCTTCAAGCAGGTTTCTCTCAGGAATGCAGTAACTTACAGACCTACTGTATACACTTTCGGCATAGACGTCTTTCTCTGGGATAGACAATCAAATCTTGATTCTTAGTTTCCAGTGAAGGAACATTACAAATGAATAGAATAAATAACATTATTTTTCTAAAAAAAAAACTTGTATGCTACTACTGTATTTTGGCTCCTGGTCTAAATATGAAGAGCTCAGATGCAAAACCCTCTAAGTTTGTCTGACATGTTTTCTTATAAATGAGCATTTTTTTCCAGACTCTTATGTTTAGGTTCAGTAAATTCACTTTAATGGCAATGAAAAGTTTATGAGATTACCTGCCTTATTTTCACAAATGTAACTTTGGTCATTTCATTGTGATTTAACAAATTTGATAGTCTTTCGCTGCAAAACTTAATTTCTAAAAAAAGTCTCCATTCACTTTTCGCTGTGCTTTCTGAATAAAGGTAAAAAGCTAAAAAAAAATCGGTCAATATCCTAACCTCCTTTAACTTGGCAAATAACACTTGCAGCTCGACAACTAAAATCCGACCTACGCGTGCCATTATTTATGCAGTTTTTCTGTGCACTTAGAGGACTTTGCTGAAAAATCTGTTTTTTAACGGATTTTGCAAGCAAACCAGTATTTCTGAAAGGCCTGAGGCTGGGATTAAGCAGATTTAAAGCGAAATTATTTGATGAACGCATAATATTTGCCAAGAGATGCTTTTGGATCTGAGCTCTTCGTATTCAAACAGCTGCTGTAATATAAAATGCTTCATATTTTCAGGTTTTACATGTCATTGGAAACCCTGATTATTGATTATTTTACTATCATAATATATTATTAATAGATTTCCTCATCTTGTATCACAGGCAAGTTAAACATTAACTTACTTCTCTAACACTGTGTGTGACTGCCCAGGTAAGAAATACCCGTGACATCACCTGGAAACCAGTCAGGACCACAGAAGAGGGAACAATCCCTTTATTAAATTTAAAACATAAAGCGAAGAGATTAATCCAGTGCTTCTTGCAATGAAAGTCTAGAAGTTAGATTATACAGTACATACAGCCTCATTTGCATTAGTATTCATGAACCAAAAGTGGGTAAGAGACTAACCAAAACACAAATGATGTTATACTACGTATTATGATAAAGAACACACACTGACATAAAAGACAGACGTAAATGAATAATGTTATAATAACAATTTAAGACACAGATATGATACAGAGACAGCTGCATGTGGACTGGTTGTTTGCTCTGGGAAAGGTCACATTAAGCATTAAGTCCCAGATAATGAGGTGTGGACTGTGAACTGTATGTTCCACGGGTGCAGCGAGACATCTGCTTTATCACATTATCACTGTTAGACTGGCAAAGAAACCAGAAGCCACACTGCTGAATGCATTGCTGAGTTAATAAGGCTTCAATTGTATAGACAGTCTGATCTATATACTTCACTGAGTGTATATTTATAGTCAGAGACTGTTATTAACAGCAGGGTTACTTACCCACCGCACAATGCAATATCTGTCAAGAGAGAAAAGACCAAATGTTATGGGGTGCAGTGAGCCTCAGGGAATGATGTTTTTAACAGAAATGATCAAATACATACACTCCGCAGGAACAGAGTATGATATATTTCAAAAGTGCTCACAAGCACGATAAAGTAATGTTTCTAAGGGATCTCTGTTGGCTCACTGTGAAAGTGACATAATGACACAAAAGTGGTATGCGATACACCGGAAGGTGTTTGTAAACCTTCTTAGTTATTGCTGTCAACCAAGCCTCCTTTACAAAAATTTACAAAGGTTTTACTACATATAGAACCAAAAAAGCATACTTGAATCATGGTTACCACTAATTAAAGGAAAACACCACTGTTTTTCAATATTTTACTATGTTCTTACCTCAACTTAGACGAATTGATACACCAAAAAAGTCCATGTTTTCCCTATTTAAAGAATCTTACATGAGTAGTTACACAAGTAAGTATGGTGGCACAAAATAAACATGGCGATTTTTTTAAGCAGATAAGAAATGAGAACTATATTGTATGCCGGAAGAGCACTTAGTTTGCAGCACTTCGACCTCAGGGCGCAGTAACATCATCACTCCTGACTACTCACCCTCTCACTCATCGTCAATATTACTGCGCCCGAGGTCGAAGTGCCGCAAACTAAGTGCTCTTCCGCCATAAAATACAGTTCTAATTTTTTATCAGCTCAAAAAAAATCACCACGTTTTATACTTACTTGTGTAACTACTCATGCAACAGTCCTCAAACAGTGAAAACATGGAAGTGTTTGGTGGCTTCTAAATTCATCCCTCTTTGGATCCTAAGGAATGAATGGGGCTATGCTAAATGCTAACACATTCACGACACGCTGTACATAGATTAAGTGCACGCGTTGAATAAAAATTATGGTATGTATTAATTAATCTAAGTTGAGGTAAGAACATAGTAAAATATTGAAAAACGGTGGTGTTTTCCTTTAACCATAGTTTTGCTACAATAAATAAAGTTTAACCACAGTTTTTCAATTTTTTTCAGCCAAAAAAGCATGGTTACTTCACTTTTACTATAAAAAAACATGGTTAATTTTGTAAGGGTTTGTTCTGTCGACAGCGAACACATTAATCAGAATGTTTTTTTGAGTTATTTGTCGATGTATATCTAGTAATACCATTATTATAGCTCAAAAAAAAAAAAAAAAAAGAAAACCACAAGTGTTTGTCTACACTAAAAAAGCAGCGCAAAAAAGCATTTTGTATTTATTTTTATCCATTTGTTAAATTGCAAAAAACATTCAAATGCATTAAAAAAAAAATCATAATTTCTTAAATGCATAAACATTTTGATTGCCCCAGTATTGCTTACCTCAAGAAGTGCACCAGTCTGAAAGAATTTTAGGGGCTTCTCTATCGAATAATAAAGCCCATGATAGCTGCCTCTGGCAAGATATGCTCGAACAAGTCCAACAGCAATGACCAGCCATCTAGATGAAAGAAAGATCTATAAAGTAACTCTGTATTGCCATCGATCCATGCTTTGAGGAGGAAACATTCAGCACACACAAACACAGAAATGCATGCAAATCTCTTACTGCACAGTGTTGAAAGGGCAGTAATAGCATACAACAGTCTCATTTAAATAAAGAGCATAGTGTATTTACTGCTATACCCATAATTCAGTGGTGCATGTGGAACTTTTAAAGTTCCTTGAAAAGAGCTGTACGTACAACACACTTTAAAATATGCAAGAAGTTTCAGCTTTGAATTTGGTTTTATTTTTTAATGGCTGGAAAAACATAGGACAGACAGTAAGATACTAACAGAAAAACAAAAATGCTAACTAAAAACTAAACCTGCTTAAAGGAACAGTTCACCCAAAAATAAAAAATCATCATTTGTATCCCCTATGCCAGTGGTTTTCAAACTGGGGGCCGCGAGATGGTGCCAGGGGGCCCCAGTTTTATGACATTTTATGAAATACATTAATTTATCATGAATTCTGTGTAATTAAAAAATAAGGCTACTAACCAAAAGCACTACTTTTTTGTATAATTTAATGTTTTTTATTAAAATGTTGAGTTTTAATTTTCTTTGGGGGACCGCGAAGGAATGCACCGTACACAAGGGGGGCCGCACGCTGAAAAAGTTTGGGAACCACTGCCCTATGCGATGCCACATGCCAGGTGTGGTGTATTATTTACCTTATTTCTTCAGCTGAACACCAACAAGATATTTTAATTAATATCCCAGCTCTTCTTGGCTTTCTAATGTAGCGTTGTTAACATATTTATAGCTCCAAAAGCACATATGTTTATCATAAATGTAAACCATAAGATAAAGTGGGTTAATAAATATATTTAGAAGCAAAACAAAGGGGTTTGTGTATGAAAAAATATGCATATTTCAAACTTTTCAAATTATAAACAATGGCCTCATCCACACATTTACAAGGGTTTGACTTTTAAAATAAGCGTGACCTTAAAATAATTCTGTCTGTATTTACCTGAAGAAAGTCATAGCATGAGGATGACGAGTAAATGATAGATCATAGATGTTTCATTTTAGGATAAAATATTGCTTTAAGTATTATTAAACTAGACTAAGTTAAGAGGGAGAGAGTGAGAGAGAGGATAATAAAACACTCTCATGCCTGTATTGTACCTGGATTTCAGAAATTGCGTTACTGTACTAAGTTTAGAGAACAAATGTAGGTCCCTGTAAAAGCACCCAACCCAATTGCATCATTAAACTAGTCCCAACTGTGTAAAAAGTCCAACATACAGACATTGTGAAAATGTAACACACCCGGTTGGTTTACTACTGCTTACATTTTTTTGCGACAGACCAATAGGAATAGTAATAGGGTTGATTTTAAATGTTTAACCAATCGGTTCGTTTCAAAGAAGCGTTTAACCTGCTGTCTGGCTCTCCAAAGCATGGCAAGGCATAATGTATTTTAATTAAACAATGCCATTTGATTGCAATTTAGTTAAATAGATTGACTTCAATGGTGTGTTGTGTCGGTTAAAACCTTTTACTGTCTATGGTTAAAACGCTTAAAATGCCAATTTTCGTGGTTTAGGAACCGATTCGACCGACTCACTAAAGGAAGAACCAGAAGATTCGTTCGCGAAACGGACACAAATATTGTGCAACAGTAAAGTTATGAAGCTCCAGCAAGGTGCACTTTCATTTATTAACGCAGACATAACTCTGCATATCTTATTAAACTAAACAAAGACGTCCATACAAATAATACAACAACAATGCAATTGTTTAAATATCAGAACAATGCAAGCATGTAATACAGTAACAAACGCCCACCAGGCTCTACTGACAGATTACACGCGTTAAATAGGCGTTAATAGGCTTTAGCAATATTGCATTGTACTGACATGCAGAAAACACAGAAAAACGTTACGACCGATTTTAAAACCCTATGGCTATAAACTCAATCAGGAAATACAGTAATAGGGGGTTTTGTCAAGCACCAAGAACACACTGTCTGAAATCCTACTATTCTCAACTGTCACACGCTGAAGGAGAAAGCACGGAAGCGCATTTGTTTTTTTTTTTTGTCATACCCTGCTGTCATAACCACGTTGTAAATGACCAGGTAAGCGACGGCCAAAGCTCCGGGTCCCTTTTTCTTCTTGTTGCTCGAATCGTGCGCTGGTTTGCTGGTCCCCATGGCAGGTGCCGACATGACTTCGCTTTCATTAGAGAGACTGGATCATCCAAACGGTCCGGGCGAATAAAGGCGTACGGCCTTGCTGACATGTATAGGAGGTGCTTATGTATGTGGCGCCCCCTGTCGACCACCGAACCTAATTGATTTGTTTTTGTTAAACATAAGGCTTGCTTTATTCATGAATATTTACAACACCGCGCGCAATATGTCTGAAATATCTGATGATATAAAATCCTAAACATTAAATTATGATTACAACACCAACAATATCTGTAATTTAAGTTTTTGATCGGGTATTGGGTTAAAAATATTTCTGAAACATCTTTTCTGTCCTCTAGATGGCAGCTCGCGACATTTTCGAAGTAAAGGACCCCACGTTTATGCCTGATTGTAAATAGAGAACGAAGAAATATGTGTTAAGAATAAACCTATTTCCATACCTAAATTTCATTCAATAATTCTGACCTTAGCCTTAGTTAAGAAAGTAATTTGTTAGTGTTATAAACGTTATCTGTTTTCTTGCAGGCATCTTGTTGGCTTACTCAGTTTACGGAAGAGCAACTGGTGGAAGTGGACGCAATTTAATGGATGTTAGAAAGATATTTCGTCGATCTTCGTAGACAGCGAGCTTTTATTTCGATATTAGTAGACAAGAAGAGGTCACAAAATGCCTTTATTTGGCCAAAACGCATTCGATCAGGATGTGGGTAAGTTTGACAGTCTTGTTTTATATCGAAGTGTTGTGATCCTGACAGGGCCGATCTCATATGTCATATTCATATGATCTTGGGGGGTTTCCTTCTCGCAAGTTATTTCCTTTAAGTACAAGTTTTGTTGTACCTCAGGGTATGAAAGGTAAATAGCCCAAATCCAGTCAAGATGACAGTATTCGGTGATATTTACATACCGTGTTGGCAGTGTTTGTGTACTAAGCTCTGTTTATATGAATACATTTCAGAAGCAATAAGTTTCGAGTTGTTTGGCTATTTAGTTTTTTTATTTTGTAGTTACTCAAACATTTTAACAGCTAGAAATTGTGTTTGCAAACTCTATAAAACATTATAAAACTATCCATATTCAGCTATTAATGTCTGGGAAAGTAATAGAAATTCATTGCGCAAGAGGTGTGTGAATGCAACATAATACATTATGTCGTGCTAGTACTAATGTTGGTACGTTATATTGTTAGTAATAATGTTTTTTATTTCTATAACGTTAGTATATAATGTAACGAGATTTTGAAAACTTTGTCCAATGCCAACTATGTGCGTATGATGATCTCATCTTTGACAGCGGAGGCATTTACATCACTTGTATTTTATGACTGGTTATGTTAATTTTAATGTAAGCTTTATTTTATATGTCACAATTTTACACTTGTTGCCGTCGAAATGTATATGTTTGGCCAGTCTGGCCTGTTATGTTCCTGAAGGAAGACACCTGTACTTATTGAATGGGAGGGATTATGCCTGTTGTGACAAGTTGTATATAATACGCAGAAGAACATGCAAAAAAGCTGCTTATGAGTAACGAGAATATACATCTTGTTTACGTCTAAATACTTCATCAAAACTTTGTCCTGTTACTTCTTAGATGTATAATTGGTAACACTTTACAATAAGGTTGTATTTGTTAACATTATACATTAGCTGATATGAACTAACAATGACCAAGGGATGCTCCGATCGATCAGCCCTAGACCATATTATGATCATCACATTAAATGACTCGATTGGTACTCGCTAAATTAGCAAATCTCATAAAGTGACCTGTCTATTTTCTTTTTTCATCATAGGATTCCAGAATGCAGGCGCAATTTGAGACCGTTTTTCCGCAGAGTGAGCATTTTTACAACCTGTTGCTCATGTGCAACCTGCAAATTAAGATTTACTTTCTTTACGTCTTAAAGCCACAGTAACCTAATTAATTTGACAATAACATTAAAGACAAAAATCACTCTCTGCTCATAACTAAAGAACTAAAGTTTTACTTTATAAGAATCAGTGTATATTTAATTTATACAGTGAAGACTTTGCAGTGTTTTATTTTCATTACTTTTAACAGGAATAAGCCCTTTTAAAGGCATATTAATTTGCTCTTTGTAGAATAAATATTTGTTGTGCTTAATTATTTATTTGATTCACTAATAAAACAATAATGTACATAATTAAAATATATAACTAAGGCAAGTTCATTTTATTATTATTATTATTTGGTAATGTTAGTTAATGTCGGCCCAGTTCAGCTATTCATGTTGGTTCATGGTGCATTAACTACTGGTAATTCCTAACAGTTACAACTTTTGAATTAAATTTTTTTTATTAGTAATGCTAAAAATAACATAAACTAAGATTAATAAATGCTGTAGAAGTATTGTTCATTGTTAGTTCATGTTAGCTAATGGATTAACTAATGTTAACAAATACAACCTTATTCTAAAGTGTTACCTCTACTTTCTAGAATGAAAGGCCTTTTAACTACACTGATCTGGGACATAGGAAGCAAAGCTCCTGGGAACTTTTGGCTACTCGATATGATAACATTATAATGTATTGAGGTCTCATGTGACTACTCATTTGCATTTCAGAGAAAGCAACCAGTGAAACTAACACGACAGATGACTGGGGTCTCATTATGGATATCTGCGACCGGGTCGGAACAACTCCAAATGGGTGAGCTGAAATTTATCACTTTTTGGCCCCACCAAATCTATGAGTAAATCATCCGAATTCTGTTTACTGTTCAAATATCAGAATACAAGCTAAAATAACTACATTTAACTTTCTATTCACATTTAATAATTTAGGTTTTATCTAAAGCAACTATACTGTTTGAAAAAATGGTCAAAATAATGTATCCCAGCTGTCACTAGGGCAGTACCCTCTTAAAGGAACACGCCCACATTTTGGGAATTTAGCTTATTTACCGTATCCCCCAGAGCCAGACAAGTCCACACATACCCCTCCCATCTCCGTGCGCGCTGCAACTCTATCTAACGCAGCTCCACTAGCCTAGCTTAGCACAAAGACCGGAAGTGAATGGCTCCAGCCAGCATACCGCTCCCAATAAATGACAAAACAATGCAAACATTTTCCTATTTATGTGTTGTGATTTTGTACAAATAACACGTTCATATGAGACACAGCCATCTTTTAACAGTATACATACTGGGAACTATATTCTCAGAAGGCGAAGCACTGCTACTTGGGTGGTGTGATTTGCACAACTCTGACCGAACTCTCTGCTCCTCACCAGGGGCTTCTCGGGTGCTGCGAGAAAACACTCCGCCCAAGTAGCAGTGCTTCACCTGAGAATATATAGTTCCCAGTATGTATACTGTCAAAAGATGGCTGTGTCCCACATGACCCCGCCACCTGCACACAGTGTGACCATACAAATCACAACACATAAATAGGAAAATTTTTACTGTATTTTGTCACTTTTTGGGAGCAGTATGCTAGCTGGAGCCTTTTACTCCCAGTCTTTGTGCTAAGCTAAGCTAGCGGGGGCTGCGTCAGACAGAGCTACAGCACTCATGGAGATGAGAATGGTATGTATGGACTTATCTAACTACGGTGAATAAGCTAAATTCCCAAAATGTGGGCGTGTTCCTTTAAAAACAGATCCTAATATGTACCATTAGGTACAGATATGTATACATTTAGTACCATTATGTAACTTTGAAATACTAATATGTATCTTTGAGGTACTAATAAGATCTTTTTGGTACCAAGATGTACCTCCGAGGTACTAATATGCAATCTTTCTTTAGATCCAAAGATGTCATTTTTGAAAGGGTACAGCCCCAGTGATAGCTGGGATACATATTTTGACCATTTTATCTGACAATGTATACATATTTTATATGCTTTAGTCTTAGGATATTGTCAGATTAGATCAGGGGTGCCCAAACTTGGTCGTGGGGGGCCAGTGTCCTGCAGAGTTTAGCTCCAACTTGCCTCAGCACACCTGCCTGGAAATGTCTAGAATGCTTAGCAAGACATTAATTAGCTACTTCAAGTGTGTTTGATTAGGGTGGGAGGTTGGGAGCTAAACTTTGCAATACATCAGCCCTCCAGGACCAAGTTTGGGCACCCCTCGATTAGATTATCTTTAAAGGGGACAGAGAATGAAAAACCTTTTTTTACCTTGTCTTTGTTGAATAATGGTAGTCTACCCACATTCACAAACATACAAAAAGTGCTAGACATGCTAAACATCTCAGTCTCATAGAAATTCCTCTTTTAGAAATGTCAGCCAGAAAACGGCCCAATCTGAAAAACTGATGCTTATGACATCACATGCATCTAACTGCCCCTTCACTTTAAAATAATTGGCTACAAATTTTGAGTGGCAGCAAAGTCAGCCAATCAGTAATGAGATTGCAAGTTAAGCCAGTAGGGGGAGCCAAATAGGTGCAAAACCACTTGTTTAAAATCCCCCACCCTAATAGAGCTATCTGAGAGAGGTTTTTAGGAAGCTTCTAATGCATTACAGACCCAAACAAAAACGTTTTTGTCTACATGTCACATCACAGAACAAGGATAAATACCCCGTTCAATCATTCTATGTCACCTTTAATAAGCATTATATTTCTGATCGCACTACTTATTTTTTTTATAGTGCAAAAGAATGTCTCCGGTCAATCATGAAGAGGGTCAACCACAAAGTCCCTCATGTTGCCATGCAAGCATTAACGGTGAGCCCTTCACTCTCAATTCTTTCTTTTAGTAACACAGAGATGCACACAATTCCAAGAAGTGCAAATATTTATGTGCAATTAAATGTGATTAATTAGATTAATTAATCAACATATCATGTAATTAATTCGATTAAGAATTTAGTCGTTAATCAGCCCTTATTACAATTGATTTTTCTGGTGAGCTGCTTTGACCTTTTACAACGTTGTTTTATACGTATACTTGTATACGTGGTTTATGAACTGAACGTAGCTGGGTATTTATCATAAACCTGCTCGCATATAAGAGCAAGCAGACAATACAAGCAATTTTATGGTGATCTGTGACTGACACTTTTGTGTATTCACTCTTTGCAGCAGCTTTGTTAGGACATTGACTTTACTCTTACGTTGCCCATGTCATGTTGTAGCCATATTTCACTAAAATATATCATAAATAAAATACTGTTTATATAAATTAATCATGGGATCTTTCTGTTATAAGAGTAAATATGATAGACAGCCTGTATATTTTAAACTGGTTTATAAAGAAGTAATTTACATAAAAAGAATCACATTAAAGCAGAATTACCGTAATATAGTCTTATTTATAATAATTTGTAGGGCCGGGTATCGATTCAGATGTTCCAGATCGATTCGGTTTCGATTCGCAAGCTATCAAACTGATTCGATTTCGATTCTCGATTCAATTTTCGATTCCGGTTCTCGGGTAGGTTTTTATACTCGATTCTCGATTCAACCCAATGTATATAGATTTAATACAAATACTATATTAATAAAAAAGAACAGTGAACAGCAGTTTACAAGTGGGTAATTAATAAAAAAATTAAAAGCCACAACACTAACGTTGAAGAAGACTAGTAATTATATTAATTTTATTCTTACGTTCAATGTTTGCGGAAATAAAAATTAAATAAAAAAAAATCGATTCTGCTCTTTGAGAATCGATTTTTATTAGACAACGTTTAAAAAAAAAGATTAATCGGAAAATCACATTTTTTTGCCCAGCCCTAATAATTTTTAAGTCTTGATTATTAGATTTTATTGTTTGAGATGAACTGCCAACTCTGGTCCACAGTGACTACTTTTCTACCCTGTATGTGTTGTTTGGTCCTCAGAGAGGACCTTTAGTCTTTCAGTGGTCTGGTGGGTTTTATGTCTCTTGTAAGTCTTGATGTAAGAGCTGCTAAGCTTTAAAAACTCTCCTCCAGAGCACTGCAGCATCTGGAAGTGACGGGCATCTCCACAGGCCGCCACTCTGACTCACAAACACATCTCAGTCTGCAAAAATGTCTCGGGCTCCATTTTTAGACATCTTTAATTCTTTCTCATGTGATTTAGCTTTATCTTTACAGTAACACATTACACAGGGGAATGATTTAGGACAAGCTGTTCATTGGGTTGCTGGATTCTCAGTTAAAAGTCACATCCTTATCTCATGTAAAAATTTGTGTATAGAAATGGATTCCCACAGTCATTGAAAGCCAGGAAAATATATATTTCAATGCCTGAAATGCAAATCAAACACAAATATGTCTGAATGGTTCATTATGATTGAATCAAAGTGATTTTCATAAACCCTTATCCAGTTTTCATAAATAAAAAGAGATTTGTGACCCAGTGTGTGAAAAGTCATTTTATTTGTGATGTAGTGTTTTCTACATAAATCCAACATAATATACAGAATATTTTGTAAAAATATAGCCTTGATATCTTTAATATTGAATGAGTAATACTGAAATGAATGTGAAATCAATGATTGAAATAAACTTTGATGTTCTTAATCTCTTAAAGGGATAGTTCACTCAAAAATAAAATGTCTTTCATCATTTACTCATCCTCATGTTGTTCTAAATCTGTATGAATAATTTTTCTTTCTGATGAACACAAAAGAAGATATTTTTGATAAATGATGGTAAGCACACAGCTGATTGCAGGGTTTCCCACAGCACTTTGCAGTTTGGGTGGCCCACCTATCCTGGATTGTAACCATTGACTTCCCTAGTAGGAAAACAAATATTATAGAAGTATTATGATAAATGATGGTAAGCACACAGTTCACGGTACCCATTGAATTTCATCGTATTTGTTTTTTCTGCTATGGAAGTCAATGGTTACAATCAGCTGTGTGCTTGCTATCATTTATCAAAATATCTTATTTTGTTTTTAAGAACACAGATTTAGAACAACATGAGAAAATCATAATTTAATTTTAATTTTGGGAGTATTCAAATTTTTTTAATACCATTATATAACTTTAACCTGACAGGGTCACATTTGTTTAACAACTTATAAAATATTGCTTTATTTTCCCATCATACAGTTGCTTGGTGCCTGCGTTTCAAACAGTGGAAGAATTTTTCATTTAGAAATCTGTTCACGAGAGTTTGCCAGTGAAGTCCGGACTGTGCTAAACAAGGTAAAGATCTTTATTAGTTTACCATAAATAATTGACACTTTTATACTGTTTTTAATACTGCATACAAATTTCCTGTATTTTCTTGTTGTATTCTAATAAAAGAGACTAAGAAATAATTATATATGATCACTATAACATTGCAAAAACAACCAATCTAATAGTGGCATGGTGGCTTTTGCACAGTACTGTATATAAAATAGCTATAAATAAATAATTGCAAACATTGAATGAAATCCCCATTCCGAGACAGAAAATACAATGACATCTATCCCCCTCTTATCCTCAGGCTCACGCAAAGGTTGGTGAGAAACTGAAGGCTCTGATGGTTGAATGGGCGGACGACTTCCAAAAAGACCCACAACTGAGTCTCATCGGTGCCACCATCAAAACATTAAAAGAAGAGGGAGTGACCTTTCCCAGCTCAAGCAACCAGGTATTCCTACCATCAACTCCAGGAAAATGTGCTGTGATGTGTGGCCTAGATTAATGACACTGTCATTGACTGGGTTTAATTTCATAGTGGCTTTTCACATGTCAGATTTGCATTATTTTGTCATTATTTGTTCTGTAATGGTAGGGCACCAAAATGTGACAGATGTATCAGTGCCAGTTTGTTGTTTTATGTTCTGTCTCTGTCAGATGATATTGGAAAAGGACAGGACTGTTTATGGTGTGGTCATTAAACGCTAAATTTGCCATCTTTTTGTATAAGGCACATTACATCCGTATTAAATTTGTTCCAAATGTGATACATACTTGTTTATTCCCTGTTTGCAAGATTTAAAACCACCACTGTGTGACAGATGATTCAAAAATCATGTGGTTAAAAATGACTTCACTTTCTCACATGACATCTGCTGGCACTTTAGTTATGTAGGTTAAAGGCGTATAAATGAGCAGCGTGTGTTTGGATGGCGCAAGAATGTGTGTGTATTCGAGACAAGATCCTAGATTGGAATTTCCTGTTACATATTTGCCGTAACAACTTCATCACGGCCACATGATGTCAATTGTTCCTCCTCCTCCTCGTATGGTTTTGCAAGGCCCCTATGTTGGACTGCAGGGTTTGAATAATCTATAGTGGTTAACAAGTGCATTATTAACTAGCAAGACAGAAGACTTTGTCACTCGAAGGTCTTTATAAACTTATTTATGTCTGTGGATTCAGGGAAGTGAACCAAAGGTTGACCAAATCTAATCTTACTGGTGTTTTTCCTGTATCATTTACTTTTGTAGGCCTACAGATGGCACTGTAGTTCTGTTTTCAATAAGGTAGTTTTTTATGTCTCTCCAAACATGTATGAATTTCATCTGTGGACCACAAGGAGAAACTTTTTTGAATATTAAGGCTATGTCCACACAAAGCCGCTGCATTCCCTATCCGATCATTTTTTTCCTTGCTCTAAAAAAAATCTGTAAACACGAAACCACTGAAACCGACTGAAAGCGGTGTAGTATATATGCCGGACCAGTATGGGGCGCTGTAATTCTGCCACAGATATACACTATACACGGAGAAGAAGACTTTGAGCATGCGCATAACCAACGTATGGTGTTGTCCATTATCGCTTGTTGCTCACCACAATTGATAGAAGCAATAGATTTTGCTGTAATAAAGCTAGTAGGCTTAGGGCTCAGTCACACCAAAAGCGCTTTAAACGCTTGCAAACGCAAGGCGCGACGCACTGCCTTTTTTAAAAAAGAGCAGTGCAGCGCGGCTTTTCATATTGCTAAGCAACCACCGAGTCAGCTGTCTTGTCAATCAAATATTGAAGCGTGAGCGCTCTTTTGCTGTTAACTGTCATATTAGCAGAAACTTTAAAAAGAGGGCGCTTGCTCTGACCTTGTTTGAGGATAAGAGGAGCACAAACACGCAGGAGAGAGTGAGCGAGTGGAGTCCGGTTCTTCAAAGCAACTGTAAACTTCCCTCGCCACAACGTAAGGGTAAGGCCCGCCTCTCCCCTCATTCGATTGGACAATGGAAGACGCGAATGACGTCAGGCGCTCCTCCGCTCTCAGCTCTCCTTCAAAAACGCGTGCGCGGCAGGTGGCAGGCGGCAGAAAACCGCAAGGCGCTCGGCGCGCATAAACAGCGCGCAAACGCGCCCTGCCCATAGAATATCATTCAAAAAAGGCGCCTGCAACTGCCATAAACGCTTTTGGTGTGACTGAGCCCTTAGTAGCTTCTGTAGCATGAACACAATCACGTAGTCCGCCGTTAATTGTTGTTGCTGTTAAGTGTGATGCTTCCGACACGTGATGTGATGACGTTTTCGCTTTACAAAATATACGGATTGGCTGTACAGACGAAACCGCAAGGGTGTCGGTTTCAGATTTATCCACTTTAGGACCCGGTTTCAAAAAATAGCGGATTCAGTCTCCCAAAACGCCGGATCCATGTGGATGAAACGCCAATACGATAACAAATTTATACGTATACAGTGTACGCGTCTCCGTGTGGACAGCCCCTAAGTGTTTTTCTCGTCATACAAAGAAAATGAATAGGAACTGAATCTGACAAATTGGTAACATTTCACTTTGTGTTCCTTGAATGAAGGAAAGAGAGTTAGTAAATGATGAACATGAGAGTTACTAAATGATGAAACTGTTAAGGTGGCTTCATGTAAATTATAAAATGAAGATATTTAGATGTTTTGTTCGGTGATCAATTTCTAATATCATTCACTTGTGTTGTTTGCAGAGCTCCAGCACAAAGCCCAACAGCAACCCTGCCAACAACAAACCGGCCGATGATGATGATCTGGCCAAAGGTAAGGAAGATCCGTCACACTAATAGACCAGATTAATGGCATCCTTGATCGCTGTCAACTTAATCAAACTGTAGTCCTCTTTATGTGGATAATAAGTGTAAAAGTATGTCCTGCTCTGTGCAGCCATTGAGCTGTCCTTACAGGAGCAGAAACAGCAGGTAGAGACTCGACCCCTCACGGTGATCTCTGATCCACCCTACAACACCAACAGCATGAAGGAGTCACATAAGGTACGCGCCCTCTACGATTTCGAGGCGGCTGAGGACAATGAGCTCACTTTTAAGGCTGGAGAGCTTGTGCTGGTTCTAGATGACAGGTAAACCACCCTATCTATAATCAGATTGTTTAAGGAAATCAGTGAAAATTATTTGCATTTTTTTTTTTTTGCAGAGACTTTTATCCAACGCCGTAACGTGACTTACTGTGCATTTCAGCTATGGCTGTGCAAGAAATCCCCTGCGATTCTGATGTGTGTTTCATCAGTAAAGCCGGTTCGGTAATTAGTAAATAGTGGATCGCCATCGGCTGCCTTCATATGGAGCAGCATTTACTATACAAAGCCGTAGTTCACAGAGAAGTTAGGCAAAATCCGGTTCATAATCGAGGATAACTGCGGGTCTGTGTAGTGAATGCTGCTCCATCTGGGGGCAGGTAATGGCGATTTACTTATAATCACAGAACCGGCTTTACTAAAGAAACACGCAGGCGATTTTTTGCAGCGCCCTAATTTCACCTATACATTTATTATGAATATGTGTGTTCCCTGGTATCGAACCCATGACCTTTTTGCGTTGCTAACTGAATGCTCTACCTACTGAGCCAGAAACACTGTTTATGCATCACTTTTAGCAATATAGATTTTGTAATGACTATGCTGATATCTAGATACCTAGAGAGCAGGCTTGGTGATGACCAAAATAATGTTGATAAATGTCATTTTAATGTAACTTAAACGGCACGTGTAATGCAAAATCCATTTTACAAGGTGTTTGGACATAAATGTGTGTTGGCAGTTTGTGAACACAACAACCCTCCAATGAAAAAAACCCACCCTCTACTTTTGTCTCAATTGACATGCTGTTTTGATTCTCTTGTTAATGTGACATCACAAAAACAAATCCCTGCCCACCGCCATTAACTGCCTGACTGGTTAATTTTACACAAAAGCTTTTCTAAATACGCTTTTTAGTACATTGCTGCACTAATGCAGCTAAAGATAATTTTGTCTTAGACTGGGATCAGATCTATTTTTAATGGAAGGCGGTCCATGTTTGTTGGTAAGGGAGTGAGGAGCTGAAGCTCATTTGCATTTAAAGGTACACGCATGAAAACCATGCTTTTTGGGGTAACTTTACAGACACATTCTAGGCACACCTGAGAGTTATGTTATATCTTGTAAAAATAGGCATAATATGTGTCCTTTGAAAACATTACTAAAGCATAATGGCAGTGTCGTTTAAATAAGTGTTTTTAAGGCAGATCGACTGATTCTAATATGATGCTGTTATTGAACAGTGATCCAAACTGGTGGAAAGGAGAAAACCATCGAGGCACAGGGCTTTTCCCATCAAACTTTGTCACAACCAACCTGAATGCTGAACCAGAGCCTGGTAAATACACAGTTAAGCATGTCCTCTTGTAGAAGAATGATGTTTTTTTTTTACTTGAATAGCACATGAATTCTCTCTCCCATAGTGATGTATCTTGAGAAGACTGTAGTTCCTGAAGAACCCACCATTGAAGTCCAAGCTGAACCTGAGCCTGTGTTTATAGATGAGGCAAGTGCTGGATGATTTTTGGAACAAAATAGGTGAAAATAGTCTGCATGTCCTTCGCTTTGTTTCTTATGTTGCTTGTTGTTTTTATCTTTGCAGGAGAAGATGGACAAAACTCTCTTTCTGCTCCAGAACACAGACCCTGCAGATAACACACCTGATAGCCAAGAGCTGCTCACATTAGAAGGTAACATGTTATAAGCCTTAATATATTACAGTAATTATATACACTCACCTAAAAGATTATTAGGAACACCTGTTCAATTTCTCATTAATGCAATTATCTAATCAACCAATCACATGGCAGTTGCTTCAATGCATTTAGGGGTGTGGTCCTGGTCAATACAATCTCCTAAACTCCAAACTTAATGTCAGAATGGGAAAGAAAGGTGATTTAAGCAATTTTGAGCGTGGCATGGTTGTTTGTGCCAGACGGGCCGGTCTGAGTATTTCACAATCTGCTCAGTTACTGGGATTTTCACGCACAACCATTTCTAGGGTTTACAAAGAATATGGTGTGAAATATACACTCACCTAAAGGATTATTAGAAACACCTGTTCAATTTCTCATTAATGCAATGGTGTGTGGGATGTTTTCTTGGCACGCTTTAGGCCCCTTAGTGCCAATTGGGCATTGTTTAAATGCCACAGCCTACCTGAGCATTGTTTCTGACCATGTCCATCCCTTTATGACCACCATGTACACATCCTCTGATGGCTACTTCCAGCAGGATAATGCACCATGTCACAAAGCTCGAATCATTTCAAATTGGTTTCTTGAACATGACAATGAGTTTACTGTACTAAAATGGCCCCCACAGTCACCAGATCTCAACCCAACAGAGCATCTTTGGGATGTGATGGAACGGGAGCTTTGTGCCCTGGATGTGCATACCACAAATCTCCATCAACTGCAAGACGCTATCCTATCAATATTGTTTATTTTGCTGCATCTCGATATATACCGCTCAACACATATGTTATTGCACCAAGGTCATTGAATCTACCGACAGTTCTGCTTGGCCAAAATCCAAGCATTTAATCTTCTGTTATTTATTATTTATTCCCTCTCCTCTCCTTCCAGGTGCTTGTGAAAATATGAACCCAATGATAGATGAGAGACTTGAAGAAATCGACAGGTTTGTTGAAATCTAGGTGTTAAACTTCAAGATCGACTGCGCTTTCATTCTTTGCATTTGAGGAAGAACATCTCTCTCTGTCATTCCTGCAGGAAGCACTCAGAATGGTCCGAGCTAAATGTGAAGGTGCTGGAAGCTCTGGAGCTGTATAACCAGTTAATGAACGAGGCTCCGCTTTACAACGCTTACTCCAAAATGCAGTCTGTACAAGGCACTTACCCAGGAGCCCCTGCTCCGCTTCCTATGCAGGTAGGCATATTTCTATGTATGCATTTGACAGACACTTTCATCTAAAGCGCCCGATTCGAGCTTCTGCTTGTTTGGGAGGTCTTTCTGTGTGGAGTTTGCATGTTCTCTCTGAGTGCGTTTACATGCACAGAATAAGCGGATAACTCAAAAATCTGTTTCATGCATATACACAGGATTTGGAGATTTGTCAGGTGTCTCGCAGGCGGTGGCGTCACCGCTTATAGTAGGGGAGAGCGGGGCACAACCTAACGCTTTTTAAGCTCTATCATTAAAAACAATTTTTAGATTCTAGATTAATAATTTTTTTACACAATAAACACATATTTCCACTACTAATGGCCGCTTAAAGTTTGTTTGTGGGACCTTCCATTATCGTACAATTACACTGAAAGTGACAGGAGTGCAAACGTTACATTGTAACAAACAGAGGGTTTGTTGTAACACCTGCTAGAATTTTTTTTTTAACACAAATAAATTCAACAAACTTCTGTCTATATACTAAAGGTGGATATTGTTTATATATCTGCCTATAATATATAGATATCCACACATTCATCCATCCATGATCCTTTATCTAACCATCCTTATATTATGCATTAATGTATATAAATAGATTTTTTTGAAAGGGCTGCCAAAAAAAATCATAATTGTCAGTTATTTTCCCTGATATTGTATTAACATTTATCATTTTGATATTTACATTGTTTTCATTTCATTATCATTGTATACCTGGGGCTTTATTGTAACACTGTGTTACAACTAACCCTGCTGTGTAAAAATGTTTTCAAT
Source organism: Misgurnus anguillicaudatus (assembly GCF_027580225.2). Taxonomy (NCBI): domain Eukaryota; kingdom Metazoa; phylum Chordata; class Actinopteri; order Cypriniformes; family Cobitidae; genus Misgurnus; species Misgurnus anguillicaudatus. The sequence continues at coordinate 30,679,666 of NC_073353.2, forward strand.
CTCAGCTATCAGTTACTAAAAGTTGCTGACATGTTTTAAAATGGTGTTATGTTTAGTAGGTAAAGTAGCCGTGTTACAATTAACCCCTCATTAGTTTGTGCCCCGCTCACCCCTACGTGTAGTCATTCAAAAAGCTGGCGGGAAATCTGTATAAAGCTATTCTGTTGTACCTCTTCTCATGTCTGCAAAACTGTAAATTTAAAGGCGGAGTCCACGAAGTTTGAAAGCCAATGTTGATATTTGAAATCACCTAAACAAACACGCCCCTACCCTAATAGAATCTGGACCTTCTGTTGATAGACCCGCCCCACACATACGCAACCCGGCAAGGATGTCGGTTAGTAGACACGCTCCTTACTGCTGATTGGCTATAAGTGTGTTTTGGTAGTCGGCCCGTCTCCTTTTCCAAAGCATTTTTCAAACATCGTGGACTTTAACATGAGCTTTTAATTTCCCAGTTTCTCTGCCAACTGCTTGATTCGAGAGCCGACTTTTATGCATATTTTTACGCTTACTTCTGTTTGTAATGTTTATCTTTTACACACGGAGACATGCGCACATGAACAAAAGTTAAGGCATTAACAACTTGAAATCAGGATAATGAGCAAAAACAACCTGCACCGATCGGTTTTTGCTTAAGCTGTTTATTGGCTTTCTCCAAATAAAAAAGAAAACTGTTTATGCATTTACATGACCTTACATGTTAGCAGTTTATTAAGCAAAATCGGCGTAAGACTGCATGTAAACGCACTCTCTCTGTCAGCGTGGGTTTACTCCGGGCACTCCGGTTTCCTGCCACAGTGTAAAAATGTGCAGGATAGGTGAATTGGAGATGCCAAATTGTCCATCCCCAACTGCTGTATAAATTAACTTGATTAACCAGTTTTCACATAAATATACCCATAGATGCTAGGAATGGGATTAATGAATAAATAAATAAATAAATCACCCAAAGCGGCTTACTGCGTGTCCTAGGTGTACTCTTTATCAGTCCATGAATTCCCTGTGAATCAAAACCATCAGTTGAGTTGCTGGAACAATTAGTACCTTGTTTTTCATTTTGCTTCATCCTGATTTTCATTTCGTACCATCTCTGTTTTAGGGTTATCAGCCATCTGGAGCCTACATGTCTACTGGTGTTCCTCAAGGCTATAGTCTGAGTTCAGATCAGGCTGGCCCTCTCTGTTCTCTCCCTCCGTCAGTCAATTCGGCAGCTGCTGGTCAGGCCGCACAACCCCCCTACATGAGGTAATCGCTCTTTTTAAATGTCCATTTTTTTTATTGTTTGTGTGCGATTGTTAGTTTTCTGAACTTGGTATGTGTGGTTCATGGGATCTGTTATTGTATATCCACTTTCAGTGCATGCATGTAAAGTTCCTAATACCTCAGGGACATAATCATAAATAACTGTTTTTATTCATTTTGTCATTCTTACAGTGGTCCCATAAATGCACAATACATGAACCAAGCTCATGGTGGCCCCGCTCCTTATCCACCACAAATGGGTGTGGCTATGGACATGTCTGGATATCAGAACGCTAATGCTGGTGTGCCTCCAACCTCCTATCCAATGTCAGCCCCGGCCCACCCTGCACCTCAGCAACAGCAAGCAGCTTTCTACCAGCAACCCCTGCTGTAAGGCCATGCCAAAGGTCCTAGTTTAGAGTCACAATATCCGATGCAAATTCCAAGCAAGTGGTAAAATTGGGTGAAGAGTGTTTTCTTCTCTACTATAATAATGGAGAGGGGTATGCAGAGGTTAGACACTTCATTGTCTTTCCTTTTTTCTTAACTCTGTGAAGATGTTTAGGGCAGGTTCAGAGTCGTTGAAATGCATTACACTAACCTGAAACAACAATTTTGTCATCTCATGATACTCACCAGCATATTCTTTATGTACATGAATATGAATTTTAAGATGCATACTCTTTGTTTAAAGATATAATGCTTGGTAGGCTTACAGTTCATTGTTGATCACTGAAAGACCCCAAAACTTCAATTACATCCCTTTTTAGAGAAAAAAAAAGTTTTTTATAGCGCAGTAGAGGACAATTGTATGAAGAAGATTATAATTAGGTGGATCAACAAATCTGGAAAGAATTTACGTGCCAAGACTCAGCACTTGTAGAAACAAGAAATGATACAATCAGAAATGGTGGTTAAAGGTCCAAAGTGCTGTTATTGATTCCAGAACTATAGGACTTGCAGCACTGTAACAACAGTTTGAAGCCATTGTCGTTGGCATGTAAAATCCTTTGCAAACCGTGCTTTGGATTTACATGAATTGAAAGTAGTCACAGATGCAATCCCTTTATGGTCAATCCATATGTTTCACTGTATATTGATATTTATAATATGGGAGTACCGCTTATGTTTGCGTTGTGGGTGTTTTTGTCGTTCAACTTAATTTAAGGCTTGTAAAATCGCAGTACAATACATTATAAATTTACAGATATGAAATACAGAACTTAAAAATAGTTGTTGCTCTTTGCTTCTTGGGTATGTAAGAAAACATTTTCTGACAACCATTCACCCTCAAATCAAGTCGTTTGATGATATGGACAAAATATAACAATTTTCATTCTTGTTAAAATTGGATTATATAGTATAAAATAGATGATTCGTCTTTATTTTTTTCTTAAACTGCTTGATTAAAGAAAATGTATATTAGATGTTAAATACCTGGCTTTGTCTGTACTGCACCTTAACTTTATACACATTTATTTACCACCAGATGCCTTGGTCTTACAAAAGATGAAATCAAACTAGACACCAATTTAAAAAAAAACTTTATTTCAAAAGCTGCTGTATATTTGTAAAACTATATGTTTTAAGAGATTTAGAAGGAAATCTGTATTGTACCCTTGGACTCAATGTTTTGTAACATCAAGATTTATTTGTATCTTTCCTGTTAATTTTTCAAATTCCTTTTGTAACAAGGTGAACTCTTATAGTCTTCAAAAAATAAAATGACATGTGTTTCAATAGCTGATTTTTTGCTTTTAAGATTTTCTCATCATATTCATAGAGAGACGTCTCTTTGAAAGAGATATGGTGGCTTGTACTACAGTCTCAATCAGATCTGTCTGAATGTTATAGTACAATTTCAATAGCCAAATAATGGTCAACTGAATTGAGAAACATTAAATGCTTTTATATAACTTTTTTTCTGTTATAATTGAGTCGCATTAGTGTTTTCCAATTTTATTTTCTTAGTGACAAATATGACAAAAATTAGATAATCAAATCCACTTAATCCCAGCCTAACGCCATTGAGAAATACCAGTTTGGTGGCAGAATCAGTTAAACAGGGTTCCCACGGGTCCTTGCGTCTCCAATGCCATACTTCCTGCGTCCCTGTAACGCTGTCTTTGGCAATATTTCAGATAGCGATATACTTCCTGCACCCTGTCTTTGTCGTTAAGCCTCACTATTGGTTGAATTTGATATACACATTCAGACACATTTACCATGATTTAACCTTGCACTCACTTGAAATGTGTCCCCACATTAATTCCTTGAATTTGAGGGTATCTGACCTGTAAAGTCCTTGAAAGGTCCTTGAATTTGAAGTTAACTGGGTGTGGGAACCCTGTTTAAAAGCCACGTCAATTTTTCAGCAAAGTCGTTAAAATGCATTGAAGTCAAAATGTGAAATGACTGAATCGCATTTAAACTTTGGTCCCTTGTGACCTGAATGCAACCTGAATGTGGCAGAAACATGCATCACAGCTCCTATAATAGCTATAATAATAACACCCCTAGGTGTGATTCGGTTTCTTTTTGTTTCTTTTTTACATCCTGACTTTCATCATTTGCAATGTTTCTAGTTGCATCTTTGGTGATTTTACTGTATATACACTTCTTAGAAAAAGGAACAAAGTTGTCACTAGGACGGTACCTTTAAAAAAAGTCCTAATTTGTACCATTTAGGTAGGCTACATATTGGTTTGTTGTACCAGTGGGTACCTTTGAGGTACAAAAGTGATCTTTTTGAAAAGGTACTGCCCCAGTGACAACTTTCATACCTTTTTATACCTTTATTTCAAGTGTAGCATGTTCAAGAATTTTATTTTTTTAGGAGTGGAGCAAGCACTTAGAGGGGTTTGCAGCAAAAGAGTGTCAAACTTGTTAAATACCAATGAAATGAAGTGACGTGTGAAAATAAGACATTACAATTACTGACTAACAATATTTTCATTGCCATTAAAGTGAATTTACTAAGAGACTGATAAAAAATTGTTAAATGACCAGAAAACATGTCAGACGCACAAAGAGGGTTTTGCATCTGAGCTCTTTATTATGTAATATTATGAAATAATTATTAATCATGCACATCATTTGAATTAAATATTTTAGCCCATTTATCTGCAAGTATCTGCAGTAAATACAGTATTTTCACTAGTAAAGCATTATATTTTGCTGTGGTATAGACCTAATCAACATACAGCAGCTGTGGAGAGTAGCGGTGACCGCTCGTTCTGCACCGCGCGCTTCAGCTCGTGCACATACTGCAATAGCGCGCAGAGAGCGCACGCGACCCTCGTTATCGGACCGTGGAAACCACAGCAAAGCTGGAGCAAACGGTTCAGTATCCACCCCCGAGCCAGTGGATCGGGACCGAAAGACAACCACCACCCTGGACGGATGAACTTGCGGAAATGTCCCGGCACATCTACACCCGACACGGGATAGGCGACGGGGTCCAGAAGCCCATGTTTCAGGTAAAGATGCGCGCGAAGGTGACGACACGGCGGTAAATCTGGACCGTTGCGTTTGATTTATTTCGCTAATAACACGTTTCCTCAAATAATCTCACAAGCGTTAGAGGTTTCAGTGTGCAATATGCTTGTAAACTTGTGATAGACTGCACAAACTAGCCTACTAACGCACCAAAAGCCACTCTCAAAAAATGAAGGGGATGCCTTTGAAGAGTCAGGTTTGGTTTCCCAAATAACCTTTCTGTCATATGTTCTTAAAAGAACAATTTCTTTCTTTTTCGCTTTTTAGAGAACCTTTAGAAATGTATTTGGATGTTAATGATTCATCCACATCAAACACAATTTGTGGTTTAAAGCTATGGTTCGTGCTATCTTACAGGACTATACAATTGTTTTAATGTAGTCAAAAATAACGCCAAAATATACTGGAGGTCAATGGGTGTCAGTTTGATCTATTGGCCCTTAATTAGGCTTCTAAATTATTCATGGTCTCATGATTTTCCTGTAAAGGCTCTACAGCCTGACCCAGTTTATAACTATCAGGGCAGATCATATGGATCTAGAAAGTGTGCAGATTTTCTATATTTTTATATGACACAATCATATATTTTATACATTTCCTTGCACACAAAATATATATATGCATATATGCTTTTCCATGGAGTGATTGTATATTATTTTATATTTTTAGATATTACGTTTTTTTTTATTTGTACACCTATACAAATGTATTTTAAAGATTTAGCATCAAATCTCTAGTCTATTGAGTGCTTGCATGCTCAAAGTTTTGTAGCATCATGATTTTTTTGAAGAGAGCTGAAGGACTGTTTCATTTGCACAACACATCACATTAATGTCTATGTGACACACATATATTTAATCTTTTGTAGTGATTTGCTTTTACATGTAACACCCTGTTATAGGTCAAAAAAGACATTTATTTCTACCATATTTAGCTGCAGATTTTACACCACTGTGTAAAACAGTGCCCAATTAATGCAAGCACACTTGATATTACTAAAGTGCTGGCGATGGGTTCGACTGTGAGCACTTGGATCCGGCAGCATAATAACTTTTTTGTATTTGTATTCATTATAATGGGCTTTACTGAGACCATTTTTATGTGAGGGGGGAAAAATGTGGGCGAATGTGTTTGTCTGAAGGTGCCCCTGTTCTACGGAGAAGAGAGAACGTGATTAATAGCTTGTTCTCTTGCCGCAGGTGAACAGAGGCACTTACTCTCGCCGCAGTCGACTAAAAAGATCTGATGGTAGTACAACCTCGACCAGCTTCATCCTCCGCCAGGTGAGAGGACGTTGGACATTTTGTAAATGCATGCTCTCTTCTTTCAGATGTTTTTATATCAGTGTCTAAAGTGCTCTCATAGGTTTTGCTATTAATAGTTTATTAATCAAGTCTCATGCATAAATATTAAGGGAAACTTTTTTATAGAGGCTAACACATAAATATTGTAACTTGTACACATAAAATACACTCATTTTTTGCAAATCTGCCATTAATCAGTATTTTGCCATTAATGATAGCATGATTTTATTTATGGATGAATAATCTGAGTCACTTGGGTGAAGACTGGTCATATGTGTTTTATTTTAGGATCATCATAGACAGATAAATGATGGATGGATAGATGGTTAGATAGATAGATAGATAGATAGATAGATAGATAGATAGATAGATAGATAGATAGATAGATAGATAGATAGATAGATAGATACTTTACATATACATACTGTGTATAGTTTAAGATGATTTTCAATTGGGTGATGGGTCATTTGGTTTCCAAGCAACAGATGAACCCTTGCTGTCATCAGATAAATATGAATTACTCATGCCTACTTTTCTAACGGTAACGTTTTGCATAGAGCTGCATGAATGGATTCATAGCATCTCAAAAATGCACTTTGAGGTTTGTATTGTTGAAATCTAGCTATTTAAATACACCAAAGAGTGCTAAAATCCCTAACTAAATGATGTGGAAAATATATGATCTAGAACTTTGTGTTGTATTAAAGAAAATGGAAAACAGTGACCTACAATTTGGCATTTGTTGCTGTTCTCGAGTTCAGCTTTGCTTATGTTGTGCTGCAGGCAAACAGCATTGTGCATTATAATTCTGAAGTTACATCAATCAAGCTACAAATTTACATATGAGTATTAAGTGGGGAATAGCTATTCTCATAAATTTTAGCCATTTACATGCCAAATACAGCCCATAAGCTGTCAGAAAAGAGGTTCAAAAGCTGTCACTGGGGCGGTAACCTTTCAAAAAAGTACACATTTGCACATAAAGGGGGCATATTAGTGCCTCAAAGGTACATATTAGTACCCTTAAAAGTGCATATTGATACCTCACAGGTACATATCTTTACCTAAATACATTTACCCAAGTACATATTAAGACTATTTAAAGTCTCCAAAACCAAAATCTAGGTTCCCACAGAACCCCCTTTGACTCTCAGAGATTTTTATTTCTGTCTGTAGAGGTGATTTCATAGCCAAGACCCTTCATTTAGGACACCCTACTTAGCTTCACTTCAAACCCTCAGATTTAGATGGTGATTTTGTTTTATGGCTTTAGACATAACACACTTCAAAGTTAATGTAACATTTGCAAACCTGATTTTAGAGATTGGTGCTGAGAGGAAGCATCTTGTGTCAAACCTGTATGGGTCTTAAAGCTGTCCTCGAATAAGGCAAGAAAAACCCAGGGGGGTTTACAACCTGCTGAGATCAAGGTTAAAGTCAAGACTGCAGATAATAATCGTCTATTTATAAACCTACATGAACCGGTCTTGAATGTTCTACTGAAACGATTCTCATTCGAGTATAGAGAATTGTGATTTATTTGTCAACCTAAGCTATTAGAAATATTTGCTTTTTATAATTATCCATCATAACATAACATTCCTGATGGTTGGGAGCTTGTATAAATTATTGATAGTTCATCTAGGTCACATGTCTAAACGGTTTAGTAATTTATTTATTGCATTGCTTCCCTGCTGTGTTTATTGACCATAGGCAACAGTCGGAAGATTGAAATATCTTTTGGTTTGATGATGAAATGTTGACACGTCAGATTTAAGATGTTTTTATTTTCAAATGCAATAAGAAAATAATGTGCAAGATCAGTCTTCCAATAAAGGGATGTTTTGATAGATGTAGGTTACTTGTTATAATAAGGTTACATGTTATATTTTATCAATATCATTCATCTTATCAACAGACTAAATTTAAAATTATTACTCTGTTGTATGCTCTGTTTCCAGTTTAAACAGAGAAGTGCATTGTAGATTTTGACCTACAGGGGGCGATGTGGCCTGCATTTATACTCCAGAGAGCTGTGATTAATTAACAGCAACATGTCAGTTCATTTTCATCTAATTACATGAAGACCTGACTGTTTCTTTTTTCCTTATTATTTAATCAGCTGGAAAGATATCAAAGTAATATTTTGCCAGTAATTTGCTATGCAGATTTGGTTTAGTGACAAATTAAAGGTGCAGTAGAATGTAAAACTGTATTTATTTACCTTAGCATAGATGAATAATAAGAGTTCTGTACATGGTAATGACATATCGTCATATTGTTTCCTCCTTCTTATGTAAACCTTGTGCATGTAAAAGACAGGCCAATCTCAACATAACACAGACTGTGGGAGTCGAGATGTATGCCCCCAACACTAAATTACACTTTAAATTAAGTACAATGTTGTTACAATGTTAAAAACAAAGCTTTGACTGCTGAGGTAGTGCTATTTGCTAGTTAATGCTATTTGCTAACATTTAGGCAGGTACATACTGAAAAAATAACACTTAGAAACGTCCATTAACAATCTTCAAACAATTGATTATTCCTCAAATTCCTGAGCCACGTAAATGAGAAACAGCCCATCAGAGCAGAGCATTATTATTCATGACCTTTTAAATAATGTAATACCATTTCATTCTAAAGGCAAATCCTAGGGTTGTAAATGGACATGTAAAAACGTTTCCGGATCATTCTTCTTTATGTGTTTTTGAAGCTTTGATTTTGTTTACAGTGCCCAATTTAACATGTGTTCATGTTTCACGTGTAAAAAAACGCTGTATTTTTTTTTTACACAATTTACTTATCTGTATAGCGCTGTTTTCACTGTCTTCAAAACGGGCGGATGTCTTTCTTGTTCTATGAAGTCCCTCCGTCAGAAATACATATCGAGTTTTGATTGTGTAGTTTGTTTAGTGTTTTGTGATTCGATAGCAGCTTAGCTTGCCGTTAGCTTAGCTGGCGACTGACGTTTTCCTGTGGGCGGAGGTTAGTCAAAAAACTGTTCTAGTGACGTCATTAAAGCAGGAAGTACAGGACTGTAATCCAAACCGGCCGTTCGCTGTAGGCTTTAAAAGCGAATTCTGTTAAAGAAAATATATCGCCTGCATGACAGTGAACTTTGAGTTTTATAATTTTACAGGTATTATTTATGCTATTATTGCACATTACACTAACTAGGGTTTAGAAAATGGGATCAGAAAGAATGTGACCTTAAGGCCTTTGACTAGCTTAAATGTACAGTACCATAAGTCACTTCGGATAAAAGCTAGTGGTCAATAAATTTGGGTTTTTTAATGGCCGAGGCTGATATTTAGAAAGCAATGTGGCCGATTGGCTGATATGAGACCGATATAACACAAACATTAATACAGTAAAGTGACAAACATATAACTGGTGAAACTAAATAAAAATGGCAAAACCCTCTAAGTGCGTCTGACATGTTTACTTGGATGACATGATGAATGAATAATGCGTGCCGAGAGCATACGGTTAATACAGACTGACCCCCCCAGTCACATTAGCTACCAGAGACAGAGCGACAGGCTACCATTCATTTTCAATGGGAGTGGCCGCTTGCCAGCGACAAGTGACGAGCTTACCGCTGCGCCGAGCAAGGTGGGGCCAAAATGGACAAGAAGGCTATTTTATGCAAATGCTGAGCAATGCAACAAAGCGACTGCCAATCAGAGTGAAGGGTCAGCTCAGTGGCTCGAGTCGAAGAAAATGATTCAAGATGGCGGAAAATGTGTATTTCTGTATATATCTGATAAGTTTGGCATTTTCTCTCATATATTTTGTTACTTTTATAGAGAAATAAATACTTTTTAAACCAAAAACATCATTCTTGTAACTTAAAAAAATTTGATTAATTTGATTAATTTATTTGTGTCCATGGCACGAAAGTCAGCTTTTTTCGTGCCTTGAGCACAAATGTCTTTTTTGTGTCAATTGCACAAATTTCTATAAATAGTTTTATTTATAAATAGTTCCATGACTTTCTTTTCGTGGCATTTTATGTATTGTTTTCTCATTGTTTTTCCTTTTTTCTTACCATTGTCGCTTGGGGTTAGAATCACTTTCTGTAACATTTTTAGACATCCTAACCCAAACCCCAACTATAACCCCAACTCCAGGCGAAAATAGTTTTAAAAGCGGAAGCAAAACCAATACATAAAAGTAAATCCCAAATCTAACACTAACCCCAAGCGACAATGTCTTAAAAATATGGGAGGGGGGGTGGTGGGGTGAGAAAACAATACATAAAATGACATGAAAAGAAAGTCGTGCCACGGACACGAAAAACTATTTATAGAATAAAATTTGTGCTGCGTGACACGAAAAAGACATTTGTGCTCAAAGCACGAAAAAACCTGAATTTCATGTCATGGACACAAATAAATAAATCTAATTTTTCTTGACTATAACACGATTTGCGGTGGGATCATGTTGGGTTAATATCATTATCTCACTTCTGAAAAAGGTGGCTTTCAGAGGCTTTTGCATTTTTTCATAGGCTTAATCTGGATAATATTTACGAATATACCCATTTCTGAATTGTTAATAATGATTAGTCATTTTACATGGCTGTCAGGCACTGAAACATCAGAATGTCTTTTTATTAGGAACAACAAAAGAATTTATCAGACGATTAAAAAAAAATATCTTCCGATGCCAATAATACAAAAATTCCAAATATCAGCTGATATATCGGGCACTGATATATTTTGGTCTATCCTAACAAACGCATATAATGTAGTTTATGTTTTATTTCTATTTTTTAATTTGCATGGTTTACAAGTGTTACATTTTAGATTTAGGGACCTTGGATGCATTTTTTGTGTCATTTGCCCGCAAAGTGTGCAAACTATAATGCAGTATCTTGTGAATAACTATAGAGTCATACACCAACATGAGTAAGATGGTGGAGTGAACCAAAATAGAAATGGTGAGAAAAGATTGCAGCAAACACAGTGGTCAAGGAGTTGAATGCTGTCAGCCCCCTGCGGACCCCTTTTCCTCCTCCTTGAACAGTGAACAGAAGAGAGCACTTGTCCTTACTGAGTGGAGCTCCCGTCAGCCAATCAGAAGAGAGCTTTGCTGCTTTGTCATCAGCTCTTTGATTGAGGAAGGCTCTGCTGCTGTTTGTAGAAGCTGATAAAATGCCAGGTCTCTGTAGCCTCGGGGGAGAGCCCCGCTTCTTGATGATGTGATCGATCACGTTTCATTCTCATTAATACAAGACGCTGGCTTTAGTCTGCTTGTCTTTCAGCTTCGGTGGTCTTTCTGTGGGCAAGGGGCTCGTGGGAGAGCCCTGTGAGATATACACTCGCCGTAGCTTCCTCATTCCATATTTGCATTTGATCGTTAAGGAGATCCTTTGGGAATATCAAACCTCCATGTACGACAATTTGTACCTGCATGGATTTGAAGACTCGGAGGCGGTGAGTGGGGTCTGTTTGTGTCTTTGTTGTGGATGCTCATGAACACATGCACACACAAATGCTCCGGAGATGGCTGGAGGAATTCAGCCTACAGATTGGAGATATGTCCCTACCGAGGGGTTTGGGGGAGGGGAACGGGGTGTGTGGTTGTATTTCAGTATCACCACCACTGTTTCTCCAAACCACGAGCAGTTCCTCTGAAGCCTCGTGGAAGAGGAGAATAGGATTCAGATGCAGTAGCCTTATTCTCTGTCATTCAGCAGTTGCTTATAATGCCACAATGCTTGTTTGGTTTCTTATAACTTGCACACAGTGTTGTTGTTTTAGAGGGATCTTTTAACCCTATACTATACAGTTTTTGTGTGGTCTCAGCTATTTTTAATGTAAAACACACTTACTTAAAGTGCACACTTCTTGGTTTTCCATTATAGAGGATTAGACCAGAAACAAGGTTGTAAGCTAAAGTTCAAGAGTGCAGGGGACCAAAGTTTTGATTTGCTAGTTGCAGAGTTATTATTTATTTCATTTATTTATTCATTATTTTTTATTGTAGGGACTTGACACATTTTATTTCATGTTATTCAGCTTGCTTTTTACATTATGCATTTGGCAGATGCTTGCCTTACAGTGCATTTCAAGGTATGCATTTTATATCAGTATGTGTGTTCACTGGGTTTAAACCCATGACTTTTTGCCCTGCTAACCACTGAGTTATATTGGAGCTTCAGTTTATTAAAAGTACATTAAAAGTGATTTTATTGCTTCTATGTTTTAATGTATGAGAAGGACATAAGGTGTTCTAGAAAAACAGTAGAAAACCCTATGATAAGATAACTAATTGATACACAAACATTACAACAAAAGGACTGGTCACATTTATTCCTTTATAATTCTTGACAGTAAATCTTAAAGGGATAGTTCACCCAAAAATGAAAATTCTCTCAACTTGAACTCTTATGTTGTAACAAACCTGCATACATTTCCTTGTTCTGATGAACACAAAACCGTTCAGAAGCCCCATTGACTTTCATAGTCTTTATTACTGCTAGGGAAGTCAATGAATTATCCATTTAATAACTTAAAGGGGACATATCATGAAAATCTTCGAAAAAAGTGCAATAATGAAAGTGCTATAATTGGGCCCCAGTGCTTCTATCAACCTAGAAAATGTGAAAAAGATCAACCCAGTAACTTAGTTTTGGTAAACCATTCTCTACAAGCATGGGAAAAAAAATAGGTCATTGAAATTTGGCTCCCCTTGATGTCAGAAGGGGATAATACCACCCCTTAATCTGCACTATCCAACCAAGGCACTACAATTTAGTGCAGAGATCAGCTCATTTGCATTTTAAAGGACACACCCAAAAATGGCACGTTTGCTCACACCTACAAAGTGTCAATTTCAACATGCTATGATAAACGATCTATATGGTATTTTGAGCTAGAACTTCGCATATGTACTCTGGAGACACCAAAGATTTTTTTAACATCTTAAAAAAGTCTTATCAAATGTCCCCTTTAACCTAGTATGATATCCAATACATAATTGCGTTTAACTTCAGGTACATTAACACTACTTAACCTGTTTTGGATATAAAACCGGCAAAAAATACATTTAATTGACATTTTCTGATATCTGACAACTTCACTTTAAACAGGTTTAGAATTGTTAAGGGGTGCTCCGATAAATGCCGATATACACTAATAATGCGTGGCCGATAACTATTCTGAATCGCACAGCCAATATTATTCACAGCTATTTCATGTACTACGGCTTTTGATCAGTAAGTCCTTATCGATCTGAAATCACTGTTAGTTTGAGTCGTTTATAACATGCATTTGAAAAAGCAACATTTGTCAAACATAATCATTATACATATTCTTTATTATCATGAAAATACCTGAAAAGGTTTAAAGAACTTTGGAATATAAATATATCCTTAAGCCATTTCCTGGAGCTGCGTGTCATAGCTGCGTGTGTATGGTTCTTCGTCTGAGTTTCTGCACGAGAGCGCCCTCTGGCTTTTGGATGTTCATAATTCATTGAGAAGCATAGCAAGCATCATTGGCCAATCGATCGGAGCACCCTAGTTAAATTAGTCAAACTTGGTCAGTAGGAAGTCCTTATCAATCTAAAATCATTATGAGTCGGAGTAATTTAAAAAGTGCATTTAAAAAAGCAAAACTCGATAAACAAAATCATTCAAAATATTATTTATTATCATGAAAATACCTGAAACAATTTTAAGAACAGCGATATAAATATTCCTGTAGACATTTCCTGGAATAGCGTTTGCAATGCTACGTCTTCTGTGGCACAAAGGGTGTTTCTGCACGAGAGCGCCCCCTGGCTTTTGGATGTTCCGGGATTTCACGCTAGCATTCAATTTATGTACAGTGTATGTAAACAAAGCCCAGCTGAAGTATTACACAGAAAGGTTCAATATTAAATTTATTGGTATATATTTAATATGCTTTAGGTCTTATAACAAAATATATCTGTCTGTCTGTTTGTCTGTCTATCTACCTAATCTACACTCTTAAAACGGATGTGTTAAAAACAACACATTTTATTTTTGGTTAAACATAGACTAAATGCGTTGTCCCAAACTAGACACATCTTTGTGTTACTTTAACACAACTTGCGTTGTCACTTATATTTATTTTAGCACAAAATCAGTTCAAAATGACACATAATGGTGCAGTTTTTGACCAGGGTATATATTAGTCCCAATGTGTTAAAATGACGCAGAGTGTTAAATGGCATAGCACAAAAAAAGTGTAAAAAATCAACATATCCTTTTTTAGATTGTACCTACCTACCTATCTTCTGTCCGTCTTAACATTCATTCAATATTAAGCAAGAATGCACATGTGTTTTGTGTACAGGGCAATTTGAAAATACCCTGCAGCTATTATTAATCTGGAAGTAGAAAAATGCAAAATGGAAATTGTCATAAAAATGAAATAGTATCTGCTTGCGTCTAGATCTTAGATCTTAATATAGCCTTGGTCTAATTGTGTCGGCCTCTCTTTTCTTTTCTTCTCTTACAGCTTATGAATATTAAAGGTAATTGAGGGTTCAAACAAGTACTATCCGCTTCATGAAATATCATTTCCTCATATTTATAGGACTGAGGATGTTCCTCTGTTCATAATTGTGCTCTCAAAATATCAACCGTTATGACTTATAAATAAATGCAGCTACACAGATTAAACAGGCAGCGCAGTGGCTCAGTGGGTAGCACTGTTACCTCACAGCAGGAAGCCCCGGCCGGGTCAGGTGGCCTCGATTAACTTGGGTGGATTAACTTGTGTATGGATTTACCAGTACTCACCATGAATGTCCATAGATGCTGGAATCATATTAATAATAAATAAACAAACAAACACAGGTTAGAGACGTCACACTGCATTTAAAACATAGTGATTTCTTATACTTTTTCATAGCTGTTTTACTTTACATTTTTTTAAGATGCAGACCGAGTCAGATAGAGTGCTAATAAAAACTTCAACTCAAAATGCAATATAATTATTTATTTAAACTACAATAAAAAAAGGATTCAGACAACAGATCAGCAACAAAAGGTCAGCAACAAAAATACAGCAAGCATACTCTTTTTAATTTCTCCTCACTATTTAGTTATGTTTATAAAAAGTACTTTTCAAGGCTTAATATGTGACACAAAAACATTATTGTCTTTTCTTTTTATGGTGAAGTGTTTGCTTTCATCAGATGTGGCCCTAAATGGTAGTGATCTCACGCTGTGTTGTTGAGAGATTTATCTGTAATTATCCACGGCACAAGCAGGCATTGGTGCTCGCCTCATGATTCATCTGTGTAACTGGGGGATGCTGTTTTATCGACTGATTTTATCTGCTTTGTTTTTTTTTGTTTTTTTTTAAGAAAGCAGGAAGGAATCCACAAGTGCAGTGGGCTTTGAGGGCCCCAAATGCTCTTAGACCTGCTGGCATCACATAAAAATGTGCACGCCGTGTACAATCTCTGAAGATAAAAAGAGCGTGTGGCTTGACAAACCCAAGCACACACTTGACGTGGTTAGATAATGGTTTGCGTACTGAGGCAGACTACACGAGTGCTGCTTGTGGTGGTTGTTTTTTCTTTGTTTGTGTTTGGTAAGCATTTGGATAACTGAAGTTTAGGTTTTGGGTAAATGAAATGCAAGTGAGCTGCTTTGTTGTTGTCATGACATCCAGTATGCATATTTTTAATTGGCTGCACACAAGAATTACCATATAGTAGCTTTGCATTTTAAATGTACACTATCAGACAAATTGGTCCCAAGCTGTCACTGGGTCAGTACCTTTTAAAAAGGTCCTATATGTACTATTTGGGTACAGATATGTATACATTTGGTACCAATATGTACCTCTGAGGTACTATGAACTCTTCAGATTTTTATAACTGTGACAAACTCATCTTTGTATTTAAAGGGACACTCCTTTTTTTGAAAATATGAATAAATTCCAAAATGGTAAGAATCACATGTTTAACTCTAGGGGAGCTGGAAAATGAGCATATTTTCAAAAATGTGGAGTGTCCCTTTAAGCATTTCTTTATTCATTATTTGCCATGTAATGTTTACTCTGTAGTTTAATTCTTTCCCCGCCATTGCCGAGTTATCTCATGAATTAAGAGAAAACATTTGCATAAAAAACGTGTTACTGATTAATTTTTATGTTAATCTGCAATACCGCAATTATCCACTAGATGGATAATTTATGAAAAAACTAAAGCCAAAACGTTATTTACTAATTTAATCTATGTGTATGTTTTGATAATCGTTCTGAATCTGATCTTTAACAAAATTCTTTCACAAAAATGCAATTATTTTAGCTTTTTGCCAAAAAATTTATTTTTAAAGAAAAAATTAGGGATGCACGGATAGGATTTTTTTTGGGCCGATACGATACCGATTGAAACAGACTACTTCTGGCCGATGCCGATACCGATTGCTACTTCAAAAAAAGTTGGACTTCTTTCCCCCCACTAAAGTGCAGTCTGTTTCTTTTATTGTTCAAGACATTTGAGCTAGCTCAACAAAGGTTTTCTGTCGGTGCTTAAGTATAGTGCACAACAGAACATTAAATAATTTTAATTGAACAACAGACATGCAATTCATTGCCTTTATGTGGTTAATTACAGTAATAAACAATCGGTATCGGCCTTCTCGTGCTATTGCCGATATTCCGATGGTTTCAAATTCACAAAAAATCGGCCGATAAATATCGGCGGCCGATACATCGGTGCATCACTAGAAAAAATACATATTTAAGAGTTTATAAGCAGAGAAAAAAATATAGATAGGATAAAACGGGGTTTTCCCCCGTTTTGTTTGTTTGTTTATTGTTTGTTTGAAAAAAAAATGGTCTATTCTTTCATTTGATATATTTGTATGTTTATATATTTTTAAAAGAAAAGTTTATTGGAAGGCATTTTGTGAAAATGCTGGTGGGCAGCTTTTCAAAAAATGGCTGGCGGGGAATGAGTTAATTTATTGATTTAGTGACACATCATTTATTTAATATATTAATTCTTTGTAGCACAACCCCCATCCTCTCGTAGTGAGTTGTGGGTAATATCACCCATTTGAATGTCCACCTTCGAACTTTTGCCTTAAAGCAGTAGAGCATCCGGGAACTTGGATATGGATATTCATTTTAACATATGATTTGGGACATACTAATTGTAATTGGAAATATATTTAGGATAGGTATGCAGATTGGGACGCAGAGTCTGTTCTCCCCATTGTTCTCCGTCCTCGTATTTGTTTAATGTGTGTGTACCCTACCAATCTGTCTGTTTTTGTTATTATACTAATAAAGTTTATTTCATATTGAATTTACCTTATCTCCTTTCACAAACATACTGTTACACTGAAATATTTGTACTATTTTAATAATGCTTTGACATACCAAGATGAAGAAATACTCCTAGCACTATATACACTTTACCATTGGATTTTCTCCAAAAATCAGATAACGTTAATTAAAAAGTAAGCAGATTTCTTCTGAACATCTTGGCAGTCGGTATTTAATGCAGTGCTTAGAGACGTTTTAACCTAATGCATTTTTATTTACTGTAGATGCAGAATGGCTTTTAAATACCATTCATGGTACCTGCTGGTGGAAGCTTGTTATGATCCTGTTCTGTGTTTCCCCTGTGTTGACTCTTATTTTGAAGTCCTGTCCATGTCTACCATATCTGTAGTCCTTTGTAGTTCTTTTGTTCATTGATCTTTGTGTTGATTGTTTCCCAGGTGTGTCTTGTTATCTTGTTACCCATGTGTATATAATCCCAGTGTCTCAGTTGTCTGGTGTCGGTCGTTAAATATGTTTGCTTTGTTCCTGGTCTTGTATCCTTGTCCTTAGTTTGGATTATGTTTGCCTGTTGTTTTACTTTGAGTTAAATAAACACTGCACTTGGATCCTCAATCTCTGCCTGCTCACTACCATCATCACAGAACGACCGACCACATTATGGATCCAGCAGAGATTCTAATCCGGTTGCATCAGGAGGACTCAGAAATCGAAGACTTTGTGGACATTTTTTTGAACCTGAGCAACCAGGTAGATTTTGATGAGTTGGCGTTAAAGGACATTTTTCGGTTCGGACTAAAGGAAGAGTTAAGGTATCTCATGCCTCGTGGCCGAGAAGTGGGGTCCTTTGCCGAATTTGTCAATTTGGCTTTATTGTTAAGTGGGTCCTCTCTCAACGTGAGCAGGGTAGAGGAGGACTTCACTCACAAATATTTGTTGGTAGGGAGTAGTGGAAACCCGGCTACGTGGGTTGAAGAGCCAGATCAGCCATGGACGCCTGACTCTGCCACGTTAACGCCCTTTAATCCTGTCTGTAACATGCCCGCACCTGAAGATGTTCATGAGATGGTTCCTTTCCCGGTGTATCCAGTTATGGCCTGGACCAACCAATTTATGTCAAGTTTGGCAGACACCCCGTTGATGTCGGTTCGGGCTGCCAACTTTCCGGGTCCACTTGTATCGCCAGAGTCTAGTGATTCGCCAGGGTCAAGGGAATCGCGCGGGTCAAGTGACTCGCCAGTGTCAAGTGAATCGCCAGGGTCAAGTGAATCGCCTGGGTCAAGTGAATCGCCAGGGTCAAGTGAATCGCCAGGGTCAAGTGAATCGCCAGGGTCAAGTGAATCGCCAGAGTCAAGTGAATCGCCAGAGTCAAGTGAATCGCCAGAGTCAAGTGAATCGCCAGAGTCAAGTGAATCGCCAGAGTCAAGTGAATCGCCAGAGTCAAGTGAATCGCCAGAGTCAAGTGAATCGCCAGAGTCAAGTGAATCGCCAGAGTCAAGTGAATCGCCAGAGTCAAGTGAATCGCCAGAGTCAAGTGAATCGCCAGAGTCAAGTGAATCGCCAGAGTCAAGTGAATCGCCAGAGTCAAGTGAATCGCCAGAGTCAAGTGAATCGCCAGAGTCAAGTGAATCGCCAGAGTCAAGTGAATCGCCAGAGTCAAGTGAATCGCCAGAGTCAAGTGAATCGCCAGAGTCAAGTGAATCGCCAGAGTCAAGTGAATCGCCAGAGTCAAGTGAATCGCCAGAGTCAAGTGAATCGCCAGAGTCAAGTGAATCGCCAGAGTCAAGTGAATCGCCAGAGTCAAGTGAATCGCCAGAGTCAAGTGAATCGCCAGAGTCTTCTCTAGGTCTTGAACCTCCAGTACCACCATGGGCTTTAGCTTCTTACTGGTTTCTGATTTCACCTGCAGCTTCACACTGGTTCCCCGTTCTACCGGCAGCTCCTCCTTGGTCTTTGGTTACACTTAAGGCTTCGCTTTGGTCTCTGCTTCCACCTTCGGTCCCACCTTGGACATCTGCTCAATCGGCTCCACTCTGGCTTCCTGCCCTGCCGGCTCCGTCCTGGCTCCAGCCTCCGCCCGCGGCTCCGTCCTGGCTCCAGCCTCCGCCCGCGGCTCCGTCCTGGCTCCAGCCTCCGCCCGCGGCTCCGTCCTGGCTCCAGCCTCCGCCCGCGGCTCCGTCCTGGCTCCAGCCTCCGCCCGCGGCTCCGTCCTGGCTCCAGCCTCCGCCCGCGGCTCCGTCCTGGCTCCAGCCTCCGCCCGCGGCTCCGTCCTGGCTCCAGCCTCCGCCCGCGGCTCCGCCCTGGCTCCAGCCTCCGCCCGCGGCTCCGCCCTGGCTCCAGCCTCCGCCCGCGGCTCCGCCCTGGCTCCAGCCTCCGCCCGCGGCTCCGCCCTGGCTCCAGCCTCCGCCCGCGGCTCCGCCCTGGTCCCCTGCTCTGCCTGCACCGCCTTGGCCTCCTGCTCTGCCTGCACCGCCTTGGCCTCCTGCTCTGCCTGCACCGCCTTGGCCTCCTGCTCTGCCTGCACCGCCTTGGCCTCCTGCCCTTTGGTCATTACAAACACCTGGCCCTCCGTCTCTCCCCCGGTTCCACCTCCGTTCATCCACCCACCTGGACAATTTTGTTGTTCCCATGGGAGCGTCTGGAAGCCGCTCGTAGGGGGAGGGCTCTGTTATGATCCTGTTCTGTGTTTCCCCTGTGTTGACTCTTATTTTGAAGTCCTGTCCATGTCTACCATATCTGTAGTCCTTTGTAGTTCTTTTGTTCATTGATCTTTGTGTTGATTGTTTCCCAGGTGTGTCTTGTTATCTTGTTACCCATGTGTATATAATCCCAGTGTCTCAGTTGTCTGGTGTCGGTCGTTAAATATGTTTGCTTTGTTCCTGGTCTTGTATCCTTGTCCTTAGTTTGGATTATGTTTGCCTGTTGTTTTACTTTGAGTTAAATAAACACTGCACTTGGATCCTCAATCTCTGCCTGCTCACTACCATCATCACAAAGCTTTATTTAATAGATTTTGTTATGTGGAAATAACTAAACAGCAGCTAGATCAAAAAACTGTCTTGCTGCTAAGTATGTCATGATAGACGAGACACAGATATCATTTCTCTCTGCATTCTTGCTAAACCAACTGTATCTTTCTAAAAGAATATATAAAACAGGAAAAATGCTAGTTTTAGTAATCATATCTGACCCAATTTTTTGTGATTTACTGTTTTCTACATGAAATCATCCTACATAATGTAAAGAACATTTTGTAAAATATAAGCATGATATTTTCAATATTGACTGAGAAATGTCATGTCAAAGATTGAAATTAATGTGAAATCAATGTTGAAAATTAAACTTTGATGCTCCTAATCTCATAATAAGATTATGAGATTTTAACGTGGATTTTACAGACGAGGGGGGGGTTATGTATCTTCTATTATAATATAGTATATCAAAAAAATTATAGTATATCAAAAACTATTAGCTATAAATGTATTTAATCATGCAAGCATGAGAAACCAAAAGTTGCAAATTCAAAGCATTAAAATGTAATTTAAAATATTTTAATCATATTTTATAGGGTATTCATTCATTGCTTTGTTCCATGTGACTGAAACGCTGGCAGCCTGTAAGAGCGGATCTGTGCTAGCATCTGTTGAGGAAATTTTACCATCCCTTGCCATCCCTATCCATCCAACCATCAGTATTGCTGAGTCGGCAAACACAGAGGAATCAAACCAGCTGGCCACGGGGTCTAATGTGTCCCAAAGTGGAGCCATTGTTTGACGGCGAATTCTGTAAACGCTTGCACGTTTCCTTGGCTCGCTTGTGTCTCATTGATTATTTGCAGTGCTGTCAAATCTTGCAATTTGCTCCCTAGAATTTAAGGCCAACTGGCTACTGTTTTTACGTTTTACGGTACGTACACTGTGGCCTTATGTTGCTATCGTATGAATAATACTGCAGACAACAGGAGTAAAATGTGCAGAGAATGGAAATATGGAATGAGGCACGTGAGGATGAATCACACTGGCTTTGATGTCATCAACGGCAAATCCGCCCCTGTCACTTTACTCGCCTCAGTGAGCATCACCTTATGTAATCCTGGTCACATGACTGTCCCAGGCACGAGGGTTCATGATCGTAGGTCATAACAATAATCATTGTGATTTAAAATGCTGCAAAGCTTATTTTTGGCTGAATTTGAGCTGTAAAGAAAAGTCAATAACATATTAAGTGTTCCTATAGCTCAGCTGGAATTGCGCTAGCAGGGAAAAGGTTGATTCCCAGGGACTGATTCTTACTGATAAAAGTGTTTATTCTCATTTAGGGTGTAACATTAAAACAACAACACTGTATGTAGTTAGACAGCAACCAGTGTATAAACATAACAGAGCAAAAAGATTAGATTTTATCAAAATTGCACCAAAGTTTGCAAAATTATTTCATTACCCCCTACTCATAATAACAGGAGTGCTCAGTCTTGTTATATCCAATATCTTTATCACACAGGATGTCCTGAGCTTGAATTAAAAATGTTCAAGATTTGTTTACATTCCCTGCTGAAAAAAACAGCATCAAACCAGCATGGACCAGCATGGGTTATGCTGGTTTGATGCTGGTTTAACTGGTGGTCACCAGCATACCAGCACCAAAACACAACATATGCTGGTCTTGCTGGCCTTGCTGGTTTTTCCAGCAGGGTTGTGAACAAAGCAGGTATATTACATCTTTTAGGTTTATCAGTCCCTGCATCAGTCTAAAAATGCTGGGTTGCTTTAACCTACAGTATAGTTGGGTCAAATATGCCTAAACGTTCGGTTAAATAAACAAAGGAAATGTCCGTATTGTCCTAACCATTGGTTAAAACAACCCAGCATAGGTTAAAGGAATAGTCTACTCATTTTCAATATTAAAATATGTTATTACCTTAACTAAGAGTTGTTGGTACCAATCAGAGATAAAGTTAGAAGTGACCAAACACATCAACGTTTTTCCTATTTAAGACGATTAGTTATACGAGCAAGTTTGGTGGTACAAAATAAAACGTAGCGCCCCTCCAAGCGGACTCAAAAGAGGAACTACATTCTACGGCGCAACAGCACCTTTGGGAGTACTTCAACTCGCCTGAAAAGTCCGCTCCCCTTCTCCCTCTCATAATGAGAGAGGGAGGGTGTTACTGCGCCGAGTCGCAGTACTCCCAAAAGTGCTATTACGCCATAAAATATAGTTCCTCTTTTAAATCCGCTTAGAAAAGCGCTACGTATTATTTTGTACCACCAAACTTGCTCGTATAACTACTCGTCTTAAATAGGAAAAACGTTGATGTGTTTGGTCACTTCTAACTTTATCTCTGATTGGTACCATTGAATGAATGGGGCCAAGCCAAATGCCATCGAAGCGCCGCAGCGCGCTCCAGCGCCCACGTGCACGCACACAGATGATAGAGAGATGTATCAACAATTCTTAGTTAAGGTAATAATATATTTTAATATTGAAAATGAGTAGACTATTCCTTTAAGTTGAGCCTAAAAGGGCTCTTCATCTCTCTCCACTGGGAGACAATTGGGTTTGTCCATATTTTACCTGACCAATCCAGGAATCAAATGCACGACTTTGCTAGCACCACATACCAGCTGAGCAACAGGAACATTCAAGAAATTTGTAGTAACATAATTGAGTAACCACTAACCAGCAGAAATGATGATATCATACACATGCACAATGATGGTAGGAAATATCAGGAATAGGTTTAGCTCAGCTTTCTTCTCTAGATTATGTGTCTGTGCCAGAACCCTGTCTGACTATAGTTTGCATCTCTTTTAATTTTAATGACATGAGACACAGAACGAGAGAGAGAGTGTGTGTGAGAGAGAGAGAGGTATTGTCATAACCAGTCAAACTGAATCAGGGGACAGGGTTTATTTTTCATGACAGCTCTTTGACAATTGATGAAGTTTGTTGTAATATGGTGTGCCATATTGAGCAATATCAAGGTCATATCAGACTTTAGAACCCATACTGGTCTACCACCGGACATGAAAAAATACTTTCTGTGATTAACAACAACAGATGACTGTAATAGAGCTTAACTTTTATTAAACGCAAATCATTTATTTGATAGCAAATACACTGTTTGCTGGTGTTGGAGTGAGAGAAGGCATACAATCAGCTGTTGGATAAATTTGTTACAGTGGGAAAAGAAATGTTTGTAAAGATAATTAGTTTATGGGACTGAACTACAGGGTTAATGAATCTTCAGGCTTTGAGGAAAATATTTAGATTAGAATATCAAAACACATGGTTGTTTTTGGCCGGAAATAGGAAGAGAAGTTGCCCATCAGTGTAAACTCCTCCCTTCTGTCGTCTGATTGGTCTGATTGCTCTTTCGCTAGGACTTCTGGGTTGGTAAAGTGCGCGAAGCCTACTGCAGTGCGGGCTTCGCCGAAAACCACATCAAGGGTTCAAAGGGGGCGCTGATGAGCACACTTCGGAGTGTATAAATGACAGATGGGAGCACGCGCAGTTTAAGGCCATGAGACCGAAAGTCCACATGAAGTGCGACATTTGGGACAGGGCCATTCTAAGCATCCTTTGAATTGGGACGGCCTTACTAGTCTCAAGTCACGCTGCTGTGATGCAATCGGTCTTAAAATACGTCCTTAGAAGGTCGCAGCCTTTGAATTGGGACACAGCTATAGTGTCTCTTTGTGTTAGATCTTTTTAGTGGACTTTTATTTTGTATTTCTTTAAGTGCTGCATGTGATCATTTTTATAAAGCATCTAAGAAAATATCCCCATTTGTGTAATCAACCATTTTATAGGTTTGACTTTTGATAATTATTGTACAGATTTACATTTTTATAATCAAGAAGGTTTATTTTATAGAAAAATATATGCAGATGTAATGTGTAATTAAATGTCCATTTATCTTACCCATCCTATCATTTAGCATTATGGCTAATAAAGCCACCCATGCTTATCTTAGTTAATGTACCGTTTTACTATTGGTGCTGCTTTTATTTGAATGTTTTTATGATCTATCAGGCCTTGCGTTATTTTGCTCAGTTCTTGAATATTAATAATGTCGGGTTAAGATAAATTGTACACTGTCAGAAAAAAGGTACAAAACTGTACCTTTTTTGTCGCTGGGGTGGTACCCCAAGGTACCGTTTGTACCTTTACAGGTATATAAACATAATACAATGTTGTACCTTTTGAGGTACATCACTGTTCCTTAAGGATCTATTGTGTACCTTTAAAGGTACAGTTAACTGGTTTGTACCCCTAAAATTTAACTGGTACAAAATTGTTCCTTAAGGTCACAATTGGTCTCTAGGGTATAATATTGTTCCTCATAAGGTACAACATTTCAATGTGTTTTATACCCTTAAAGGTACAAAAAGGTACCTTTTAGGGTACCACCCCAGCGACAGAAAAAGGAACAACTTTGTACCTTTATTTCTGACAGTGTATGATGTTTAGGATTGCATATTTAGGTTCAGTTCAGAACTTAAGGATGATTTTGTCATTTTTTTTGGAGTCTGAATAGATTTATAAAAGAATTGTAGGTATGTTTAACCCTAAAACTCGCTCAAAACGTTTCTATATGTGACCCTGCTCGTGAAAACCCAGCTAAAGTCGTTTTTGTGGATTTACTGTTTTCATCATAAAATCATCCTACATAATACATTCTGTGAAAATACAACCTTGTTATCTTTGAGCAGGATCATGTCAAAGAGTGATATCAATGTTTAAATATAAAAATTTGATGCTCCTACATAGCCTACATTTCACAGACAGGGTAAAATATTTTTATTGTTAGCCTGTCATTGTTTTACTCATTATGGCGCAATCAAATTAGATCTAAAAGTCAATATGTTGTCATTAATTACTTGGTTAACGTCATACTTTGTATAATCAGACTGTCTGATGTTCTTGTTGATTTGTATTAGGGGGGGCTTAATGGAAAAGGAAATAAATGAACAGATATTTACGATTGTGTGTGCAGGGTTCGGCTGACTCTTACAACAGCAGACCGTCTGATTCAGATGTCTCACTGGATGAGGAGCAGGGCGGCCAACAGGAGAAAGAACAGCAGGCCACTGTCCAACTGGAAAGGGCGAAGGTCAGACTATACTAAGCAGGACCTAAACCTAGCTAACCAGTACTCTGACTGTATAATTCATTATTATCAAAAAGTTTAATTTGTGTGATAAAGTAATCATGCTTGTAAAATACACCTGTGATTATTTTTACGATTAATGTATCATCATCTTGTTGCTCCAAAAGTAAGTAAAACGTCATTATAATGTTAAAACTTGTTTAAACACATACCGTAGTAAAACACAGTGTTTTAAATCATCCTCAGGCCAAAGCAGTGGCCTTCGCTGTGAGAACAAACGTCAGCTATTGTGGTGCCCTGGATGAGGATGTTCCTGTCGCTGGTACTGCCATTTCATTTGATGCTAAAGACTTCCTTCATATCAAGGAGGTGAGGGTGATATAAAAAGTTATTTATTTAACAAAAGTCTAACATATATATCATTAGAATGCATAAATTGACCTTAAACACAATATTTTGTCTTGTGATATTTAAAAGAAATACAACAACGACTGGTGGATCGGACGGCTGGTGAAAGAAGGCTGTGATATCGGTTTCATCCCCAGTCCTATAAAGCTTGAAAACTTTCGCTGCCAGCAGGAGCAAAAAAGAGGGCGTTACCATGGGTAAGACAGCTGCATAGTTACATATTTACGAAATGTGTTAAAAGGCTTTAGATGCAAAGGATTTCTACCTTATGCCAAATTTTAAATTACATTAAAATATGTAGGATGTCCTTTATATTTAATGCATGATCGGGTGAGTAAATTTACTGTACGAGATGACGCATAAACCGTTTGAATAAGATGTGTTGTGTTCTTTATCACTGCTGTTTATTTATTCGGTAGTAATATCTGAATCTTTATCAAAGGAACTATTAGGATTTGAAGGGCAAAGATATTTAGAAATTATTTGGTGCTTTGTGTTTGTGTTCTTGAAGAATTTCTGTCCGTGAACAGCCAATATAAATGTAGTGTGAAAAAAATCACAAGCAAATTTAGTAGATTTCATTCTAAACACAGCCCTTCTTTGCTCCACCCACCCCAGAAAGTCTAGTGGTAACTCCTCCTCCAGTCTGGGTGAAATGGTGTCCGGCACCTTCAAACCCAACCCACCTTCTGCAGGTGAGCTTTAACAATACAGAGATATGTAGGGAATAAACAGAGTTAAATGATAAGAGGCTGTTTAATGGGTTGTTTGCATAGCTTTTCTGTTAAGTTGTATGCAGGCATTCATACCCACTTGATGTCTTGTTTATTTGTCTTGACACAAAACACAGAAAAAATACACAGAAATATTTCTGAAATCACTGAGGCTGTTTTGCCCAAAGACATTTCAAGATTACATGAGCTACCTTATATATTTGTACACAGCATCTATGAGTATATTCACAAAATACATGACTTTGTATAATTATATTATATTTGCGTTTATATTTTGCATTTTGATATATTTGTATTTGTGGTTGCCAGCATTTTAAAAACATTTATTTATCTTGTTTATTATCACAGGTAAACAGAAACAGAAAGTGGTAAGTTATTCTGTAATTGTCAGCTCTATGCCATAGCTCTACGATTGTTATAGACATAGGCAGAGTTTTGGGGGGGCAGGGGGGACACGGGCCAGCCCCACCAGACCAGAGCCAATTATGATTTTCTCTGAGCTATTAATGAAATAGAAATATAACAGAGTTCCCACGGGTCCTTGAAATAGTTTGTGAATCTGGGGGAAATAATTCAAGGCCCTTGGAAGTTTTTGAAAATATACATACATAGATACAGGTCATTGAAAGTGCTTGAATCTGTTTTATGTGAGAAGTTTTCTGGGAAAAATATCCATATTATTTCCTGTGTAGTGTAGGACAATATCATAAAATTTCTAGTTTTTTAAGCACACGTGCTAAACTGTTCGCTTTAAATGCTTATATCTTCTGTATGCGAATGTTGATTCATACCAAAATGCTTTTTTGCAAAGTTGTGTTTGACACATGAAAACGTCTCGGGTTACGTACAGTATGTAACTGTTGTTCCCTGAGAAGGGAATGAGACGCTGTGTCTCCCTTGCCATACTTCCTGCATCCCAGTAACGCCGTCTTTGGCAATATTTCAGACAGCGATATACGCCCCCATGTCTTTGTCGTTAAGCCTCTCCATTGGTTGAATTTGATATACACATTCAGACGC
The DNA here is from genome assembly GCF_027580225.2 of Misgurnus anguillicaudatus. NCBI lineage: Eukaryota > Metazoa > Chordata > Actinopteri > Cypriniformes > Cobitidae > Misgurnus > Misgurnus anguillicaudatus. The sequence continues at coordinate 30,707,273 of NC_073353.2, forward strand.
ACTTACCCCTGGAAACGTCCCCAAAGTGTCACAGCAGTGATGCAGCGCGAGTTCCCTCGAAAGGGAACTGAAACAATGTATCTTTAAAGGTAACACGATGTAACCTTGCTCTCACTTGAAATGTGTCCCCACATTTAGTCCTTGAATTTGAGGGTATTGGACCTGGAAAGTCCTTGAAAGTTCATTTGAAGTTAACTAAGGTGTGGGAACCCTGTCTAAGAATTCAAATTTTATTTGTTTATTCCTAATATTTGAATAGATAGACTGAGTAACTTAAACTAAAATAGGTTTAATTCATTTATATCACATTTAAAAACCATGAAGCCGCACTCTCTAGCTAATCTCAAAGTATTGCAGTACCCGTGTTTGCCCGTAGCACAAACGCAAAAAAACTCTGCCTATGGTTATACGCTATTTAAAGTATTAAAATGGTCTTACTGTAATCGGTATAGGGTTACGTATTCACCATATTTTTCACCATTAAATATACTACAGGCCGAGCACATTCCTCCATATGATGTGGTTCCCTCCATGAGGCCTGTGGTCTTAGTTGGCCCATCGCTTAAGGGCTATGAGGTAGGTCCACCCCAATCTCTATGGTGTGTGTCTATGTGTATATTTAGACATGGTAACCAGGGCATCACTTCTAAAGCAAGAGATGTTGGTTTGTCACTGAATACCAGTCATCATCTGCAAGCAGAGTTACCACGGCAACAACCTTCTGGGTACCAACATGCCAGTCACAAAAATGGAGCGTTTGAAATAAGAAACAGAGAAAAAACATAACCATTGTTTAGAAATGAGTGTGACACATTTTTTAAAATGCCCTATTCAGACAATTATCTACTACAACTGGAATTCAACATATTGATACTTTAAGCTTATTGTTCAATCATAATTGCAATCTCCTTTTACATAAACATTGATCAAGACATTCATGCACACTTCTATAAATCAGTGGTTTAGCATATACAATTTTTGCTATATTTGTTAGAGCAGTGGTCTCCCACAGGTTGCCCATACAGAGTCTGTGAGTTGCCCACCAAAGCACATTCTATTAATAGCCTCAATTTTAATATTTATTTACGACATTTTTATTTTATATTAGCTTGGCTTCTTTTATGTTAACATTTAAAACAATGATAAAATATATCAACAATTAAAATAAAATTTAAATTAACAAGTTTTGAGTAGACTATTTAAAAAAGTAGCCCTCCAGATTGTTTTATCCATTGTGGTAGTCCTTGCTTACAAAAAGATTGGAGACCCCTGTGCAAGAGGGTTGGGAGGACTCTGATTGTTGTATATACCAGAAGATATACACTCAATTTATTGAGCGTTTTTCCTTAGCAGCACACACACTGATCAACTGTATAGTCGTAAGTTGCTTTGAATAAAAACGCCTGCAAAAAGCAAATATAAAGTGAAGATATTTTAAGAGCAATGTAAATGGGTCGAGGTTATAATGAGAAATTGGGTCATTTATGAACAGGACTGAGAGTTGTGTGAAGGTAATTTTTACTGCAAGGAATTTTGTGAAAATTTTGTTAAAATCACAAAAATGCAGGTGGGCAACTTTTCTCAAAAAGGCTGGCGGTGAATGAGTTAATTGTTGGTCAGAAATATATTGTTTAGTTGTGATTTTAGCACATGATTTGTTCTGTTTTTCGCTATTCAAGTAGCTGCCCGGAAGCGTTGCAAACATATTTGCTAAAGGGATATTTCTGAAATCTGCATGAGCTTAACTGTAATTAAAGGATTAGTCAATTTTTTTAAATCCAGACAATTTTTCACCACCATGTCATCCAAATTATTGATGTTGTCTTTGTTCAGTCGAGAAGAGATTGTGTTTTTGGGGAAAACATTCCAGGATTTTTCTCATTTTAATGGACTTTAATGGACCCCAACACTCTGAGGAATTTCGGAGGATGAACCCAAGAGCAGACACGGGAGGACAGGACAAGACTTTTATTTTGACAAGGCTGGGGCAAAAACAAAAACCCACGAGGGGGCAAACAAGACCGGAAGCATACAACAATAAGCTAACAATAGACTAGACACGAGACTAACAATGTACTGTACAGGTAACAGTAGACTACACTAAACAGGGTACTCACAAGATTATTCAAACAATGACAGATCTTGGCACAGGTAACAGACTGGTAACATCAGATGGATGAGCACAGAACAATAAAAACAAGGACTTTAAATAGGGAGCAAATGATGAGGACAACAGGTGAAACCAATAGACGAAGATAACAAGGGAGCAAGGTAAAAGAGACAAGACACTGAAAACACGTGACTGGAAACACACATCCAAAGCCACTGGTACTGTCAGAACCCTGCCACTAGAGACTAGATTCTAAACATGACAAGATTCTGACAGGATCCTGACAAACACTTAAAGGAATATTCCATTTTCTTGGGGGAAGAATCCAGATGGTTTGCTCACCACCATGTCATCCAGGGTGTTGGTGTCTTTCTTTGTTCCGTCGAGAGGAGGTTGTGTTTTTTGAGGAAAACATTGCAGGATTTTTCTCATTTTGATGGACTTTAATAGAGTCCAACATTTAATACTTAACGCAACACTTGACATTTTTTTTCAACGGAGTTTCAAAGGTCTATAAACAATCCCAAACGAGGCATAAGGGTCTTATCTAGCGAAACAATTGTCATTTTTGACAAGAAAAATAAAAAATATGCTCTTTTAAACCACAACTTTTCATCTAGGTCCGGTCCAGCGCAACCTAACGTAAATGCGTAGTGACGTAGGGATTGTAAACAATAAACTGACACAAAGACATTAATTAGTATCAGTTGATATACAACAACGTAGGAACGGTCCTCTTTCAACACACTTGTAAACACTGGGGCGGAGTTTCGCGTTCAACCTCTGTGACCTCTTGACGTCATGACGTATTGTGTGGGGTCACGCTGACGCATCACGACTGGATCTAGATGAGAAGTTGTGGTTTAAAAGTGGATATTTTTTCTTTTTCTGGTCAAAAATGACAATCGTTTTGCTAGATAAGACCCTTGTGCCTCGTTTGGGATTGTTTATAGTCATTTGAAACTCCGTTGAAAAAAACTGTTAAGTGTTGATTTAAGTATTAAATGTTGGGCTCTATTAAAGTCCATTAAAATGAGAAAAATCCTGCAATGTTTTCCTAAAAAAACATAATTTCTTCTCGATTGAACAAAAAAAGACATCAACATTTTGGATGACATGGTGGTGAGTAAATTATCTGGATTTTCTTTTAAGAAAATTGAATATTCCTTTAACAGTTTTAATGCAGTTTAAAATTGCAGTTTCAATGGAATCTAAACGATCTCAGGCAGGGCGTGGGGGTCTTATTTAGCGAAACGATTGTCATTTTTGGCAAGAAGGGTGAAAAGTGTGCACTTTTAAACCACAACTTCTCATCTATCTCCAGTCCTGTGGTGCGTCGGTGCGACCTCACGTAGTGCTTCATCACGTCGTGAGGTCATGGATGACGTATGCGAAACTACGCCCCAGTGTTTACAAGTGTGGAGAAAGAGGACCATTCCGACGTTGTTGTATGTCGAATGATACTAATTAATGTCTTTGTGTCAGTTTATTGTTTAAAATGATTCGCAAATGTGCGTTTCATATATGTAACACGTGACCTTTCCACCGCATTGCGCAGTTGCGTGAGGTCGCGCTGGCTCGTCACACAGCCGGAGGAAGCAAAGAAGTTTTGGTTTAAAAGTGCATATTTTTTATTTTTCTTGCCAAAAATGACAATCGTTTCGCTAGATAAGACCTTTATGCCTCGTTTGGGATCGTTTAGAGTCCTTTGAAACTGCATTATAACAGTTAAAACACATTATAAGTGTTGGGGTCCATTAAAGTCCATTAAAATAAGCAAAATCCTGGAATGTTTTCCTCAAAAAACATAATTTCTTCTCGACTGAACAAAGAAAGACATCAACATTTTGGATGACATGGTGGTGAGTAAATTATCTGGATTTTTTTTAATAAAAGAAAATGGACTAGTCCTTTAAGTGAAAAGTGGTGTCAACAGTACTGAACTGAATTATAAATAATAATCCGCCTTTATTTTACCCCTAATTGTTTTTAATGGATTTGTCAGGTAACAGATATGATGCAGAAAGCTCTCTTTGACTTCCTAAAACACAGGTTTGAAGGCAGGTGAGGTCATGATCTTAACCACAGAGTGACTATTTTATGTGTTTGATGTTTATGTAGCAGAGTTTGATTTCACATCTATATCCCGATTACAGGATATCAATAACACGAGTTACTGCAGACATCTCTTTAGCCAAGAGATCTGTGCTGAATAACCCCAGTAAAAGAGCCATTATTGAGAGATCCAACACCAGATCCAATCTAGGTATGTCGTCTGCTGATTTCCTATGGATTAAACTGCACTTTTCTAAATGAAAGTCATTTAATTAAAGGCAGGGTGCACGATCTCTGAAAGCCAATGTTGACATTTGAAATCACCTAACAAACACGCCCCTAGCCCAATAGAATCTGGACCTTCTTTTGATAAACCCGCCCCACACATACGCAAGCCAGGCAACAATGTCGGTTAGACACGCCCCTTACTGCTGATTGGCTACAAGTGTGTTTTGGTACTCGGCCCGACTCCAAAGTGTTTTTTGAAAAATCATGCACCCTGCCTTTAATGTTGGACATGTGCAGTATATATATTCTGGTTTATGTTTGCCGATGTTTAATCGTTGTGTCTGTTTGCTGTCTAACAGCTGAGGTTCAAAGTGAGATCGAGCGGATCTTTGAATTGGCCAGATCCCTTCAGCTTGTTGTCCTGGATGCAGACACAATAAATCATCCGGCCCAGCTCCTCAAAACATCTTTAGCTCCTATTATTGTCCATGTCAAAGTGTCTTCTCCTAAGGTAACAAAGTTACCATCGCATTTGTTCTTTACACATATCTGGCATATTGAAGTAATGACAAAAGTGTTCAATGATGTAATCGTATCTTTATTTATAGTGTGGGTATGTTTACAGGTATTGCAGAGGCTGATCAAATCACGAGGGAAGTCTCAAAGCAAGCATTTAAATGTCCAGCTGGTGGCAGCAGACAAATTAGCACAGTGTCCTCCGGTGAGTTTCCAGAGCACCCAAAGCTCAGAGGTCTGTCATTTACACAATGCACCCAAATGTATAGATTAAAGTCGCATTGGATACTGCCAACTGCATAGATGTAAAATACATTAAGAAGCAGATTTAAAGGGATAGTTCACTTTAAAATGAAAATCCTGTCATCATTTACTCATCCTCATGTTGTTCTAAACCTGTATGAATTTCTTTTTTCTGATGAACACAAAAGAAGATATTTTGAGAAATGATGGTAAACACACAGCAGATAGTGACCATTGACTTCCATAGTAGGAAAAAAAGTATTGTGATAATTGATGAAGGAAATATTTTGGTAAATGATGGAAAGCACACAGTTGACGGTACCCATTAAATCCCATCATATTTTTTATTCCTACTATGGAAGTCTATGAGGATGAGTAAATGATGGCAGAATTTTTATTTTAAAGTGAACTGTCCCTTTAAAGGATTAGTCAATTTTCTTAAAAAATATCCAGATAATTTACTCACCACTATGTCATTCAAAATGTTGATGTCTTTCTTTGTTCAGTCGAGAAGAAATTATGTTATTTGAGGAAAACATTTCAGGAATTTTCTTATTTTAATGCACTTTTAATGGACCCCAAAACGTAACAGTTTTAATGCAGTTTAAAATTGCAGTTTCAAAGGACTCTAAACGATCCCAAATTAGGCATAAGGGTCTTATCTAGCGAAACCATTGTCATTTGTGGCAGGAAAAATAAACAATATGCACTTTTCTCTTCTTCCTCCGGCTGTGTGACGAGCGCCAGGCCAGCGCGACCTCACGTAATTGCATAATGACGTATTTGCGGACCATTTTAAACAATAAACTGACACAAAGACATGAATTAGTATCATTTGACATACAACAATGTCGGAACGGTCCTCTTTCTCCACACTTGTAAACACTGGGGCGTCGTTTCGTATACGTCATCCGTGACCTCTTGACGTAATGACGTATTATGTGAGGTCGCGCTGGCGCGTCACAGGACCGTGGATAGACGAGAGGTTGTGGTTTAAAAGTGCATATTTTTTGTTTTTCTTGCCGAAAATGTAAATCGGTTCGCTAGATAAGACCCTTATGCCTCGTTTGCAATTGTTTAGATTCCTTTAAAACTGCAATTTTAAACTGCATTAAAACTATTAAGTGTTGGGGTCCATTAAAGTCCATTAGAATGAGAAAAATCCTGGAATGTTTTCCTCCAAAAAAAAAAAATCTCTACTGAACAAAGAAAGACATCATCATTTTGGATGACATGGTGGTGAGTAAATTATCTGGATTTTTTTAAGAAAATGGACTAATCCAAAGCCTAAGGCTTTGCATAATTTATATTACATTAACGGACGACATTAATATAGACTAAACTGCACACAGTCCGATTCCTTTCATAAAACATTCACTACAGCACTGTTTCTGCTCCGACCTAGGAAATGTTTGACATTATTTTGGATGAGAATCAGTTGGAGGATGCATGTGAACACCTGGCGGAGTACCTGGAGGCCTATTGGCGGGCCACGCACACCTCCCTCAGCACTCCTCTGAATCCTATACTGGGCCGTAATCTGGGCTCTACTACACTGTCTCCATACCCCACATCTATCTCTGGATTACAGGTGAAACTGTAACGTGTGAAAATCATGCTCATTTTTGTTCATTCATGTTATAGCATGTCCAAAAAGGTGAGAGCAAAAAAGCACAATTTTTATGCGTGTACCTTTAAATGCAAATGAGCTACAACTCATCACTCCCTAACCAACAGACAAGGAGCGCTTTTGGTTACAAATAGATCTGATTCTTGTAAATAGTCTAGGGGTAGTATTTTTAGCCACATTAGTGCTTCCAAACACATTTAGAAAAGCTTTTGGGTAAAATGAACCAATAAGTCAGTGGCCGTGGGCGGGGCTTTGTCTTTGTGATGTCACATTAAAGGATTAGTCCATTTTTTAAAAAAAATCCAGATAATTTACTCACCACCATGTCATACAAAACGTTGATATCTTTCTTTGTTCAGTCGAGAAGAAATTAAGTTTTTTGAGGGAAACATTCCAGGATTTTTCTCATTTTAATGGACCCCAACACTTAATAATTTTAATGCAGTTTAAGGATTTTGTTTCAAGGGACTCTAAACGATTTCAAAGGAGGCATAAGGGTCTTGTCTAGTGGGGCGATTGTCATTTTTGGCAATAAAAATATGCACTTTTGAACCACAGCTTCTTGTCTTCCTCCATTCCTGTGACGCGCCAGCGCGACCTCACGTAATTGCGTAATGACGTGGAAAGGTCACATATTGCATATATGAAATGCATATTGCAGACCATTGAAAAAAAATGTACACAAAGATATTAATTAGTATCATTCGACATACAACGGTCCTCTTTCTCCACACTTGTAAACACTGGGGCGTAGTTTCGCATACGTCATCCGTGACCTCTTGACATGTTGGGGTATTTTGTGGGGTCGCGCTGGCGTGTCACACAGCAGGAGGAAGACAAGAAGTTGTTATTTTTATTTTTATTTTCCAAAAATTACAATCGTTTCGCTAGATAAGACCCTTATGCCTCGTTTGGGATTGTTTAGAGTCCTTTGAAACTGCTATATTAAACTGCATTAAAACTGTTAAGTGTTGGGGTCCATTAAAGTTTCAAAACGGCATTTCTAATGAGACTGCTTTGCTTTGCTTTGGTTTAATGGGAATTAAAAAGAAGCAAAGGGTGGATTTTTTTCATTATGGGATTGTTGTGTTCAAACACTTCCAACACACTTCCAAAAAGTGTATATTGCATAATATGTGCCCTTTAAAAGACAAGCATTACCAGACTGCCATATTTTTACTATTTCTATAGGAAACAGTGATGCGCGGGTCAATGTATAAACAACCCGCACCCGACCGACATTTTCAACTAACCTGCCGCAACTCGGACCGCAAAAAATTATACAGTTTATATATTATTGTACCCGATCCGCTTCCTGTTCTGCATTTTTTTGAAGTAGTAATTGTTTAAAATAGTTAATTGACATCTTTATTTCAAACGACCCGACCGACGGATTGCGACCCGAATATTATAAAAAAAAAATTGGATGACTCGTAACCGCGGGTGACCGCAAGCACCCACTCATTTTGGGACCAACCCTCGCATCACTGATAGGAAATACATCAACACATTAAATTAAACTGCTCTTATCAAGGGATTTCTTATGTTCTTTAGAGTAAAAATATCTGGTGGCGACACCAGAATGCCAGCATCCAAAACATGAACCAACTGACTTTTGTTTTGTTTTCAAGCAGCATATTAAATTGTCATTTTTGACAGGCACAATATTGGCAAAATTGTTAATATTGATGTACTTTCAACAGAGCCAAAGAAATAAAAACAGCAATCACATAAGTGATCACTCTCCAATGGAAAGGCACAGTTTGATGACCTCAGACGAGAACTACCACAACAACGAACGACAAAAAAAGAGTCATAACCGCTTATCATCCAGCTCCCAGCAGAGTCATGACAACTACCCACTGGTGGAAGAAGACTACCACGATCCCTATCCGGACGCGTACAAACCTCACCGAAACCGGGGCTCCCCCAGCAGCTACAGCAACGACTCGCGGCACAGACTCTAGATCAGTACCCAAACCACCACTACTACAGCCAGAGCCAAGAGTTAACTCTTAAGTATATCTAGAAGCCATTTTCACCAAATGTAGTGCAGTGCATTCCCAGGTGCCCATCCATGGGTTGTCTTTACTAAATGCAAAATATTAGCACTGTGGTGTGTGGAGATCTTAGCGACTGACCATCCGGTTTCAAAACAGGTCCCTGCATTCTTACTATTTGTAAGATTTGCATTGGTTACATACAAATGTTCACCTTGAACTTGCTGGCATGCAGGAATGCTTAAACAGACTATTAGCACAGAGCCTTTTGCACGGTTTAAGTAGCCAATGGAAGCAGAGTGTCGTGCATTTACTATTTTTTTGCTCTTTTTTATGTTTTTCTGTGACCAGGCAGCCTCAGGTACGGAGCAGTATTGCTTCACGCATGTCAAAATTCGAGCTGTTTTTGTGACCTAAATGAAGATATCCACTTTTCTAAACAGAATGCAGACGTAGCAACAAGTATTTATATACCATAATGCCCACAGTCCACTTTACACTTAGTAGATAAAAATGGTCCCAAGCTGTCACCAGGGCAGTCCCCTTTAAAATGGTCCTAAAATGTACAGATCTGTAAACATTTTGTACCATTATAGGTGCTAATTTGAACTTTTTAGGTGCAAAGGTGTACTTTTTAAAACTGGGTTACCGTCCCAATGACAGCTGGAGACCATTTTTTTCTGACATTATAGCATAATAGCACCGTTGGTTTGATTTTTTCAGAATTGCTGGGGTGCATAAATATTTCCATAAAGACTTCATATTACAAAATCAAACTGAACGGTCCTTAAAACAGATTTCTTTATACAAAATAAGTTATTTCTTTGGTGTGAAATGTGCCAAATTTACTCCATGTATCCTACTCATGTGTGCCATACATGTTACTCACGATTTGTTCCTCTTTACTGTTTAGGTTTGTCAGACGTTGTCGTCCTGACCTACTGAACATGTGCCTGAACAATAGTAATGTTATCGTTTTTGTGGGTCTTAGCAGGTACACTGGAGGTTAATGTATTTATAAAATATTGGAATTTAATTTAGATCATTAGGCATAGACAAATTAAGATATAATGTAAGACTATAAAAAGAAATGGTTTATTTATTGTTTTTTATGTATTGAAACATGAAATTTTCTTTAGTTATTGGAGCTGTTGCAAAGCTATTTATGCACTGTGTACTTTTTGCTTGTGTAAAACAGCACCAGTCAGGTGTCAGTATTGGCTTTGCATGTGTAAAAGTACTTGGTCGTGCTAAAGGTTTATGAAAATCTGACCAAAAAATGACATTTATTTTTGACTTTGACATTTATCATATATTGTGTAATGAAATTCATGATTTTTTATTATCATCACAGTTACATTTCTGTGTCATCGTAGCAGCAGAGTTATTTATTTGTTTCTACATCGAACCATTATGTTAACTATGTTACAACTGTGCATACTTCATTCATTAAATTAATATTTGGTCATTTTTGAGTGTAAAAGCTGTATGTTTTATGTGAAAAGCTGGATTTTTTAACAAGAAACGTATTAGAAGCCATGAAGAGGTCGCTTTGATCATAATAAACCACTGCATTTGCTATGTGCACAACCAGTAGGCAAAGATTTAGCAGTCGACTGTCAATTATTACAATATAATGTAGCATTTAAAAGCATTTAGTAAATGTTTATTGCTGGAGATGATGGGCCACAAGTCTTTGTTGTTTAGGTAAAGTGTCCTTACTATTCATTTACTGCTACCCCCATTCCATATCATACATGTAAATACTGTAAGGTAGCCTATATGTTTGAGAAAATCTGATTTGTACATATGTTTTCCATATGCATCCAACATTGACATTTTTCTGTGCTATTTTTTTAAAATGTCTCATCGGACCTTCATTTGTAAAAAAAGTACTTTCTATCTTAAATACCACTACCCCAGTAAAGTCATGCACAGATTTCCATTGAACCCTCCTGACCTGGGGACAGATTGTGTTTTTCCTCAGTGAAAGTTTTCAAGTGGCATGTTGATAAAAAAAGAATACAAAATAAATGGCATCACTTTACTATGCAAATATGTACAGTGCTGCATGCTACAGCTTTACCTCCCTCTGCAACTTATTGGTTTAAACAGAAATGTGGGTATTATTTGTGTGGGGTGGTATTTGAGAGGACAGCACACATATCTTTCATTTTGCATCATTAGAGTAAAAAAAACAATGTTTTTAGGAAAATAAATGTTTACAATAAGTGAGTTTAGTTGCATTTTATTTTGTAAAATAAAACTGAATGTAAGAAGCATTGTGTTGAGAATTCCTTTGTGATGTTTAATTTTTCCAAACTCTTTAAGAAATTATATTTCTTATTCAAAAGTGAGGGCCCAGTCTCCTGAAGATGCGTATAAATAGCACGAAATGTAAAACTCGTGCAATACATACGCCAAATTCCACTTTGGCGTGCATATGATACGCAAGTCCTTCCCATTCACTGACTTAAACGGTGCATCTTTTTTTGTCGTTTTATTTATTGGTTTCTCTATTTTTTGCTATTTTTTTTACCATTTTCGCTTGGGTTTAGGGTTAGAACAACTTTTTGTTATATAAATGACATCCTAACCCAAACCCCAACTCTAACCCCAACTCCAAGCGACTATGGCTTAAATATGGACAAAAACATGGAGAAACCTGTATATTAAATAACCTCATTAAGCAAATCTAAAATCTAACCCTAAACCCAAGCGAAAATGGTTTAAAAAAAAGAAAAAAATTGAGAAACCAATAAATAAAACGACAAAAAAGATGTCCCGTTTAAGTGAATGGGAAGGACTTGCGTATCATATGCACGCCAGTGGAATTTGGCGTATGTATTGCACAAGTTTTACACTTCGTGCTATTTATACGCATCCTCAGGAGACTGGGTAGGAATACATATTAAGAATTCATACTGTATATGTACTCGAACAATGTTTGGCCAATAATTATAAGAAGTTTTGTAATTATAATAATAACAGAGTGAACTTAGTCTGTCATAATATTCTCCCACCGGTAAGATATTTAAGCGTCTTGTAGCGCCACCCTCTGGACTGCCTGTGCACGTTCACTACATCTTGCTTTAAAAATATAGTTCACACAAAAATAAAAATTCTGTCATCATTTTCTCACTCTCATGTTGTTACAAACCCCAAACACGAAGGAAGATTTTGAGGAATGTTTGTAACTAAACCCATCATGATGAGCTACATTCACATCCATATTAGGAAAAACGAATACTATGGAAGTGAATAAGGCCCATGAATGGTTTGGTTACAAACATTCCTCAAAATATCTTCCTTCAGAACAAATAAATTTATAAATGTATTTAACAACATGAGAGTAAATGATGACAGAATTTTCGTTTTTGGGTAAACTATTCCTTTTAATCCATGATGGAGACAATTTGGAGACCTCAAGACCATCTTCACAATGGAAAACAAAATTTAGCCATTATTATTGCAATTTTTAATTTAAACAGAAAATAAAAAGGTTTAAAGAGTTTTTTTTATCAATAATCAAAGCAGCTAAATAGTCTAATACCTCATATGTGACACATTCTAAAAAAAAATGCTTTTTGAAATATTTTGGGATTAGACAGAAATAAAAGCGTTTTTATTTACCCTTTATTTTATCAGTCTTGGTTCATCCAAGAACCATTCAATCAAAAGACTTATTCTTACCTACTTAACCACAAATAACCTTTTTTATTTAACCAGGAAGGCTGTTCAACGGTTCAGGATTCTTTATGAAACCATTCGGCCAAAAGTGGTTCTTCTATGGCATTGTGAAGCACCTTTATTTTGTAACTAGTAAAATTATTCAAATCCCTATTATAAATAAAATATATTAATCTTGTAAAAGTATCATTTTAAAGCACGTTTTGAGAAACAATCAGGAACTGCATACAAAAATATACATTGCAATCACTCCCTTAAAGGTCCCATGTGTTGATTTTTAGGGGTATCTAGTGGCGAGATTGTGAATTGCAAACGTCTCAGTCCATAGCTCACAACTGCTTTCTTAAAACACATAGAGAATCTACAGTATTAGCCACCCACATGACAAACAGTCATCGTCTGAGAAAATGTAAAGTGACAAAACGCACTATAGAGCAGTGTGTCCATTTAGTTCTATTGTAGAAACATGGTGAAGTAAGGGACTCTCTGCAAGCATGTGAAAAAGGTAATTGAAATTTGTCTCCCCTTGTGATGTCAGAAGGGGATAATGCCGCCCTTTAATATGCACTATCCAACCACATCACTGCCATTTAGCACAGAGATCAACTCATTTCCATTTAAAAGGACACATCCAAAACGGCACATTTTTGCTCACATCTACAAAGTGGCAATTTTAACATGTTATAATAAATTATATATGGTATTTTGAGCTAAAACTTCACATACATACTCTGGGGACACTAAAGATTTATTTGACATCTTAAAAAAAAAAAGTCTTGTGAAATGTCCCCTTTAAGAGATCCTTTAAAACAAACAATGAAGACTGATAAAATCCCCCAACATTCAGCTTGTACTTTCATAACAGGATGTTGTTTTTGAAAGTCTGACATCAGATTGTAGGGGCTTCTGGCTCTTTTGAGGTACTGGGCTTGATCATCTTTTCACTCTGGGCCCGGTTCAGTTTCTCCCTCTCCAGTGCTTTCTCCATTTCTGTGTAATAGTCAAGAGCTTTCCGCACTGGATCAATGATATGTTGCTGTAAAAAAGTTGTAATGCAAGTGAATGGTGAATGAGGCGTTCAGTCTTTAACATGGTGCTTTTGTATTCCACAAAATAATTTGTTACCCTGTCTTTGAAATCGAGGTTAAGTTTCAATCAAATAATGAGATTAGGAGCATCAAAGTTTGATTTCAATCACTGATTTCAATCTTTGACATTATCTTAGTCAGTATAAACATACCAAAGTTATGTTTTTACAGAATGTTCTTTACATTTATAGACGGTTTCAGCAGCAACAACATAAACAAATGGCTTTTGTGGACTAAACGCAACTTCCGATAGACTTCCACATAGAATCAATGAGTCAATTCTACAGTAGTTTATTTTTGATAACAAGCAAAATTATATGTTAATTACCATTGTTCATACAGTATATCATAGGGTGACCATAGGTGCCATTTTTCCCGGACACGTCCTGTCCAGGATTTTGAATGCATCCTCCGGAAGTCGCATTGTAGACCGCAAACGTAATCAAGGCTCACACATTTAAGTTAAATTGCTAAAAAAAAAATATTTTGTGTATTTGGTATAATACAATGTGTTCGCCTGGTTTATGATTAAAAAAAAAACATTTTTGTAGCTCCAGATTTCAATCTCTTCCTGAAACACACGAATTTGAAAAGCTCTGTCCCTGATTGGCCTAGCTAATCTGTACGTTGTGATTGGCCTGAATACTTCTGAAATATGACACTCCCTACCATGTTCGAAAGATTTGCACACAATGCAATACTAACAGGGGTCAACTTACAGGCTGAGAGTCTGAAGCCGGAGGAATTATGATAATGTCGGTCTTGTCTACATCAACAAGCCCAGGAAGTAAACTGTTGCCTACAATCCATGAGTTTGTTGAAGTCCAAGAAAACTCTTGTGTCATTGTTTACTCTGGGGTACAGTATGTACCTTTTGCATAACATTAACATGTACTACACACTTACACACTAAAAGAAATGTAAAAACGTGAATTGGACAATAGGTGCTCTTTTAAAAAAAAATCTACAAATTTCATTCTTACCAGGTAATAGAACCTGGAATAATAAACCTCGATGAAGTATGGGGTCGACTTCCTGAAATCCTGGCCATTACGTGTCCAGGACAAAAATACTTAAGGGTTTGAAAAAACATAATGTTAAGTAAATACATACATGTACTCGTCCTTTAAGAATTAGACTTGTGGGTTATAAAGAAAGATGGTTAGGGAGTCAAAGATGTGAATAAGCGAATGCTCACATTTTTCACAAAGCTGTTGTTAAAGAGATAAAAAGCGACCCTAAATAATAGTGTCACAGTTTTTCTTGCAGAAACTGGAAATAAACAGCAGAATCTGAGTAAGAGCAAAAATAAAAGTCACAGACAAGATCTTAATTTGTTCTGCTAAACAGCAATTAAAATAAATGTAATGCCAGAATAAAAGGGATAAACTCACTGGGGCGGTTTCCCGGACAGGGATTAGACTAGTCCTAGACTTAAACACTTTTAAGAGCTCTCCAAACTGAAAACAACTTGCACTGATATATCTTAAAATACATCAGTACCCTTTGTTTTACCTCAAAATGCACACAGGTAATGTTTTTAGTAAGGCATGTTTGTTAAAACTAGTTATATTTCCTAATTTAACAAAGGCTTAGTCCTGGATTAAGCTAATCCTGGTCCGGGAAACCGCCCCATTGGGTTGTAATTTAACATACGCTGGGTTGTTTCAACCAAAAATGCTGGGTTGTTTTACTCCATTAATAGGCCAAATATAAACATTTTCTAGGTTAATTTAACACACATGGCTGGGGTTGTCCCTTTTTGACTCAACGCTGGCTTGAAAATAACCCAGCATTTTTAGAGTGCCTGTATGTATGTACCCAGTTATTTCATTTGAATTATGAAAGACCAGCCTGTGGAAAATTTAATTTTGGGTACTTTCTTACCTCTAGACTTGGAAATAGATTGGCTAGTTCAATGAAGAGCGGGAAGAGAACAAAGCGGATGAAGCCAGTCTGAGAAGAAGGTTTGGTCACTTTATCTCGATCCATGAACGGGGTGACAGGAAGACCCTCCAACTTCTCCATGTCACTCTAGACATATTGTTACTTTTTAAGTATAATAATGATATAATTTTATAATATAAATATATTGTATAATATAAATATAAATCACTAAACAGTGTTATACTTGGGTGATTCTCACGAAACCATTGAAACATGACGGCACTAATGATTTTAGCTTTAAAATGTGTAATATAGTAACATTAAAAAGCATCAGAATTAACACAATACTGTGTTCTACCTTGCACAATGTGTGATTTCAACATAAGAATTTATAATTGTAAATTTTATCTCATTTTCTGCTGAAATTCTCATTACCGCAATGTGTCCGGCTGTGTTTGAACATGCGTTATGTTGTAATTTAATCAAATTAACACAAAAATATTAAGTAAAAAAATAAATGGATGTATTGCTAGACTACTTTAGATGACAGAAAAAATATTTACTGAATATTCTTGTATAATAATAATGAAGAAAAATTAGGAAAATGATGTGTCCATGCCTGATGTTCTCATCCTCCGCAACACTTTTTGAGAACAGTTTAAGCACACACAGAGAATTTTAATAAAGTTTGATTTTGAGTGACCAAGCACATGGACCAGTTACTTCAAGATGGCTACCAGGTAAGATCATTTTTTTACAGTTAATTTGAAATATTGTCTTGTCAGAATGCTTACACAACATTTTGATTTTCATTACCGCAACAGATGCTTATTAAATGTTAATTTAATTCATAGAAGCATAATACTTTGATTTTAAATGCATTTGCAGAATCTCCAAATTATGTTCTTTCAGGTTTGTCATGTCATTTTGAAAATATGTCAGTGTTGATGTTTTCTGACTGTTGCGGTAATGAGATTTTTTAGGACAAATTTTTTAAATTATGTTACAAAAAGTGTTAAATGATAAGTAAAAGTTTTTAAATTAATGTTCCCATTTACTCCAGACTTTTTCAATGTCTGGTGGGACAAAAAGTAAATTTAAGCAATTTTTACATTTTCGTGCTTGACATTTTTAAAACCAAGTTTTCGTGAGAATCACCCACTTATGTGTAACTATACACACTAGACAGCTTGATACAGTATACGTGAATTTATTTCAGAAGAATATACACGATCCTAGACAAAAACAAGAAAAAAACGATCCTAGACAAAAACAAGACAAATTTTTCGAAATTGAGATTTATACATCTGAAAGCTGAATAAATAAACTTTCCATTGATTTATGGTTTGTTAGGATAGGACAATGTCTGGCCGAGCCGAGATACAATTATTTGAAAATCTGGAATCTGAGGGTCCAAAAATGTCAAAATATTAAGAAAATCACCTTTAAAGTTGTCAAAATGAACTCCTTACCAACACATTACTAACAATGTCAACATTGTTGATATATTTAGGGTAGAAAATGTGCAAAATATCTTAATGGAACACAATCTTTACTTAATATTTTTGGCATTAAAAAAGATACTTTTGACCCAAATGTATAGTTGACTATTGCTACAAATTAAGAGTTTCGTTACAAAACGCGATAAACGCCATTTAAAAAAAATGTTACCACCAAAATCAGTATTGTATCAGGTAATAAAAAGTAAATTCTTCATTTTACGCAAAATCCAATATCCACCAAGTTATTCTGTCATCTTTTCTCCCTTTTTCCCCAAAACGCAATAAACGCCAGTCCTCCTCCTCTGCAGAATGCAATAAATCCAATTAACCAATCACAGCGCACCATTCCACGCATCGTAAACAACAATGGTGGCGCTTTGAATACACACGGAATCCTAGTTTTCCAGTGAAGGAAAAATGTCTGCTGTTGCTTGGTCTCACACGACAGCATCAAGCTTCTGTCATGCTAACACATTGACTCCAGGGTATCTTATGAAAAACTTTCCATTATTTTACTCGAAGTCAACAAAAATCGAGCAGGACCAAAATATTTTACAGCTGTTCGCTGTCAAAAAAGTTCAGCGACGGCATCCCAAGTAAAAGCAGTGTTCTTAATATGACAAAGTAAGTGTTTTGATTAATGCCATTAATGTTTATTTTTATTCAGTGTATACCACTAGTCAACTAAGTGAATATAGCATGGCAAAGATGAATGCACATTTATGTATTGATTCAATAGATTTATAACATTTTGAAAACAAAACTTTTTTATTGGATTTTGCGGAAAAAATAATCGTGTTTTATAATAAATCTTTGCAAATCAAATTATGGATTTGAATTTTAATGTTATTTTAACCTAAAGATGCTATGTGAAAGTTTGTAACAGAAAATTGTGGTTTTCATCTTGTCACTTTCTTGGTATAGAAAACACGTTTTTTACTGAAATTAATCAAAATGGATTTATTGCGTTTTGGAACCAAACTCTTCATATATACCCTTGCTATTTATGACTGGTTTTGTGGTCCAGGGTCACAAATAAACAAATGCTAGCAGCTTTGTGAGTAGTTTTTTAGATGTTACCTGGTTGAAGAATTCCTGCAGCAGACAGTCAAGCCATGGTTCTGCCACATCCATGGGTCTCGCCTCATTGGAGATGTCACTGACTTTAATCATTATCATCATCAGCTGCAGAAGAAGTGGCCAAGCAGTAAGTGTCTTAAATCGTGTGTTTTAATCCAATAACAACCTCTGACAGACATGATTGTTCTCACCACATCTCTGTGATCTTTGTTGCTGAAGTCAAACACAGGTAAAATGCTTTTGAATTTGTTGAGGATCTCGGTATGTCTGGTCATATCTGTAGCCAAAATGCACCTGCGGGGAAGAGTAAAGTGGTTGTGACTTTGTTTCTGTTCACATATGCAGTTGGTATGTGTGTTATAAATGTAAACAAGTACTTAATTATGCCCTCACTTATTCTTTTGAATTGCTCCATTGACAAGTTTCGGAAAATGTTGCTTTCGGTCTGAAAAAGAAAATATAAGTGAATATAATGATGACAACCAGCAAGCGTCCGCTTTTAAATAAGCACACTTGGCTCAACGGTAATCTTACTTTTAAGTATAGGCCTCTACAAATGGTTACATACAGTTTATAAAATGGTTAATTCCAGTCCTTGATTTTGATTGGTCAAGAGCTATGACCTTAAAGGGATAAGTCACAGAAAAATTAAAATTCTGTTATCATTTACCCCAATGTACCTGTATAAATTTATTTGTTCTGCTGAATACAAATGAAGATATTTTCAAAAAAGTTAAAGTGCACCTATTTCATTGCTAAAAAACAACAATGTAATTTTGTGTATTTGGTATAACACAATGTGTTCGCGTGGTTTATGGTTCAAAATACAAATTATTTTCCTCATACCGTACATTTTTATAGCTCCAGATATCACTGTCTTCCTCAAATGCTCTGATTTTGGACAAAACTCATCGATCTGAAAAGCGCTGTGTCCCTGATTGGCCAGCTAATCTGTACGTATGAATACCTCTGACGTCAGTCGGAAATGTGATGCTCCTTACCATATTTGAAAGATTTGTTCACAATGCAATGCTAACAGGTGTTAACTAACAGGCTGAGTCCGAAGCGGGAGGAATTTTGATAATGTCGGTCTTCTCCACGTCAACAGGCCCAGGAAGTAAACTGTTGACTACATTCCATTTGTTTGTTGTAGTCCAAGAAAAGAGATTTACGTTGGAGACCATAACTCGAGTCATCGTTTCCTTTAGGGTATGTACCTTTTGCATATCATGTACTAATACACACTTACTGTACACACCAAAGGAAATGTAAAATCGTAAATCAGACCATAGGTGCTCTTTAATAACCAAACAGATCTGGGGCACCATTCATTTCCATAATATTATTTTTGCATACTTATATATATATAAAAGTTTAGAGCAAATTAAGGGTGAGAAAATGATGACTAAATTTTTTGTTTAAAACTTAAAGTTGCAATAAAATCAAAACGGACAATTTTTATTTTTTTAAGTAGGGGAGAGCGGGGTAAGTTGTCACACGGGTAAGTTGTCACACTGTTAATAACTCCAACAGTAGAGGCTCTATCTCAAAAATCAAATAGCCACTTTATGTGACTTCTTCTTCTATAGTGAACTTCCTGTTCACATGTGGTCAAGATCACTGTAATCTGAGGTTAGCACAATATTCTTATTTTTCTGCTTAAAAAGTAAAAAAAAATCACTTTACATTTTATGCAATACAACTTTGTTAGGTGTGAATGTTTAAAATGATTATTTTGCACAAAATAGAGGAGACCGTAAAGTGTCTTTTGATACTTTAGCTAAAGTGATATGATGAGCTAAACTTGAGATTTAGACAACATTAGCACACAAGTAAGTATGGGGCAAGTTGTCTCAATGACTTTGGGGCAAGTCGTCACATCTGACAACTTGCCCCTGTACAAACAAACACATCGAACATGCTCAGAAAACATGATATAGAAAAGAATAAGCCTCAATCTAGCAAAAAGCTGTTTCAAAAGAAAGGGAAGCAGAAATCTGGACCTATGAAAAACAAGGCAGCTAAAAGAAGAAAAATCATGCAAGAGTCATCATCAGATGATGAAGAGTGCTTCTGCCTCGTCTGTGTAGAGCCATTTTCAAAGAGTCGTCCAAAGGAGACCTGGGTAAAATGTGTAAAATGCAACAATTGGGCCCAGGATGCTTGCACCTCAGGCCAGGCAATTTATGTGTGTCAGAATTGTGATTCTGGAGATGAGTCCTATTAGTCATACAGGGCATCTGTTTTGTTCAGAGGTTAAACATGTTAAGTTAAGCAAGTTATCTGCAGCGTTCCATTCAGTTATCTGGTTTTATGTGAAAGCCATAGAACATTTGAACCAAAGTTCAAAGTAAAGTGGTCTTGCCACTTAATTGAAATGTGCATTATTTGGATTGAAATAATTGTTTTTCCAGATTCTCCAGGCACGGATGTTTATATTTCCAGTTTGGTTTGAGTTTAAAAATTAAAATCAATATTCACAATTAAGTAGTTGTGTTCTTATTTTTAGATAATCTAGTGTGACAACTTACCCGCCCTAGTGTGACAACTTACCCTCCGATGGGGCAAATTGTCACAAGTGCACAGTCACTATTCAACAGTCTACAACTCTGTAATGAGATAAGATATAAAGATGTTATGAATACAACATATGTGCCCAAGACTTCCTTCTTTCATTTGGTATGAGATTTATACCATTTTGATGTATGGTGCTCAGTAAATGTTAGACAGTGTGAAAAGTGTGACAACATACCCCGCTCTCCCCTAATATAGCAGTTTTTATTATAAACAATTAAGCTGTGTAAATCATTATTTAAAAAAAATAATGTGCCCTCATAAACTTCAATCAAATTCTGAAAATGTACTTCTCTTGTGGCCAACACGGCTTGGGGAGGAGCATCCATTAACTCCGCCCCTCCAACTGTCAGTCTAATGCCAGTTCTATTTCTGAATGAAACGCCTACTTTTCTATATCCAATCAAAGTGTTTTACTTGAAAATATGTCACAGCACGGAAGTAAAGTCGATCGCGACTTCCGGTTCACGGGAACTTTAAAGGCAGGGTGCATGATTTTTGAAAAACACTTTGGAAAAGGGAGTTGGGCCGAGTACCAAAACACACTTGTAGCCAATCAGCAGTAAGGGGCGTGTCTACTAACTGACATCGTTGCCCGGGTTGCGTATGTGTGGGGCGGGTCTATCAAAATAAGGTCCAGATTCTATTGGGGTAGGGGCGTGTTTATTTAGGTGATTTTTGAATGTCAACATTGGCTTTAAAAGATCATGCACCCCGCCTTTGGGGAGTTACCCAGAATGTTTAAAGATTATCAACAGTACTGCTATGCAAGCACTACAGTTCACAAACCAAATAATACATTTCAATTTTGATAAAAGAGTATTTCCCATTACCATTCATATATGCCAAATAATAAACAGGTTTACCTTTTCAAGGATTTCAAAGGCTACAGCACAGTGGTGATTTTCCAGTGGCGAGATGTCATTGTACCTCAAGGCAAGTTCAGTACGTGCATTAATCTGAAACCATACAGAGCTCCATCAGTGTGCTGCTTACACTCTTAAAAATAAAGATGCTACACAATGCCATAGAAGAACCATTTAAAGCTGTATGGTCCCATAATGAACCTTTAACATCTGAAAAACCTTTCTGTTTCACAAAAGCTTTACTTTAACGTTTGACTTAATGGTTCTTCTATGGTATCGCAGTGAAGAACCTTCTGTAGTACCTTTTGTTTTCAAAAATGTCCATCTCACCTGGTAGGCATTGTTGTAGCCTGTGTGATCCAGATCATGACAGACAGCCGAGGTCAGCATGATGAGAAGGTCAACACTATCAATCTTACTCCTGAGATCTGTTAGCCATATCAGACCATACATCTGCCAAACAGATGAATCATGAGTGTTCAACATGACAATATAACAAAAGCATGGATGTTATCCTTTATTTTGACCTTTATTGAGCATCAGAAAAATGTAAGAGCTGTCAGTGGGACAGTACCCTTTGAAAAAGTACACATTTGTTTGTAAAGAGTAAATATTAATACCTCACGTGTACCTGAATGGTACATATTAAGACCTTTAACCCTGGAGAACCCAAGAACCCTTTGGGTAGCAGCAATTTACAGCGACCAAATTTGACCCCGTGGGTTCTTCAAGGGTACTGTCCCAGTGACAGCTTTGGTACCTTTTTCTGAGAGTGTACAACACACCATTGGGCGGTTTCCCGGACAGGGTGAAGACTAATCCAGGACTAGACTTTAGTTATATAAGGATATTTAAGCAGTTTTTAGAAACATGGCTTACAAAAAACAATGGCACTAATATAGAGTACTGTGCAAAAGTCTTGTTGTTTTATAAGTTTTAATGTCCATCCATATTTATTTTTCAATCTGTTTTATTAAGATACAAACAGAAACTAAAGGAAATATGTACACAAAATAAAAATAAAAATTTCAGGACTAAATGTCTTCTTTAGGCATCGTCAGTGTTTAGTGTGACCTCTCCTGGCACTAAACACATCTTGAGCGTTTTTGAGCAGAATGAAGTAAAAAGAAATTAGGATTTAATTTTATTTAGGTTTAAGAGATCCTGAAGTGGAAGATGAGTTTACCCATCAGTTTATATTTTTATACAGTTTTTAATACTATATACACATCATTGTATTTTCTGGATGTATTCTATTAAAGAGACTGAGAAACAATTATATATGATCACCATAACATTGCAAAAACAACAAATCTAATTGTGGCATGGTGGCCTAAGACTTTTGCACAGTACTGTATATTAAAAAATGTCCGTGCAAGATGTTTCAAACATTCATTTTAGTTTGTGACTAGGATAAGCCATGTCCGGGAAACCACCCCTAAGTGTCTTGTGGATTTGGTAAAGAATAACAATCCATTAGACTTCCAATGGGGCAATTGAAGCAAATCATTCCTGTAACATTTTGGCACCAGGGCTGTGGGTGAAGTGAGGACTGATGGTTATAAATCAAGCAGATGACAAAGAAGATAACTGAAGTGCCTGGATGAAACTCTAATGTTGGGGACTGATTGCCCATTTTATACCTCACCATTTGAGTGACACAAAAGCAGTGCTTGAAGTTGTGGAAAGGGATGTTGTTGTAACGTCTGTACACTTCATAAAGGAACTGCTGCAGCACATCCAGCTCAATGTTGAAGGTAGAGATGAAATCTAAGTCTGTGTACATCACCTGAAGCAGCACCATTATCTCAGCATCTTCCCATTGCCTACAATACAACAGCATAACGTTATTGTACAAACCCAGATATGCTAGGATGTTTCAACATGTTTGAGTCAACCAACTGATTTTAAAGGCGGGGTGCATGATCTCTGAAAGCCAGTGTTGACATTTGAAATCACCTAAACAAACACACCCCTACCCCAATAGAATCTGGACCTTCTTTTGACAGACCCGCCCCACACATATGCAACCCAGGCAACGATGTCGGTTAGTAGACACAGCCCTTACAGCTGATTGGCTACAAGTGTGTTTTGGTACATGGCCCGACTTCCTTTTCCAAAGTGTTTTTCGAAAATCATGCACCCCAACTTTAAATCAACTGTTGGATGTGTCCATATTTTACCCAACCATGAGTTAAAACAACCTAGCATTTTTAGTGTAAACTACTAAACCTCCAAAGCAACGCATTTATTCATTCTACGTTACACACATTATTTTCTTTATTCACAAATTACTGTTTATGCCTTACGCCTTCATTGATGCTGATGAATAAACAAACAAAATTTCCTTTTTTTTTGTTAACCTCTTGGAGAACTTGATGATTTCAAAAGCCTGGTTTCAACAACTCCACTCGCAAGATTAATGCATTAATGAACACAGAGCTCCAGCCCTTTGCTCTGAAGAACTGCTTTTGATTTGTAGACCTCGATCAGTACCATTGATATTGATATGAGGCTCTTCGGGCAGATGAAAGGACTCTCCTCTGTGTTCTTTATGCTTATTTTAGAAGTGCTTTGCTTTACTAACAATTTGCTATTCGGGTATGACAGGTGCAGGACTCTGATGCGGTTACCACAAATGTGAAGATTTCAATTTATTTCCAATATTAAGTCATATCAAGGTTAAAAGAAAACTATATTTTACTATGTTCTTACCTTAACTTGGATGAATTAATAAATACCTATCTTTTTTCAATGCGTTCACTTAATCTTTGTATAGCGCTTCGTGAATGTGTTAGCATTTAGCGTAGCCCCATTCATTCCTATGGCTCCAAACAAAAGTTGTATTTTGTGCCACCATACATACTCGTGTAACTACTCATGTAACAGTCTTTAAATAGGGAAAAAGTGTTTGGTGGCTTATAAATTCATCCCTGTTTGGGGCCATAGGAATGAATGGGGCTAGGCTAAATGCTAACACATTCACGAGGCGCTGTATAAAGATTAAAAGTGCACGCATTGAAAAAAAAATGTGTCTAAGTTGAGGTAAGAACATAGTAAAATATTGAAAAACGGTGGTGTTTTCCTTTAAATAATTACATTGTATATCCTGCCTGTGAAAACCCACCTGAAGTCATTTTTTGTGATTTAGTGTTTTCTACATAAAATCGTCCTATGTATTGTGAAGAAAATTCTGTGAAAATATAACCTTGATGTCTTTAAAGGTCCCATAGAATGTAAAACTGTATTTAACTAGCCATAGATGAATAATAAGAGTTCTGCACATGGTAACTTACCAGTTATCAAAAGTTGGCGTTTTAAGATACTGTCTCACCTCTTCGGAAACTTCAAGAGAACTATTTTTTTAAGAATAAAAAATCAGTATGGTAATCAGGTGGTAGTTTAAAACCAAGTTAATCAGAAGCATTTCTTGTTTCATATTTAAAGACGGGGTGCATGATCTCTGAAAGCCAATGTTGATATTTGAAATCACCTAAACAAACACGCCCCTACCCCAATAGAATCTGGACCTTCTTTTGATAGACCTGCCCCACACATACGAAACCCTGGCAAAGATGTCAGTTGACAGACAGTGTGTTTTGGTACTCGGCCCAACTCCCTTTTCCAAAGTGTTTTTCAAAAATCATGCACCGCGCCTTTAATTCAGACACAATATTGACAAAATTGCATCCCTGCTGAAAAGTCCGGCTTAGACCAGCATGCACATCCATGCTGGTCCAGACTGGTTAGTGCTCATCAAACTGATACACCCCTGGTAGAGCTGGTCAACCAACATAGACATTCTGATGAAGCTGGTTGACCAAGGAGGTCTCACAACATATGCAGGTCTTTTCAGCAGGTATATTTCTTCAAGGTAAGCAACAGTGATGTCACCTCATTTGGAGGAATTTTTCCCTGACATGCTCACACTCCTCACGCGTCTTGCGTAGAGTCCTTTTATGGTAGAAAGGGGAGGGCTTGTGAGTGCCCTCAGACATGTTTTTGAAAAGCCCCAACCAGCTCAAATGCTCAACACTCTGCAGAGAAACACATGATGATATAGTTTATGCTAAGAATACTGCAAATAAAACTCATTAATTAAAGGTGCAGTGTGTAATTTTTAGAAGGATCTCTTGACAGAAATACAAAATAATATACAAAACTATACTACCAGGGGTGTATAAATACCTTTCATAATGAACCGTTATGTGTTTATTAACTAAGAACGAGGCCTTTTTATCTACATACACCGAGGGTCCCCTTACATGGAAGTCGTCATTTTGTGCCGCCATGTTTCTACAGAAGCTCTTAACGGACAAACTTTTTACTAAGTTGTCTCTGACGATTTCATGTTTGTCCGGTGGCGGCTACCGTAGCTTTTCTATGTGTTTCAAAAGCGAAGGGTGAGCAGTGGACTGAGCCGTTAGTTGCAATTCACAACCTCACCACTAGATGCCGCTAAAATTTACACACTGCACCTTTAATAATAATATGTGTCCCTGGACCACAAAAACCAAAACGTCTTAGCAAAGGTATATTGGTACCAAATACATTGTTTGGGTCAAAATTATAGATTTTTCTTTTATGCTGAAAATCATTAGGATATTATGTAAAGATCATGTTCCATGAAGATATTTTATAAATTTCCTACCATAAATATAGCAAAACTTATTTTTGTAAATGGAAGCAGTGCTAAGGACTTCATTTGGACAACTTTAAAGGCGATTGTCTTAATATTTTCAGATTTCAAATAGTTGTATCTCGGCCAAATATTGCCCTATCCTAACAACCATAGATCAATGGAAAATGGAAAATTTAGAAATTTATTCAGCTTTCAGATTTCAAAAAATTAACCCTTATGACTGGTTTTGTGGTCCAGGGTCACATAAAACTCAACAAACTCTATTTTAAAATGCATTATAAAAATCTATAAACACTAAAAATATCAAGGATAAATCTGTTTCTATAGACCTTTAGTCTGCAGACTAACGGTGGGTTGACCCAACGCTGGGTTGAACCAATCCAGGGTTGACCCAATGCTGGGTTGAAAATAACTCAGCATTTTAGAGTGTAGTACAGTAATGGTACTAAATGACAATATCATTAAATTATTGATATACCATGGCATACCATGTTACACCAGGGTATATGTCAAAAAGCAAATATGGCAGTCCATAGATCTTTTAAATAAGTAAAGGGAATTATCCCTTCATAATGCACCTCCAGCGTCTCTCTGAATGACTCCACTTGTCTCTTCATCTCATAGACAATGGCAGGAGTCTCTACCGCTTCAGTAAGGATTCTTTTCTCCAGACTCTGTAATCTGATTCAAAGACAAATGATTGAATAGTGAAATTGTAATTTTTGCAAAAAATGTGTGACCCTCTCTGTGAAATTCAGGCTCAAGTTTCAAAATCTAATTATTAGATTAGGAGCATCAAAGTTTGATTTTATATTGATTTCAATATTTGACATGACTTTACTCAGCCAATATTACATTTTATTTATTGGTTTAAACACTGGTTAACAGTTTGGGGCTAGACTTTCTGTTAGCTTGACCAGTGGCATATATGGTTAGTGAAATTTCTAGAATGATGATAGCCAATAAAGGTCGTTTTACAAAAAAATGTAATGCAACTTTTTGTCTACCTTTTTTCCATAGATGAGAGGTCAAATCCCAGTGCAACGGGCAGCTCTGTACCTGAAAGATTGCAAACTGGTTCAGCATGTGGTCATTATTGTCACATTGTTTCAATACAGTAACTAAAAGATACTTTTTGGCTGTCACTGTGTGTTACAGACTAGTCCTGGTGCTACATTAGAGAATACCTAACACCTCACTGTTGCAATCTGCAGCGACCACTTCCAGTTTATAGCATGAGTGAGGGCTGTTGGGAGCCAGCTGAGGGGAGATATTAATTATATTCCCTTTAGTGTTATAGAGTTTCAAGATGTCATGAGGTCCCGCCTCAGCCGCGGCTCGGAAAAGGTCTGTATTGCAAACACACAAATCATACATTAATAACATACCTTATCATCGCATCTTTATAAGCGGGTTACTTACTGTAGCAATGCAATTGGTAAAGCATTACACTAGCAATAGTAATTCATGGTTTCAAACACAAATACTAAAAAAACTTCATAAATGGATAAATGCAAATTCAATAAATGCAAATGTTATGGTTAAAACATATATAAGCCACAAAAATATGGAAACTTTCCAAGTCTTGTATTTCAGTAAAAAAGGTACTGAATACTGAAAATGCCATATGTTATAGGACCCGGACCCTGCTTGTTGCTTGAGGATTGGCAGTCTGTCAGGACCACCTGTGACTCGAGATGTCTAACTGAAGTATGATGTTGTATTTGTTTTAGCATCAGTAAATATATAAATCTAGTCAATATAGGGACAATTGTTATACACACATATTTATATAAAAAGAGCCTTAGCTGGATATTTATCACTTTATACAACTAAACAGGGGTCTTAACATAACGTATGACGTATAAGCTATCCAGGTCAACAGGATTGCTCTTCATATCCTACTGGCTATAATTGAGAGGAGCCTCTTTAAAGATGCTGTTTTCACTGCCCTTCAGAAGCAGAACCGTCCTCGTGCTTGCTTTCAGTGGAATAAAAGCTAATGAGGGCAGAGAGCCATAACAAAAAACCCTTTTCATATACAAACTAATTTGATGTTGCAGTGCATCAATTAAAGCCATTTACAGAGAGACTGTTTTATAACCGGCACTCTTTATCTGATGGTCCCTGTTAAAAATTATATATATAACGGTATAAATAACTGTATTTTTCATTATTAGTATTTTTAATACTTATGTCTAAACTTGATTTACTGAGCATAAAAAATATAAACAACAACAACAAACAATTGAACTAGTTTCATTTACGTTTATGCAACATACAGTTCATTCAAGCCATAGTTTTTTTTTATCAGTATATGTTTCCTGAAGATCAAACCCATGCATGACCTTTGTGTTGCTACCATGCCCAACCAACTGAGCTACAGGACAGGAGCACATTTAAGATTTGTTTAATAGTGTATGCCAATACAAAACACCAAAACATGACATTTAACAAATCATTTTCTGCAAACTGGACTAGGAATATAACTTGAGACCTTACCTTTTACATCTTGTGCAGGGCAGTCAACAGGAAACTCTGCTTGTTCTGGTCTACCATTAACTGTAAAATAAATAATTTTAGTTGCCATATCAGGTGATAAACTGCTGCACTCTCACCTTTGCTAAATGATGTGTGTGTACAGTTGTACATCACTGACGCCGCCTACTACTAAAAAGCCCCGCCCCCTTTACAGGCTCTCAGAGACGATGACGACAAAAGTGTCATTTTCACCAGAATTTCTTTTTTTATTTTTAAACCTTTATCTTAAGTAGTAAACCTATAAGTAGTAATATTGTCGATTTTCACATGTTTATGTTTGTAAATATTACCACAATAACACGTATTTAGTAAAGTGTAAAGCAATCACAATCAAAATTATAAAATTCACATAACACCATAAACACATTGTAAAATATTAGAAAATACATTGAATGAAAATATAGATATAGATATATGTCGCAAAAATTGCCTCAAAATTCCCCTCAGCGTCTTATTTAATATTTTAAAATAAGTATGTAAAAATATTTACACACACACTAGTAACACATATGTGATGAGATATGAGAAAATAAAAAATAAAAATAACTACAACTACAACTGAAAACAATAATATTATTCGTATTAATTGCAGCTGTGGTCGTAAAAAGACGACTTTTATTTTGAAATGTCCTAATCCTACGCAGTTTCCTGTAAGCACAACGTGGTTTTAGGAGAGGTTGTAAGACGAAGTTCCAGAATCTATAGATTAATTTACAAATCACATATTTAAACATGACGGAAGGCAAGTTGTCAGACAAGCCGCAGAAAAGTCTGCTTGCTCTAAATCCACAGGACGACGCAGAGTTTCAGAAGAAGGTTCAGCAAGTGAAGGCACGACCAAAAACGGTATGATGCGTGAACATGTGCTGACATTATCAGTCAGATTTTTCATTATATTTGTAGGAGTAGGTGAGAGATCATAATTTACTCAACAATTATTAATAGCCACAATGTTGTTTCAAAGCAAAACAATTATATTGTATATACGTTGACAAAATCTACTATTAACTTTTTCTTGGCCTAAGTTAACGTACTTTTTTGAGGCGATTTCCAATTCTCCTATCACTATTAACTTAGATTGAATTTAATCGCTGTTAATGTTAACATTTTTTATTTACTGCATTTTCTGCCTTGTTCTTGGGGAAATAAAAAAACTCGGGAATTAATTTAAGCTTGTTTAGATTGCTAAAACGTGTATATACCACAGCGAATCTGTATAAATATGTTTGACAGTGAGTACAGTACAGTATACTGTACATGCTGGTTAACTGAATTATACTCCGTTAAGTGTCACGTAACAGTCTGTTTTTAAAAGGCTTAATTTTTGGCACAGACTGAAAATTACTCCAGTTGTATCCATTGACTGGAGTAAGATATCTGTGCCGACAGAAGAATGGTACAGTTTAAGCTTATTGTCAGTCAGTGTGACTCGCAATGAAACCCATGTGCCAACACTTACTATAATAAATGGCTAAGATTTTATTATTAGTACTTCCAGAGTTTTTTGAAGTCATTTTTTTGTATTGTTTAAGTAATGTTATCAATTATTTTTCAGACACAGTCTATGACTCCTGGTGTCATCTATGTGGGTCATCTTCCACGAGGATTGTTCGAGCCTCAGTTAAGAGCTTATTTTCAGCAGTTTGGCAAGGTCTTGAGAGTAAAAGTTTCCAGGAGTAAAAAGGTATGATGTTTGATCAGCTTGTAACTAATAAAAATGTGTGTGTGTGTGTTTGCATTAGTCTTGTGTAAGTTGCTTACTCTTTCATAAATGGCACAATCTGAAAATTACCTTTGGCATTTGTTGCCTACGGTAAGAAAATTGTGCCGAAAGTAACTGGGTACATTTAGCTTATTGCCAACTCCATGTAATTGTGCAATGAAACCCATGTGCCAACACTGTCAAAACGAAGACAAGCTTTCTTAGATAGGTTTTATAAAATAATGCCCTGGTTTTGCTATGAACATTCCATTGAAATGACAGGATTTCCAATGATGTTAACTGTGTGTTTTTTGCAGACTGGAGGGAGCAAAGGCTATGGATTTGTGGAGTTTGAATGCGATGAGGTGGCCAAGATTGTCGCTGAAACTATGAACAACTATCTTATGGGGGAGAGACTCATAAAATGTAGGTTATGATGCTGCAAAATGTTGCATTGCAATTGTGTCATAAATTATTGTGTGAATATTGTTTTTGTATTTGTCCTGTTAAGGTGATGTAATGGCACCTGAGAAGATCCACGAAAAGCTCTTTGCAGGTTCACAGACGGGCTTCAAGAGACCAAAGCGGCCTTCAGTGACTCGGTATAACAAAACACACAAGCCAGAGGACATGGAGAAACTTAAAAAAAAGCTTTTGAGCAAAGAGTCTAAGCTACGCAAGAGACTGGCAGCACAGGGCATTGACTACGATTTTCCAGGATTTGTAAGCACTTTATTTCAATTTAAACTTTAAAGATGCTTTATTCTTTTTTGTTTTGTTTTATTCTGATCATCTTTTTTAAACTCAATTTGATAGGCTGCTCAGGTTCCTGCCAAAAAAGCCCAATCTGAAGCAGATGTTTCAGTGTGTAGTGAGGTAAGGTCAAGTGTTTATTTTTTGTGTGTGTTTTTGGCACAAACTGAAAATTACTCCAGTTGTATCCATTGACTGGAGTGAGATATCTGTGCCGACAGAAAAATTGTACATTTTAAGCTTATTGTCAGTCAATGTGACTTACAATGAAACCCATGTGCCAACACTTGCTATAATAAATGGTTAAGATTTTACTATAAAACTTCCAGAGCTTTAAAGACGTGTTTTTTTATAGGATGCCACACCGGTGTGCACTCCATCAGTGCTCGAGAGGAGAAAGTCGATCAGAGTTGATGTTGATGATGATGATGATGACGAGATCATCATCAAAGCCAAACCAGCCTCAGAAAACTGCGAGGATGTTGAAGATAGTGAGGAAGAATCTGATGATGATTGTGAAGAGGAAGATGATACAGAGGAAGATGCATCTTAAAAAGACTTAATAAACTGAATTAACTTTAATCTCTGTTTTAGAAGGGATTACTGGACTCCTTGCTTTTATGTGAAAGACACTCAGTCTTTCCCTGTAGCTGGAGAAGAGAGGAACACATACCCTGGATGTCACATTTGTGCGGTTTTGTGTACTGCTTGAATGGTTACGTCTTGATCTGAGATGTGTTTTCTGTAGGTCTTCTACCTGTGTCCTTTCATATGTACAGTGTGGTCTTCTACACATCCAATTGATTGTGTAATACACAAAGTATATGAGTATAACTGCTCTGAGTTTGGAGCAGTGAGCGATTTGTATTTCTGTGTTCTGTATAGTGATATGTTAAGACATTGCAATATTGGTAAATTAAATAGTTGATTCATCCAGAAATTGTGATAAAATAAATGTATAATTTTCTTATGGCGTGTTTTTTATATAAATACCGCTGTATGAGTTGTGTGTTACGAGAAAATAGTACTGAAATAAAATGGCATTTGTCAGTTTAACCGCAAGGTGGAGCGCCAAGCTGTTTTTCATTGTGATTCATTGTTTTAACCACACATAAAGAGGACCATGTGCAGCTTGACGGAAAACATGATTTCTATATAGATGTCCAAATTATTTGTAGTCTTAAGCGAGAATTTCAGAATATAAGACCAGAAAACACTGATTTTTATTGGTGAAAAGCCATAGGGAGTTTACTTGCATATTGTGCGTACGTAAAGGTGAAACACCCCACTTTCTAATTTAACAATTATTTACCGTTGTAAGATGATAAAATAAATGAATCAAAATACAACGTAGAACGTTGATATGGTACAACATTTGCGTCAAACCTTGCGAGGGGATTTTACATGAATTCGGTTATAGAGCTGAGGTGTGTGGCGCATGCGCACACCGGCTCCATCATTGTGTCTACTGGAGTACGAGAGAGACAAACCTCGCTTACCTTTAATAAACTAACGTCTGTCATTTCACCCTGAAACCTTCGTGAAAATCTCCAGAGTGAGTATATTACCTGCTTTTTAACCGATCTTGTCATTCTCGTGAGATGGTTTTGAGGCATTCCCCGGAGTTTTGACAGTTTATTCGACCGGCTAATGAGAGCTAGCATAACCAGCTAGATGATCAATGAAAAAGATTGAAATTCAGCCAGATCAAAGAGTGAAAACGCAATTTAAATACTGATCAGCTATCAATTAAAGGGTTTTAATCTTTTATTTGTTGAAGTGTGTAGTGGACAGGGAAATCTTTAAAGCCGCGGTCCGGATTAAAGCATCTCATTTAGGGTAAGGTTATATGACAGATACTATAT
Organism: Misgurnus anguillicaudatus; assembly: GCF_027580225.2. Classification (NCBI taxonomy): domain Eukaryota; kingdom Metazoa; phylum Chordata; class Actinopteri; order Cypriniformes; family Cobitidae; genus Misgurnus; species Misgurnus anguillicaudatus. The sequence goes on from NC_073353.2 coordinate 30,740,245, forward strand.
TATCGTCTGTGTTAATATATCGTACGTGTTTTATGTATAATCTTTGATTTTTAAATAATTTTTATTGTATTTGTGTAGCGTTTTAGGGAGTTACAAGCACATAGTAATATAATGATTGACAATACTGTTGTTGTTAATAATAATTGTTAATACAGGCTTGTTTATTTTATCTTCTGTTTCACTATGAAATCAATGTAGTATGTTATACCTTAAATTAAAAACAAAAGAGATTATATAATTAAATATTGTTATATGTCCTCTACTGTGTGATTTAAAAAAGATGCAGGTAAATCATGATTGATGTTAGCTGTGGCATACAGGACAGTATTGAATGATGATGTAATGTGTGTTACATTAAGATAAAATCGATGTGTATTTCTAAATGTATTATCCTATTGTGTTGGTTTCTGATCTTTAAAGAATAAGAGGGTATCGGGAGTCCTCCCACCATTGTTTAGTGTGGATATATAAGCTACAGGCACAGACTTGTAATGTAAACTAAACAAGACAAAACTGCATTTGACAATGCAGGTTAAAGACATTTCAACCACAAAGACAAAAATCTTTTATTCTAGATTTTACTAATTTAATAGAGATAACATTATCAGCACAACAAGAACGTTTATTATAAAAATGATCATGAATTTCAGAATTAAAATCTTTATTTTGTTAATTATAGGTTTGTGGAATACATGTGATTCATGTTATCCCACCTTTTCTCATAATCTGGGAACTCCTAACAGCATTTTCTTTGCTTCAGTTTAAACTGTAAACATAATTGGTCTCAAAAAATTGCTTTGATTTGATTAGGGACCTAAAGTATGACAGAATTCTTCTTTATTCATTTTATTTCAAGTTTCTTTATTTACATTATTTTAGATAAATTTCAGTTCTACTGGAACTTTCTGATTATTTCCAGGTTTTAAATCCCAGTTTTTCAGCTTGGACTTTTGGGCCCTGATTTAAAGGGATAATTAACCCAAAAATGAAATCTCTGTCATCATCATTAACTTACTCTCATTTTGTTCTAAATCTGTATGAATTTATCTTTCCTTATAAACACAAAAGAAGATATTTTGATAAATGATGGTAAGCACACCGTTAATTGTGATCATTAAATTCATAGTAAAAAAAATAAATAATGTGGAAGTATTGTGATAAATGATGAAAAATATATTTTGACAAATGACGGTAAGAACACAGTTGACGGTAGCCATTGAATTTCATCGTATTTGTATTTTCTGCTATGGAAGTCAATGGCCACATGAATTTCAACACTAATGCCCAAAATATACTAGGGCTGTGAAGATAAATCGCAAGTCCCATTAAAAAGACCTGTCTGAAATCGATTCTGAATCACAAGGCTGCGATTCTGTGTTTCATGCACAGCTTGTGCGTATACTACGGCTCTGTGATCAGTAGGAAGTCCTTATCAATCTAAAATCATTATGAGCCTTAGTCGTTTATAACGTGCATTTAAAAAAGTAACACTCGTTAAACAAAATCCTTCAAAATATTCTTTATTATCATGAAAATACCTGAAAAACAATTTGAAGAACGGCGATACAAATATTCTTGTAGACATTTCCTGGAATAGAGGGTATGCACGTGACGTCACCTTCGGCGAAAGTGACTGCGGTTACGCCTACTGAGTGGCAAAAGACAGAGCGGCAGAATTTGTGTACAGTGTGAAATCAGCGAAAACACAGGGAAAACGCATCTACATGGGAAACAGATGTTGTGCTGTAGACTGTACTAACAGATTTAACAAGAATTCGGAGCTATCGTTTTACAGACTGCCAAAAACACAGAAAGAGAAGTAAATAGATCGTTCATGCCAACGTCCACTGACCACAGGTGGGTTGACAAGTTGCTAGGGTCACTGTCAAGCAGAGGTTTTACTTTCTAAGTATTTTTTCAAGTATTTGTATTTTATCAGTGTTTTTCTTTGGAAAACATACATTCCAAAGAATATTATCATAATTTTTACTCTATTACATTTCATAAATACAAGTTTTTGTAACTAAGTATTGTCCACCTCTGATATCAAGTCCAACTAAATTCAATTTAAGCTGATGATAGTCAGTTTTACTGGCATTTTCGCAGCAGCCGCTATGAAAACCAGCCATTTTGTTGAACGTTTGCCACTCAACAGGGCGTGCTCCTGCGTGGTCACATGGAAAAGTGAAGTCAATGCATACCCTTTATAGCGTTTGTAACGGTACTTCTTCTGTGGCACAATTGGAGTTTCTCTGGCTTTTGGATGTGTCGGGATTTCACCGTAATTCATTAAAATTCATTCATTGAGAAAACGCGCATTTGCACGAATTATTGTTACATCCCTATTTTTTCTGCATTCTGCGCTGACGGGGTGGGACAAATACTACAACAGCCTACTGGTTTTATTCCTTGCTGCCGTCTTCACTCGCACATTGACAAAAACACAACAACCTTGCTTCTGACGCAACAATGTCTGCTGTGCTTACATTTTATATGGTGTGAGAACGTGAAATAAGTAAAAAGCTATACGCCAAATCCAATCAGAGTGTTCAGAACTAAAACGTGTTTAGAACTAGAACTAAAAATCGTTTTTTATGTGTTTTCTTTTCTAAATATTATCTGATTTTAATAGGACATGTTGAAAAATTGGATTTTGACTGACAGTGTAAACAAAGTGCCTCTGACATGTTTTCTTGTAAAAGTGATTAATTTTAGAGAGGCAATTCAATGAAAAGTGCAATACACTGTTACAAAGTTTCAAGAAGTTCTGAAGATCGATTGCTTTGTTCCGAAACCGGGGGTTAAGTGGCTACAATGTTGCAGTATAATATTAGTTTGGTTTGCATTCACAAGGCAATATTCCCAGTATAAGTCACGTGTGACTAAACTTTCCTAAAATTGGTCAAAATACATGTGTTTATTTTCCGTGATTCCGTTTTAAAGTTGTCTGTCAGGATTGGTAGCTGCGGTTATATTACTACATTATTTTGAATAGGAATCAAAAGTTTGGCGGGACAACATTCTTACCATGTACCTATTGCGGAAAAGATCTATTAGAAGACGTTTTATAAGGAACAGGTGCGCTTTGGTCTTAAATGAGTTTGACATGCTTACCAGAATGAGTCACCAAAGAGCTATCAGGTATGTTCATGGTTAAAAAGCAATAAATTAACCTGTTCGTTGAACCGTTGGGTCGGATTGCTTTCAGACTTCTACCGAACCACTCCACTGTTCATTTGCAATCGGGCTGAGACCACCTCGTTCAGGTCTGTAAAACCGGGTCTTACTGTCTGAAGAGTCTTAACCGTGACTGTAGCCACATTATTCCCAGGAGTGCTTTAGCATTACATTCACATTAAGGCATTTAGTACAAAAGTGAGGAAAACAACAAAGCGATATGCTAGGTATGCTACCAATGGCAAACGGCTGTTTTAGTCTTAACACATTTAAAGCTTTATGTAACCACCCTTAAGTTAAGCTACCTCTGTGTCTGAATGTCTTTCTTTTCTGCTGGTTGCCACAAGCCTTTCATCTGACGTATGGTCAACAGATAAACAGATAAAAACAACAAGCAGGATTTAAGTTATGTCACCATCAAAAGGTCTTCCTGCTTTTCTCCAGGCATCTACTGAACTGACTTGACAAAAACGCCAGTCTGGCCAAGTTGGCTTTTGATCTTCAAAAATGGTACTCTGCTAACAGCTCTCTTTTTCCATCCAGAAGCAGGTAGGACCTCTGAATTATGAAGCAGTGCTCGACTGGACCTTCTCTCTACTCCTTTAGTCACCATACATGCTGCTGGTGTAACCAAGACCGCTTCTACTGTTCCTAGTGGTTTGGCGGCCTCTCTCCAAAAGAAAAAAAGGAGAATTCACGATCCAGCTGTTGTCTGGTCACATATGGTGCATTGTTTGCATTCTCGAGCTTACATCCCCACTGCTCAACCCCTTGCCAGCCTGTGGCACTCGTAGGATTCATCTACACAGGATATTTTTAAGCGTGCTCTTGTTTTTCCTGGATTGCACGTGTGTAAAGGCCAAGTTTTTTGTCCCCACTGCCACGCGGGTGGTGGCAGGACATCGTAGGCCATGGAGCCCAATATGGAGTACTGTCTCACGCAGGTGCTTCAGAAGGATGTGGCCCGCAGGTTGCAGATGGGTCCGGAGCTCATTGACTACATCACAGATGCTGACAAGTGTCACGACCTGGAGAGTGACCAGACTGCATTGGATAAGATGGTGGATGGAATTGCAACCTTATGGGTTAACTCAAGCAACTTTAAGGTAAGAGTTGGTCGTTTAGCAGTTTTTGTGACTGTGACTTTTTGTGGCAATAAAGGGACAGGGTGGAGTTTTATGGGTTGTAAAGGAAGCACTTTTGTTTTAGAATTGTCCTTCAGGCTGTTTGCAAAATGTAGGGCCTGAAACGACACCCTGAGCATGCACATCACAAGCAGAATAGGCTTTTGAGGTCACTGGAACATTCACTGCCATTCCTAATCCAAAATTAAACACAAAGAATGGCTTTACTTTCCATCCACATCCTGCAAAGATGATTAAAGGGTTAGTTGACCCCAAAATGAAAACTCTTAAGTTTTTTTCACCTTAGTGCTGTTACAAACCCATATTAGGGCTTTCTTTGTGAAGAAAACAAAAAGCTTTGTTTGTCCTGCCAGTGTTTTCCATACAGTAAAATCATACAGTGACCTGGGACAGTCAAATACTTAAAAAATACAAAAAATGCACGCTATGCTTAAGCTTAGGACATTGTTGAATTAGAGTATTGACCTTAATGTTGTTATTATTTTAATACATCTTTACTTATGCAATAGCTGTCATACATTAAGAACTGTAATAAACAAGGTGTTTTAGAAGACGGCAGGTTGAAATAAGATGAGATATATTATACTTAATGTCTGGTTTCATCTCCAAGGAAATCTTACACTAACAGTATTAATAGAGATGAAGTGTTTAACAGGAATTATGCCAAAAATCCTTTTACGGTACAACCGCTAGTCAGATTGTCTTTGAAATACTTAGCCTTGACCTTATAGTGCTGAGTCAGAGATGCTCATGCATTTGTTTTGTTTTATGCACTAGGGCTGTCAGCCACTAATCGCATCCAACGCATACAGAATATATGTGTCTGTGTAATTATGATGTAATATAAATTTAAGAAAAATGTTATTTATATATACATTTGTTTTATTTATATATAATATAAAATATATACAAATATAAATATATATTACAAAACATGTAAATGTTTCTAAAATATATACATTGATGTTTGCTATATTTAAAGTAATACATACAGTACACACAAACTTTTATTTTATTTGTGATTAATTGTGATTAATTGTTGACAGCCCAATAATGCACCTGTTATGTTGCTTGTGTGTATAATTTAGACAGGAATTTATCTCAAATTTCATCTTTGTTTGTAAACATATAATGGCCATTTCTGTAAAGTTTTTAACCCAACACAAAAGTTGTCGGAGCTGCTGAGGCTCAGAGTTTGGCAGGACCATGGTGTGAGCGATAGCCCGAAAGACATTGGGAGCACATTTTTATATGAGCAACCTTGTTTGAACCCCTCTTACATTTATGAGAGAGACCTGTCATAACCCCTGTAAGTCACAATAGTCAATTTCCAGGGTCATATTAATATAGATTGATTCATGCACATTTGTGACCATGGACCACAAAACCAATCACAAGGGTTGATGGATGGTTTGTAAGACAATATTTGGTAGGGGTGTCACGATTCTCCAAATCCTCGATTCGATTACATTTTCGATTCTGATGTCACGATTCAATTCGATTCTCGATTTTTAAATGATTTTTTTAAGACAAAAAATTATATGCCATTATTATTATTATTATTATTATTATTATTATTATTATTATAGTTTCACATTAACATGCACATTGCGTGCTTTTCCTCGCATGGGGGTTTGTGGGCTTTACTTTACGCGAGAGAGCTTGTAGAGAGAGAATTCCTTCTTGCACGCAGATAGACTTAATGCGCGCGTCTTGGACTCCTATTATCTGAAATAAAACCGGTGCGTCATAAGCAGCTGCGCTTCTCTCTGTCTCACGTGCACGCGCTCTCGCATCTGTCCAAAGTCTAAACATAAACTAAAGTAATAATCATTACGTATTTGTTCAGTTTTATGCGTTTCATGCGAGCTGAGGCAAACTATAACTTTTGTTTAAAATATAACCCGCTGCATCTTGGCGGCTCTCTCGTGCACGTGCAGAGAGCTGCGCTCTGTCCGAAGGCAGATCACTAGGTAGTAATCCTGTTTATGATATGCATTTCAAGGAGTTGTAGCAATACATCCCTCGTGTTTAAAATATAAATCGCGTTCCGCTGGATGGATGTTTTTAAAGGCACTTTTGAGAGTTTATTTTCCCCCACTTGGCAAGCCGACCGGACGTGACATGGGGGCGTGGCAGCATCGACGATCCAATTTTTTAATTCGAAGTTCGAGGTTGTGACTTAATTTCGATCGATTTAGATTTAAAATCGAAATCGTGACATCCTTAATATTTGGCCAAGATACAACTTGAAAATATGAGGGGACAAAATATTAAGAAAATCACTTTTAAAATTGTCAAAACAAAGTCCTTAGTAACACATATTATTAATGATAAATCATTATTTATTTATATATAATTGGAAATTTACAAAATATCTTCATGTAAGATGATCTTTACTTAATATCCTAATGATTTTTGGCATAAAAATCAATAATTTAGACCCAAACAATGTATTGTTGGTAGTGCTGGGCAAAGATTAATCGCGATTAATCGCATACAAAATAAAAGTGATTTTTTGCATAATATATGTGCGTGTACTGTGTCTAATTATTATGTATATTTAACCACACACACATTCATATATTCATTTCAGAATTGTTTTATTTATATATCCTTTTTTTTATTTATATTTAATATAGATTATTTAGGGGCGGTTTCCCGGACCAGGATTAGCTTAATCCAGGACTAGGCCTTAGTTTAATTAGGAAATATAACTAGTTTTAAACAACATGCCTTACTAAAAACATTACCTGTGTGCATCTTGAAGTAAAACAAAGGGCCCTGATGTATTTTAAGAACTGTAAGTGAAAGTTGTTTTCAGTTTGGAGAGCTCTTAAAAGTGTTTAAGTCTAGGACTAGTCTAATCCCTGTCCGGGAAACCGCCCCATAAAAATATAAATAAATATATATAAACATGTAAATGTTTCTTAAATACATACATGAATGTGTGTGTATATATTTATACATAATAATTAGACAGAGCACACACTCATATATTATACCAATAATCACTTTTATTTTGTATGCGATTAATCGCGATTAATCTTTGCCCAGCACTAATTGCCTTATGACTGTGTTTGTGGTCCAGGGTAATTTGGGGTAATTTTTTGTTTCCAAAATTAGATTGCTTTGTTAACAACATGCTGACATGTTGTTAAACTTGTCTATGAAGTGTCATCACTACAGCCATAAAAAAATTGATGGATGTCTTCTTAGGGCGTAGCTTTCGTTTTAAACACGTTGAGCTCCATCTAGAACTGTGATTTTCAATGCCAAGTTTTGCTGGATTTTAGGAAACACTAGTTGCAACCGCTTGAGGCCAAATAAGTTTTACATCACATTTTAATTGACAAGCACCAGCCTCAATAGAAAGCAAATGATGAGAGGAGTAATGTGGAAAGTATTCGGGCAGGGCTCGGGCGAGGTTGCCTCTTCAGGGCAGTGTGTCACTAACAGAAAATAGTTTGTCGTTCACTTTAAATTAATACCAACTTGGTTATTAAAGCCATTCAGATATTTGGCCCATCATAGTGTGGTGGTTGCATAAAAATGAAATCAATTAGTTGTGGGTTAAACCTTTTAGTTTACTACCTTATGGTTTGTCGACTATGACAGATGTTTTTGTTTTGTTGGTGATAACTGTTCCATCAGACTTCTAATAAGCTTTTTGAGTGATTGGTTAATCTAAATTAAAGCGTTTGTGGTTATTTTGATGGTTGTGGTTGTTGTATCTATTACAAGAGTAGTATTATAGAGCTTAATCCTGATAAACAATAGTTGGTTTGTCCCATTAAAGTGCAAGTCTTGCACTGACACGTTTAGCACGTTTACAGCATTATACAGATGCTATTTAGAATGTAAATGCAGTCTAGACTTCAATCTAGAGGACTTGTTCTGCCTGTTTGAAGGAATAAACTCTAGATTTTTTGTTTTGGCATCTACAAGAAAAGCATTAAGCCTTTAGATGGTCTCTATAAATCTGTCTTCTGTTTATCTAAACATAAACATTCTGCCCCTGCACATATTGTAAAATTAGTGTAAAATGTTTTTTGTGATCTAATAAAAGCCATATTTCTGCGCACCCTTCCATATAGTGACAGGACAGCATACAATACCTACCTTACATTACATTACATAACATTGCAAATATCTCTTACTGTTGACTTCAGAGCTGCTGTAATTTCTATTTCATTTTGTGTACTAAACAGCAATTGAAGAGTTTCGTTGCAAAACGAGATAACCACCGTTTTTTTAATTGTTCAGAAATCTCGTTTTTTTTTTTTTGTTGTGCATTCCAATTAATTTCAATTCAACTGCAGTTGGTTTGTTTTGATTTAAACCTTCAAAACTTAAAAATACAGCTTAGTAGCACCATAAAACAAAATAATAACATAATAACATAATATTAAACATGTTTTGACAAAAATGTAAAAAAAATGGATTTATCTCGTTTTGCAACGAAACTCTTAAATTACAAAATGATGTATTTTCAAACGAATGCTGGCGTTAGACAGCTCCAACTTAGCAATGTTTTCAAAGCGAATGGCTTATTGTTGTCTCTGTGAATTAAAATAGAAGTTATTTTACCATTGCTTTAAATTAGGATTTCAATAATTTGGTGGGACGATAACTTGCTAAATTGTACGATGAACGATATTTTGATAATGCTTTAAGCATGTTAAATCAATTTGAAAATTTAAAAAAATTCAAAATGATATAACATATACATAACATATACATTCTTTCTTGATCGTTGATCATCTTCCACATGGCAGCGCACACACAAGCTCTTATTCATGTAGTGTTGTCACGATACCAAACTTATTGGTTCGATACTGATACTATGTCAAGGATTTCGATTCCGATACTTTTCCGATACTTTTCCTGAAAAGGGAGAAACACACTCAAATCTCATTGCTGCGCTTTATATTAAAAACGGGACAACATTCTAATCATATAACACACTAATAAATTAACATATGAACAGCAGATATATTAAAAATTTAAGCAAAATATGAAATATATCAAAATATAAAAAATAAATTAGAGCAAGAATAATTTTAGCGAACAGCGAACGAGACGTGGAGAGGAGGCGGAGCACTGCATTCACGTGCACTGTGTGTGTGCCGCGCTGTTTAAAAGAAAAAGAGAGAGAGAGCGAGAACGCGCAGCTGGTGTTTGCAGTTTTACATAAAAAACAACGCACAGCTCGTCTCGGAGTATCGATTCGCGGGACCCAAGTGTTGGAATCGTTTTAAATTGTCAGTATCGATATGTATCGAAATATCGATAATTTTAACAACACTATATTCATGTGCAGTCTCTTTCCTAAAACTTTGACTGTTCATAACCTTTGGATATATTAAAATTATTCAGTTAATGCAAACTACTGCGATATGCATATTGCCATATGCACATCTGTGATATTAAAGTAATTTTGACATATTGTGCAGCCCTATTAGGTAATGAATTACTGGGAACTGAGAAACTGATACATACTCTCTACAATATAATGTGTGGTAAACATTTATTACACTGTTAAAAGTAAAAAGTTGGATCAACAAATTATTTCAGGTAACACCTAAAGAATTTAGGTTTATTCACTTAAAATGTTTCACCTTTTACAGTGTAGCTGCAGCAACATGTTTGTCATTTGAATAAGGCTCAAAGTTTACCAGGCTGCATAACCTCTCGTACTGTTTGTTTAGTCAACTATGCACTGGAATTTGAATCAGTGAAGTCATCCTGCCTTTGGTAGCAGGTATATGCGAACTTTTCCGCTTGTGCAAGAATTCATGACACTTCTGACTTTGAATAGATGATTGAATGTGAAAGTGTTTCCTGCATGTAATTATGAAAATATTTTTGTAGTGTTCCTGTAGCTCATTGCTAAGCAGTGCAGAAGGTTGTGGGTTCAAACCCATGTATCAGACGTAATGATAAAACTTGTACCTTGTAATGCACTGTCTGTCAAATGCATAAAAATGTACAAATGTAGCAGCTAGTGTGACAGAAACTTTATTCTTTCCCATTAGTTACGTGTTTTAATAACATTTTGATGTTCATAATTATTGAAACTAGGACTGCATTATGTTGATGACAAATGTGAAATGACAAATGATGGGTTAAACGATAAAAGTGAAACGAAAAATGAACGTTGGATCTACTTAGCTTTTTCGCCGCCAGTGTTTTTTTTAAAAGTTGCCAGCCAGCGCCAGCGTTTTTCATGATTTTCACAAAAGTTTAATAATGCCTTCTTGAAAATGTTTATCTTTAAATATATAAACATACAATATACCAAATGAAAGAACAAACCCTCTGCTTTCAAACAAAAACAAAAACCTATTTTCTATAGTTCTTTTGTAATCAGCTCTTGAATATGGGTAGGTTTCTGCAAAAACACCACATTTTGAGCAAAAAGCAGAGATAATTCCATTTTTGTGACGGACTTTTCATAGAGATCCCATTCAGAGCGATCTTTAAAACAGACACGGAGTCACGGACATGCAGCCGCTTGCCGTAGGGCAATACTTCCGGGTTTAAAAAGCGGAGATAATAGCAGTATTGCGGAAAGCTGGAAATACTCGTCAATGGTGGCGAAAGAGTTAAAGGGCACCTATTTCATTGCTAAAAACAATGTTATTTTGTGTATTTAGTATAATACAATGTGTTTGCGTGGTTTGCGGTTCAAAAAACTAATTATTTTCCACATATAGTCTATTTTTGTAGATTTTGTAGATATCCCTGCCTTCCTCAAACGCTCTGATTTTGCACAAAGCTCACCGATCTAAAAAAGAGCTGTGTCCCTGATTGGCCAGCTAATCTGTACGTTGTGATTGGTCTGAATACCTCAGCCGGAAGATGTCAGCCGGAAATATGGCGCTCCTTACCATGTTTGAAAGATTCGCTAATTTATGTTAAAGGAATAGTCTACTCATTTTCAATATTAAAATATGTTATTACCTTAACTAAGAATTGTTGATACATCCCTCTATCATCTGTGTGCGTGCACGTAAGCGCTGGAGCGCGCTGCGACGCCTCGATAGCATTTAGCTTAGCCCCATTCATTCAATGCTACCATTTAGAGATAAAGTTAGAAGTGACCAAACACATCAACGTTTTTCCTTTTTAAGACGAGTAGTTATACGAGCAAGTTTGGTGGTACAAAATAAAACGTAGCGCTTTTCTAAGCGGATTTAAAAGAGGAGCTACATTTTATGGCGTAATAGCACTTTTGGGAGTACTTCGACTATGAGAGGGAGAAGGGGAGCGGACTTTTCAGGCGAGTCGAAGTACTCCCAAAAGTGCTATTAAGCCATAAAATATAGTTCCTCTTTTAAATCCGCTTAGAAAAGCGCTACGTTTTATTTTGTACCACCAAACTTGCTCGTATAACTACTCGTCTTAAATAGGAAAAACATTGATGTGTTTGGTCACTTCTAACTTTATCTCTAAATGGTACCATTCAATGAATGGGGCTAAGCTAAATGCTATCGAAGCGTCGCAGCGCGCTCCAGCGCTTACGTGCACGCACACAGATGATAGAGGGATTTATCAACAATTCTTAGTTAAGGTAATAACATTTTAATATTGAAAATGAGTAGACTATTCCTTTAACTTACAGGCTGAGTTCGGAGTGGGAGGAATTATGATAATGTCGGTCTTGTCCACTTTAACAGGCCGAGGAAGTAAACCGTTGCCTACAATCCTCGTGTTTGTTGTAGTCTAAGAAAAGAGATTTATGTTGGAAACGATAACTCACGTCATTGTTTACTTTGGGAGTTGTACCTTTTGCATATCGTTAACATGTACTAATACACACTTATACACCAAAGGAAATGTAAAATCGTGAAACAGACCATAGGTGCCCTTTAAAAAAATTACTAAGTTGTCAACTTAGCTTCTCTCACTTTAAGTGAAAAATGTTAGGTAAATTAAAAATTGACAGTAATTTGAAAGTTGACAACTTAATTTTTTTAAGTGTTACCAATTGAAGTAATTATTTTAAGTAGATCACTTTTTACAGTGCATACGATAATGCTTTAAGTGTAAAATGAATTGGAACATAATGCTTATTTTAGTGAGTTGTCCGTTGCAGTGAGCAACAGTGCAATAATAACTTTTCAGTACATATCGAGGCTAAGCATCCCTCCACTTGTTTTCTGATTCGTCTTTATTTTAAACCTCATATGTTCTTTCAGTGTGCGTTATTCATTATTCTCTCATAATTAAAATTTCTGACTCCATCTTCCTTATAAACATGTGACTCCCTGTGATGTGCATGGAGTCAGGCTGGCAGCAGGGGAGCGCCATGATGGTGTTGATGCAGGGGTTGATGGGATACTGGAGAGTATAGGAGGGGAGGGGACGTGCAGGGAGCGGCTGCTGTGATCCATCTTTCTTAAGCTGTTTCTTTATCTGGCATCGTTCCACATCTTCCCCTTTGTCCAGCTGTTGGACACTCTTCTTCCTGAACCTCTCAAATATTAATTGCTGAGGAGTGTTTAGTGCACTTCTGAGTGACTTTTAATAATTTCTCAAATGAGATTCACAGTTAGGTTCTTTATTGTTCAGCAGAAACTGTTTTTTCTGCCTATCCCAAAAGGTCTTTGTGAGGTGTCGTTCATGCAAAGTATGACATTAAATGCAGAATTAAATACAGGAGGATACTGACCAGCTGTGCTACTGTCTAACACAACAAAGACACAACAGAGACTACACAGAAGCGTAGACTGCATACAAGTACAGTTACACTGCCTGAACATGAACAGAGCAGTCTGTGGTTTTGAGTATAGATATATCGTCTAAGTAAGTTGTGGTGTAAATAAAGCTTCTTTTTATATAACCCATCTCTCTGGCCTTGTGCTTTTGTTAGTCTGGAACGTGTAGTTTCTATCCTCTACAAGGTAATAATAGCTCATTATTGGCTTTTGTTAGGTTTGTTTTTTTGGCAAATGTAGTCATGAACTGCGGATCATGTTAGGACAAGATTAGGTTTAATTCTTTACCCGCCTTAATTGTTTTTAATAGTGTAAATCTTCAAGTTGTGCCTGATAGTTTTTTTTTTTAGGGTTTGGTTGGCTGTTTGCCTTATGACATGAACATGAACAATTTATTGCTTAGTATCTGAGGTGATCTTAGGATCAGAGGTATTATAAGGATATTAGGTATTGATCTTGTGCCTTACATTGATTGTAGGCCATCCATTAGGGTCAGTAATTAACATTTGTGATGTTGGACCTATTTACATTCAAATTGTTTTACTATGTTTTTACCTCAACTTAGATGAATTAATACATACCTATATTTTTTCAATGCGTGCACTTTTAATCTTTGTACAGCGCTTCTTGAATGTGTTAGCTAGGGATGCACGATATATCGGCCGATAACTGCTTATTTGTAATATTATCGGTTATCAGTCTGATAGCAAAATTAGGCAGATAAATAAAAGCCGATAAATGATGGATTATTTTGGTTTGTTGAACCACTTCACTTGCTCATTGTTGGGCATGTGGAGTTTTGATTGGTGCTTTCTGTGACATAGCACGAAGATGACACGTGTTGCGGGCTTAAGAAGAGTATGCTAGTCTAGCGCAAAGACAAGATGTCCGCGGTCTGAGAGTTTTTCATTGTGAAAATAATATGAATATTTATCGGCCTATATATATATATATATATATATATATATATATCGGTTATCGGCCCCCAAATATAAAGAATTATCGGTATTGGCCAAAATTTCCATATCGGTGCATCCCTAGTGTTAGCATTTAGCCTAGCCCCATTCATTCCTATGGCTCCAAACAAAAGTTGTATTATACTTACCCATGTAACTACTGATGTAACAGTCTTTAAATAGGAAAAACATGGAAGTGTTTGGTAGCTTCTAAATTCATCCCTTTTTTGGAGCCATAGGAATGAATGGGGCTATGTTAAATGCTAAAACATTCACAAGGCGCTGTACAAAGATTAAAAGAAGTAGGGAAGTAGGGAAGGGTGTCAAATAATACTCTGGTACAATTCGGGGCAGTAAGGTTTAAAGGGGCCATGGCACAAGACTTTTTTAAGATATCAAATAAATCTTTGGTGTCCCCAGAGCACATATGTGAAGTTTTAGCTCAAAATACTATATAGATAATTTATTCTATCATGTTAAAATTGCCTCTTTGTAGGTGTGTGCAAAAATGTGCCGTTTTGGGTGTGTCCTTTAAAATGCAAATGAGCGGATGAAGTGCAAACACTGATCACAATGATGGTGGTTTGTTGCAATTGAAACTCAATTGTGCTGTAAATTATTTTCTCTCCCTCTCTTTTTCTCTGCACTTAATGGCAGTGCTGTGATTGGATAGTGCAGATTAAGGGGTGGTATTATAATAATAAAAGCAAAATTTCAACCACCTATTTTTTCATGTGCTTGTAGAGAATGGTTTACCAAAACTAAGTTACTGAGTTGATCTTTTTCATATTTTCTAGGTTGATAGAAGCACTGGGGACTCAGTCATAGCACTTAAACATGGAAAAAGTCAGATTTTCATGTCATGGCCCCTTTAATGTTAGTGTGCCCTGATTCTGTATGTCTTGGCTTTCTTCTCTCATTGTGCTTTATCAATACTTCCCATTATAATGAGGCATCCAATAGTCTTTTTGCACTGAATGGCCACATTACACCTATTCTCTCATGCCTAGACTGTTAGTCTACAATCATTCTCCATACTAGTGATGATGATATGATAAATTATGAACATAACATGGTATATTGAAAATAACCCACATCGCAATGAGACTGGCATTGTGCTATCAGCTCATCCAGGCTTATGAAGGAAACAGAGCTGAACGTCACGCCCATATAGAGAGCCGCCTAGATGATACAAGTCTTTTGGGTCACCTAGCTTCAGTGTGAGATGGCAAGGAGGTTGAAAATGTGCTGATGTGGATATGATGTTAGACGTGTGTCGAGACATGTTAATTCAGAAGCCTGACCAAAACACTTTGCTGTTACTAATGCTGCGTACACTGATTTGCGTTACATTGCCCAGCCCACTTTGGAGCTATTTTGACAATTTTACCAAAAAACTAAAACTCATTCACACATTATTTCATTGAGCCTCTCTTTCTATAACCCCCACTGCTTAAGTCTAAAATTAGAGATTGAATAAAAAAAACTTGCCTTTTTTAACATTACTGTGACCTAGACCACACACTAGCTGAAGACACCCCAGCACTTTAGAGATTAGAGAAAGTTGCCTTTCACACACAAGCACTACACTTGTGCCCACTCAGACGTCCTGCACCGGTCAGCACCTGCTGTCGCTGCAGCTGCATGTGTCTGTTTGATAAGAGGAAATGCTCTTTTAGGATATCAGCTGTACACTGTTGTTCTGCCTCCGTCAGGTTTCCGTTTGACTGGCAAGGTCTGTCCACATTCCTCAGAGACGCCCCCCGGTATCGGCCTAAAACATTCTTGGGTGTGTATTCTCAGCAGTCTCCAAACACTTAGTGTGAACGGGTGTGCCATATTATTGTGAGAGAGGAAATGCCCGGGTCGTTTGTTTTGTATTGACATGATCAGGACTAGCCGATAGTATCTGACTGGTAATGTCTTTGTAATTAAGATGGATTTCATTGTTTGCTTGTTCAGTCACATTCATCGTAAATTACAGGTTGATTTCATTCAGTAGTGCCATAGTAAATATTAGAGTACAAATATCTGCTATGTTAAAAATTTAGTTTTTATTTTCTAGATCGTTTCAGTCATTAAGATACAACAAGCTGTTTACTGCACAGCAGGCTTGGTTAGTTTGTGAAATGTCACAACATCGTTTTTGTTTCCAACGTGTGTAATGAGGTTTCGTTTGCATTTTATTGTGGGAAGAAGCAAGTGTGCTGCCTTTGTACGTGCTGCAAGTGTTGTTACACATCCAGTAGAGAGTTCTGCAGCTCAAGCAGACCTTAGTGATCTCTGTAAGGATATAGTGGCTTTGTTCCAAAATCTAGTAAGCAGAGTTTTAATGCATCACTAGTATGCCCCTGATGTTGATCCTTATCCAAAAGCTAGCATGGTTACCTTCTAAACTATACAAATTCTGATGTAAAATCCTGCGTGTTCTTTGAGGAGAAGGTAATCCCAGAATGCACTGCAGCACACTCTTTTTTTAACGAGTCAGCTTTTACCTTAAGCCTGGATGGAGTCTAATCTGTTTTTATATGTATGCGCGCGGTCAAACTTACAGCTCTACAAAGAATAGTTTATTTGACTCGTTCGGGTACATAGGCATTTGACGCATGCACATTGACAAAATGCAATGCATCTCCTGGGCTACATACTACATTTTCCTGTACCCGCATGCGTGACTCACCCGTACAAAATATAAATGGTTACAAAAATCAAGTGGTCCGCGTACAGCGCGCGCAAACTATTCTGATGACCAAATTTGCGTCATGCGCAATGTACGCTGACACTCGCATATGGGTAAAAATTAGTCTATCCTTCTAGCATAAAGGAGGAGTGCATGATCTGTGAAAGCCAATGTTGACATTTGAAATCACCTAAACAAACACGCCCCTACCCCAATAGAATCTGGACCATCTTTTTATAGACCACCCACACATACGCAACCCAGGCAACAATGTCGGTTAGTAAACACGCCCCTTACTGCTGATTGGCTACATGTGTGTTTTGGTAGTCGGCCCGACTCGCTTTTCCAAAGTGTTTTTCAAAAATCATGCAGCTCGCCTTTAAATCCATCACCTTTGAAGTTTTATTACTGTTAAAATGCACCAGAAGAATGAAACTCTGTGTAGTCAGCTCAGTAGGTTTAAAAAAAAACACAGTAGCTGCGTTTCCATTGCAGATTTGTGCAAAACTTTAGCGTTATTTTCTAAATGTCGACCAAAGACTATTGCAAAATTGCGGTGTTTCTATTAATCGAGTATATGCGCAGGGATCCAGACTGCCACCAAATGGTGGCATTTTGCCACCAAAATGAGAGTGTGCCACTTAATGTTACATCAACTCGAACATGTCCGACCAGTAAATTTGACCTTTTTTTGTGATGTGACAATGAATTTGAAACAGCACATTGTACTTTCAGCATCTATCATCAAAGTAATTATTAGTAATACAGTGGAAATTAGTAGAAATATGATTATTTGGTTAGCATGTTGATTTAAGATGTGTGCCCCTAAATTTTCTGGTTGCGCCCCTAAAATTTTCAGTTGGGGCCACTGTGCCCCTAGTGAAAAAAGTTAGTCTGGAGTCCTGAATGCGACTGAAAGGTAGTTTTTCCTCTCGCGATAAGTTAATTCAAACATCACATCGACTGATGTTAGTAGGTTTACTAATATCAAATCCACTGCAGTAGGCATTATTTTTAATCGAAGGAGATGTAAGAGTATTATCCAAACATTAATGCCAAAGAAAGCCCCTTATACTTATGAGCAGCAATTTACAGGTGTTTCTTGAAGGTAATGGTACATTATTTTAAATCAATAGAGATGTAGGAGAACATTATTGGCAAGGAAAGCCTCTTATACTTGGGAGCAGACACGTACATATCGCATTATCTTTAAATAATAATTATATGACCTACTTGCCTCAGGTGACCTGACAATGCGAATAAACTGTTTCCATTGCAGTTTTGCGAAATGCACCTTTTTCGATTTGCGTGAGAAACTACCTCATGCAAGCGTAAAAACTTTTTGCCCTTTGGCCATATTTTTAATTCGCAATGTCAATTTGCGCAATTTAAAGGGGACATACCATGAAAATTTGACTTTTTCAATGTTTAAGTGCTATAATTGGGTCCCCAGTGCTTTTGTCAACCTAGAAAATGTGAATAAGATCAACCCAGTAACTTAGTTTTGGTAAACCATTCTCCACAAGCATGTAAAAAAAGGTCATTGAAATTTGGCTCTGGTGTTGTCAGAAGGGGATAATACCGCCCCTTAATCTGCACTATCCAACCACGGCACTGCCATTTAGTGCAGAGATCAGCTCATTTGCATGTTAAACACACCTAAAAAGTGACAATTTTAACATGCTATAATAAATTATCTATGATATTTTGAGCTAAAACTTCACAAATGTACTCTAAAGACACCAAATATTTATTTGACATCTTATAAAGTCTTATGAAATGTCCCCTTTAAAGGTTAATGGAAACGCAGCTAGTGTGCAGTGCATATGTGAAAAGAGAGTAATGAGGTCAGGATCAGGGCAGCAGTGATGATCTTTTTTGAGTTCATGCATATTTAAATATGAATGTAGTTCAGCAATGGTCACAAAGGTCCTAGAAAAGACATCAGCGTTTTGAATGTTCGTGTGTAGCTTTTTATAATGCATCACTCTCATCAGATATTTTACTTTTAATTGTTTGGATGCTATTATTATGTATGTTTTTAATTGGTTTGTGGTTTCTTGTATACTTTTTTGTGTCTGGTGTTAAACACTAAACAGGCCCATTGGTTTTTGTTGTGTTGCATCATTTGGTTTTCGTCTAAGTGAGCTTATGTTTAGCTCCCCATGGTGCCTGCAGTAAGCGGTCTCATGAGCTTTCAGAAGATCTTAATAGCTCCCTTGATGTGTGTAAACTCTCATACTGCACTTTCACTTAGCTGTATTGTCAAAGCAGTCCATCAAAAATTCTAGTGTTATCTCTTAATGTTTTGTGTGAATCTGACCAATGCTGTTCACCAATTTCAGTTGCAAATCTAAAAATGATCTTTTATCTTCCCTTGTGCTTATTTTGGCTGCTACTGCAGTGCTGTTTGAGTTTTTATTTACTCTGCTTTATTGTGGGCGTTTAGTCTACACTTTGCGCTCCTGTTGTCCCTCAGGGTGTCCTTTCTAGTGACTCAGTAAGCCACTTCTCTGCTCAAGAACAGCTGTGGTATAACATTAGTCTAATATTACAGATGGTCTTGAATCTCTTCTCCCCCAAGCACTGACCTGAGACCTGCTTATCCAATTAAAATCCTTTGAACTTGAAATCCTTCCAAAATACAAGGGTCCAGGATCCATTACATTATCTTGATAAGGTTAAAGGTATGATAATAATAATGGCCCAGGACATAGAGTTCAGGCCTGTTTTGATATATCTTGCATCCATGTCTGGGCCTGTTCAGTTCATTGCATAGTCACTCGTCCCAGCTGCTCTCTTTGACTCATGAAAAACCACAGGGAAAGCTCTTAAAGTTGGCACCAACAGAGCACAGCCTGCCTGGAAGCAAAACCAGATACAGGAATGTGGACAAGAGCCCTTGGTGCTCAGGGCATGGCGGAAAATATTTAAGACCAGGCCCGTGGTCAGTATTAAATTAAAAATTTATGTTTTATAGGTGTCCAGTGTGTAATTTGCTAGAAAATATCCTTGTGATGTTGGATAATCTAGTTGATATGGAGCACATATTGGGAATGTTTTTAGGAACCAACCAATAGCTGATCTTAGATATTTCATTACTGTAAAAGTATGGTGTACTAAAACCGACAGAATATTAAAGGCGGAGTCCACAATGTTTGAAAGCCAATGTTGATATTTGAAATCACCTAAACAAACACGCCCCTACCCCAATAATATCTGGACCTTCTGTTGATAGACCCGCCCCACACATACGCAACCCGGCAAGGATGTCGGTTAGTAGACACGCTCCTTACTGCTGATTGGCTATAAGTGTGTTTTGGTTGTCGGCCCGTCTCCTTTTTCAAAGCGTTTTTCAAACATCGTGGACTCCGCCTTTAAAAGTTGCGATTTTCTAGGCAGATGGCTAGGAACTATAATTTCATTCCAGTGTAATAATAAAGGACTTTACTGCTGTGCCATGGCTCCAGCAGACGCAATGATATTACACACTGCCCGAAAATAGTCCCCTTGGTAACTTTCAATAGCAGGGGACTATTTTCGGGCACTGCGTAATATCATTGCGCCTGCTGCAGCCATGTTACGGTAATGCTAATGGCCTAATCAGATTCAATGGATTATGCTAAGCTATGCTAAAAGTGGTACCGCCAGACCTGGAGAATCGGCTGAATGGATTCCAAAACGGTAAAAATCAAATGTTTAACTCTAGGGGAGCTGGAAAATGAGCCTATTTTCAAAAAAAGTAAAGTGTCCCTTTAACCCTGCAAACCAATGTCGCTGCTAACAAGACAAAGGCAAAACTGATGGAATGTGCACACCTTTGTGAAATGGATCTGTCTTGTTAGTGTCTTGACAGTTGCACGCCCCACTTTCCTGATACCCACCATTTGTTTGACCAGCTGTGCCCGAACCTATGCAGACTTGAAATATTATTAGATTTTTGAAGCGATTTGAGCCTAGAATAGAAACCGAAACAATCAAATGCGGTCTTCTGTATTTCCCATCATGTCTGCTAATGTATCATTAAGAAGGAAACAGAGAAAGATGATGAGATGAACAAAAGCTCGACAAAAGTCCTTGGCTTTTCTTATTGACTCAAGTGGAACAGAGAGATATAAATAGCTGCAAAGGGTATGTTTGAATTTGGACAGTCTGAAGAAGGAGATCGCTGGTGGGCGGGTGATTTGTATTGCACACCGAGCTGGGGCAGGCTTGTCAACTGTCTATCTATTGGGAATGGGAGGTCCTTTGGTAAAAAGTGGCTGTGGTCAGGTTTTACCTAGCAGATGAATCAAACAACGGTCGTTCGATTTGAATGCTGTCATTAGGCGGAAAGACACGCAGACTTATCACTTCCTACTACGAGTAAAAATTCATTTTAACAAGTAAATACAAAGGCTGTTGTTTGGTAACCTTTATTAAAAATTGCAGCATAGTGTATGTTTTCATATCTGATTTTAGCTGATGTGAGTTATGTTCATGATTCAAATTAAAAACATATAAATCATCTTCTAAAGAAAGTATCTGTCGAAACTCTGTACTCAAGAACTTTTGCCTCAGTAAGGAATTTACCACGAGTGAATTTTCTCCTTTGTGATGGCACATAATGTGACCCTGTACCACAAAACCACTAATAAGGGTCCATTTTCTTAACATGAATAAAAAGCTTTCCATTGATGTATGGTTTGTTAGGATATGACAATATTTGACCGAGATACAACTATTTGAAAATCTACAATCTGAGGGTGAAAAAAAAAGTAAATACAGAGAGAAATTGTCATTAGTACTTTATCCACTCACAAAAATATGTTTTGATATATTTACGGTAGGAAATTTACAAAATATCTTCATGCAACATGATTTTTACATAATATTCTAATGGTTTTTGTCATAAAATTTATAATTTTGACCAATACAATGTCTTTTTGGATATTGCTACAAATATACCCATGCTACTTAAGATTGGTTTTGTGGTCCAGGGTCACATATGTGGAATATTTTATTCATATTATTTGACCCAAATGAAAATGAGGAACTAAATTATACCAGGCTTCATGTGTTTGTCAGATTCAGTTTTTATTATCTATATGGTACTGCAGGTTACACAGGACCTGTGCTGTTTGTCACAACTAATAACACAATAACACGAATAAATTCATGTGAAATACAGTCATATTGTCAGTAAAAAAATATTTATAAGTGAGTGGTACATTTCCTTAAAGGGACACTCCACTTTTTTTTGAAAATATGCTCATTTTCCAGCTCCCCTAGAGTTAAAGGCGGAGTCCATGATGTTTGACAGCCAATGTTGATATTTGAAATCACCTAAACAAACACGCCCCTACCCCAATAGAATCTGGACCTTCTGTTGATAGACCCGCCCCGCACATACGCAACCCGGCATTTGATTTGATTTGATTGGCTATAAGTGTGTTTTGGTAGTCGGCCCGTCTCCTTTTCCAAACCGTTTTTCAAACATCGTGGACTCCGCCTTTAAACATTAGATTTTTACCGTTTTGGATTCCATTCACCCGGTCTCCGGGTCTGGCGCTACCACTTTAGCATAGCTTAGCATAAACCATTGAATCTGATTAGACCATTTGCATCACACTCAAAAATAACCAAAGAGTTTCGATATTTTTCCTATTTACATTGTGTCCTAAGAAAAAATTGATTTTCTAAGCCGATATGGCTAGTAACAAACTCATTCTGTCGTAATAATCAAGGACTTTGCTGCCATACCATGGCTGCAGGAGGCGCAATGATATTACGGAGTGCCCGAAAATAGTCCCCTGCTATTGAAAGTTACCAAGGGCACTATTTTCAGGCGCTGCATAATATCATTGCCCCTTAGTACACTGTGTAACTACAGACGACTAAAGTTTTAAATAGGAAAAATATCAAAACTCTTTGGGTATTTTTAAGTGCAATGGTCTAATCAGATTCAATGGATTGTGCTAAGCTATGCTAAAAGTGGTACCGCCAGACCTTTAAATCACATGGCGTTCAATAAAGTTGATGTTGGATCCTTCTGATGGATCTTCCTGGCAAATTAAAAGTGTCTATGTGTGGTTACCCTATCAGACATTGTGTATCCTAAAAGGATTACAAAGAAATCAGCTGCCTAGTGTCTCATGATATGACTTGCCAAAGAAGGAACCTTTATTACACCTCCTCAAAGGCATTTAATGCTCTCCTCAGCTGATGGGGTTTATCTGTATCTCCGTTCTTTACTTTAGTTGGGTGTCACTGGGATAATTATAGTAATTTTCTTTTTGGGTTTGAACAAAGGATCATGATTTAGTAATTCAGTCAAGCCCAGCATTTAAAATGCATTTTTAAAAAACTTATATTCCTTGATATATTCTTCTGATCAAGCCAAAGACAACAACAGAAATGTTTGTAACTTTTTAGACAAAAATATCCTACTGAGAAAACCAGCTAAACTCAGCATAATATGATGAGCTGGTCTCCCAGCCTGGTTTTAGCTGGTGTAGCTAGCTGGTGTAGCTAGCTGGTCTAGATGTGTTTTGGGTACTTTTTAAGCTGGATGGTCAGGGAGGGAGGACCAGTTTAAACCAGCTACCGCAACCCTAAACCAGCTTAAGCTGCTTTTAGCTGTATTTTCAGTAGAGGTTCATTTGTTATTATCTTTTAACTTAATAGAGGGTTCACAAAAATTGCACCATTGTCTGACTTCAGGAAGCCAGGTGATGCGGTTGTGTTGATTATGGTGTTAGCAGGCCAACTCTCACTATACATTCATTGAGCCGTCCTTAACCCCATGACAAGGAAAGATATGTGATGGGTGGAGCAATGACAGTACCTTTGGTTTGTGATACTCTTCTCTGTGGTGGTTGGAATTACAAACAAAAATATATTAATAAATATTTCAATCAACAATTGCAAGGAAGTATGTTTGGTAGAAGCAGATGGGATTTATTTTTTAAATGAACCCTGGAAATGTTGTAAAATAGTGAAATAAATGAAAATAAATAAGAAATGGTCAATTTACCCATAATCCTTTGCACTACTGCTTGACTAATGCTGTGTTTGAATTAGCATACCTGCATACTGCTATTATTTATTCTGCAGTATGTGGTATGTACAGAACTGTGCAAAAGTCTTTAGATACACAGATGTAAAAAAATTTAAGGATGTTTTAACCCATAATCCTTTGCACTGCTCGTTTAGACTAAAGGGTGGTTTCCTGGACAGAGATTAGCTTAAACCAAGACTAGACCTTCGTTTAATCAGGAAATATAACTAGTTTAAACAACCATGCCTTACCAAAAACATTACTATTGTGCATTTTGAGGCAAAGCAAAGGGCACTGATGTATTTTGAGATATATGTCGGTTCAAATTGTTTTCAGTTTGGACAGCCCTTACATTTATTTTAGTCTTACACTAGTCTAATCCCTGTCCGAGAAACCGCCCCTAAATGTTTGAAATTTTCATAATTTAATTGCCAATGACATTGTTAAACTAATAGAAACAGTTTAAACATTTTGGTGTAACATTCCTGTCATACACACCTTTTAAAGTATTTGCTTTATTCCTTTCTCATTTTCAGCTGGCTCTGATGGGAATAGACCTACTGTCTGCCTTAGTGACAAGATTACAGGACCGATTTCGGCCCCAAGTTGGTACAGGTATGATTACTTTTGCTGTAATCTATAACAATAATAGTTTTTCTGTCCCATTTTATTTCTTATACCAAGAGTTTTATTGACAGTATGTTTGTCTTTATTGTCTGTTTATTCATTGTTTTCTTTCATTAGTTTTGCCCAGCTTGATAGATCGTTTAGGCGATGCCAAAGATCAAGTCAGAGATCAAGATCAAATCCTGCTGCTAAAGATCATGGACCATGCAGCTTCTCCTCAGGTAGCTCTGTTGTTGTATGTTTCTGTTTAGTTTAAGGGGCCATGTTCAACCATAA
This sequence comes from Misgurnus anguillicaudatus, assembly GCF_027580225.2. Classification (NCBI taxonomy): domain Eukaryota; kingdom Metazoa; phylum Chordata; class Actinopteri; order Cypriniformes; family Cobitidae; genus Misgurnus; species Misgurnus anguillicaudatus. The sequence goes on from NC_073353.2 coordinate 30,764,868, forward strand.
AGGGGAAGGTTTGATGCGGTTTGGCTTTTTGTTTATATAACAATGGCATTTTGGGATCTCAATAAAACAAACTTCCCATGACAGGTTTCAATGTTGTAGTTTTTGAAAACTATGACTTTGAGTAAATTACCTAACCGTGAATATCTGATAGCGGTGATGTTATATGCATGTGTTAATTCAGTCTATAGGCATGCACAAGTATTACCAAAACAATATTGGCCACAGGACTGTGTTTGTGCTGCTCAAGGTGCTGAGTTTATTAAAGGATAGTTCACCAAAAAATGAAAATTCTGTCGTTTACACACTCATGTTGTTACAAACCTGTTTAAATTTCTTTGTTCTGATGAACCCGAAGGAAGATATTTTGAGGAATGTTCATAATTAAACTGTTCGTAAGCCCCATTCACTATCCATTTAACACTTCTCGAATAAAGTTTACAATATTTTATAGTCCGGAGTGTCTATTTACACTAAGTGCAAAAAGCGTCCCTTATTGGCAAATGTTATTTACACTAGGTCCGCCCACCAATGTCTGGTTGTATCCCTAAAGTTTAAAAAGATGCACAGAAATCAACCGCTTCAGTGGCGCAGACTGTAGAGCGTATGGCTTATGAAACTGGCTTTTGATGGTATGTCGCTGGTTCGAGTCTGCCTTTTGCCGACCTCCTATCACATTGAAAAGGCATTTATTTTCTATAAAAATGAAGAAAATGTTTAAAAAGTGGAAATAAAGTGCCTAACGAGTGTTTATTTAAGGACAAGTTCGGTATTTTACACTTAAAGCCCTGTTTTCAGATTGTTTATGATGAAATAGAACGGTTTTGACAGAAATTTCGACATATGCCGGCTGCCCTGAGAATTTTCGGGTGTTTTTTGTTTCACCTCCCACCTCTATAATGGTTGTATAGGTGCACTGGAAGAATCCTTCCTAAAATGCATTAAGTTTTCGTTTACAAAGACGTGAAACTCACCGAGTAGTCAGGGGTGTTCACTGATATGCTCACACAAAAATTGCTGCAAAAGATGCATTCCAACAGGTTTTATCGTAGTTTTTGTCCAACTCCATTGACTTGTATAAGATGTGCTGTGAGGTACGGTATTACTTCGCGCCGGGAACTTTGTTTGTATTCTTGCAATTGGCAAAGGTGGATTATCGCCACCAACTGGACTGGAGTGTCTATTATTCGGGTGTGAGGCGTTTGGAAAAATAGGTCCACAAGTTTACAACGAATGGTAACCTGTTGGAAAGCATCTTTTGCAGTGATTTTTGTGTGAGCATATCAGTGAACAGCCCTGACCACTCGGTGAGTTTCACGTCTTTGTAGACGAAAGTTTAATGCATTTTGGGAAGGATTGTTGCAGTGCGCCTATGTAGCCATTGTAGAGGTGGGAGGTGAAACAACAAACACCTGAAAATTCTCGGGGCATATGTCGAAATTTCAGTCAAAACCGTTCTATTTCATCATAAACAATCTGAAAACAGGGCTTTAAGTGTAAAATAACGAACTTGTCCTTTAAGGAAAAAAAAGTATTTATTGGGTAGTGTTAGGGGGTGGTGTAGGGAGGGCTTTTATTCTCCCAATAATGCAGCATCCATTTAATAATTGTAATAATTATAACGATTTACACTCCGTTACTTATTGCATCCTTTTAAGCTACAAAAATACTGAGGTGCATATAGTATCTGCCAATATAGATACCATCTAATTACCATTAACACTTATAGCAAATTTTAATAATTGTATTTATTAAATAAAACGTATTTTCACCAACTGTGAAAAGCATCTCGCTAAGAAAATGCTGATATTGTCACTTAGTGTAAATATCTTTTTTTCTTAGTTTAAATAGCATGTACAGCTGTCTGCACTAAGTGTAAATAGCATCTATTGCTAAAAAAATATGTTTTTTAACACTTTGTGTGAATAGTATCTAATGCTATTTGCACTAAAGCCGTAGACTTTATTGTCCTGGGTCAATTTTGGTAACAAACCTGCCTCATTGCCGTCTAAACAAAACTGCTTGATGCTTTCCCCGTATTGATTGTTTGCATTTATTGCTCTGTAGAAGAATGCATATGTGCCGTATTGGCCTGGCATACATAATACAATGTTTTTTTTTACTCATCTTCGCGGACCTGTGTAAAAAGGGATTTTTTCAGACAGCATTTTCATGTGTATGTGAAATATTTCATAAATGCAAGGGAAACATTTCACCTATTTTACTACAACGTTACCGTAGCCTAAAGGTCACTGCCGGGATTTTCACTGTCCTGAGTAACATTTATCAGCCAATAAATTTCTAACGTAAAGACATTATGACAGGTGTATAATAGGCAGTGTTTATATTTGTAATTATAGTATATAATTATAGTATAGAAACCAGGATTTATTCATATGTAAAGTTTAGTACACTTCACAGCCTGCATGCAACATATTGCTTATGTCAGGTTTGAAGATCTCCCTCACCTCTGAACAGAAGCTCACCTTTGGGAAACAACAATTTCATTTAGTTAATGAAAAGACCCTTAGCTCCATACAAAGACTGATCTGTTAATAAGATTAGACATCTTTTAATTGTAATGCTTGTTGCTGTTACAGTACATATGGGACAGAATGCTGGGGGGTTTCAAACACAAAAACAACAGGACCAGAGAGGGGGTTTGTCTCTGTCTAATAGCAACTCTAAACATGTAAGTACCTTTGCCTCTTTGTCAGGTTTACATTTGTTTCAGTTTGTAAATGCATTTGCAGACATTCAGTGGCTAAAATTGAGCTGCGCATTTTTCTCGAGATAAGCCTGTAAAGTCGGACTTGGCTAAGATTGTAAACCCCATGTTGTATTAATTCCCATCCCCCTCACCCAATGCTGGATCTCTTCTGTTTTTCAGATACGGTGCCCAAGGCTTAACCCTAAGTAAAATAGTACCACATATATGTAACCTACTTGGAGACCCTACGAGTCAGGTACTCACCGACATTTATTATAATGCAAGATCTTTTAAAAAGCCCTGAACCAGGTGACATGGTTTTGGTACAGAACAATGGCCTGAATGTGTGTTATACAAAGCTTTGGGGACCTCTGGTGGTGGTTTCTGATTTCGAGTCACTAAACAGTATAAATGTGCATTTAAAAAGAGATATAGTGGATAGCAAATAAGGGTAAGACTGTCATTTTAAAAATAGAAAAACTTACACTATGTATGGCATTTTTCACCTTTTATACAATTTGCATATTATGTCATATAAAATTATAACACCCAGCCATCGTTTTTAGTTTTTATGGTATATCAGATGAATTAAATAGTAGTTGAGTTATAAAGCACAATGTCAGGTGCCTTTAAAATGACTGGATTTATGAAGTTGTTGTCCGATCTTCTTCCCAGGTTCGAGATGCGGCTATGAATTCTCTCGTGGAAATATACAGACATGTCGGAGAGAGGGTTAGGATTGACCTTAGCAAAAAAGGACTGCCGCAATCACGGTAAGAGCGTTTGTATCTGTTCTTCTATTTTTTTTCCCTATTAAGTGTTTCTTAACAGACTCAGTGGACCATTTTATAAACCAGTAATGTAATTTTTCTTATTTGCTTAAAAGGGGAAAGCTATTCATACAGGTCATTAGGTCTCAATTTCCCTCCAGACCAGAATCAGTCTCTGCCCTCTTAACTGAAGTCTAATTTGGTCTCATCAGCTAACATTATGTCCCGTATCATACTGCCTGTGGCATTTAGCACAAACCTCCTCATAGCCACACTGTGGCTTTCATAATGGCTTTTGGTTTGAGCAAGTGAAAGCCTCCACCCATACTTCTCCACTGCAACCTTGGTGTGCACATGACGTTATGAAAGTAGTTTTTGATAGCTTTAGTTTGCAGATTATGGAGGAAAGGCTAACAGCATTTGCTTGTGGTCTGAATTTGTTTGTAACATCTGTTAGGCGCCCCCTCCTTTACTAGAACATGGGGATGTCTTCAGGGAACGTTCATGCATCTGCTACTTTGATCCCTTCGGTGGTTTAGTTTTAATACTCTTAAGACGAGGCTCAATTAGAAGTGTCCTGCGGTTTCATCTCGCTTAAGAGTTCGGTCTCTTCACTGTCATAATTAAAAGATACTTGAGGAATCATTTGGGGTTCCTCAGATGCCACACTGCTGGGACCTTCTGGGGCAGTCTTATAATCCTATTTTATGTACTGGTGAAACTTTGATATCATTTCAAGTTCCTTGAAACCTTTTCCTTTACTATGAGTGTGCTGAAAAATAGTCGACCGTCTTTAGAGTTACTTTAGGAAGTAAGAAAAGGTTTCAGAACTGAATGACTGCCTTAAGGTTTTCCAGAAATAAAGGACACAACTGTCACCAGCTATGTTGTCGGAGAGACTGTTTACAACCTACTATTAAGATGGGTTTTGGTCGATTGGCTCACAAGTGGACAACACTAAAATACAGGTGTAAAACGTTTTGAGCTTGTCCACTTTCAAACACATTCAAAGGTAGTCGAAAACCTATTCGACCGGATTGATTTTGTGGTGTAGACACGCATGTGGTTGAATGTGTTTGGGTAGCCACAAAAGGCAGCCTTATCTCCGCCTACTGGGATGTACAAGCACAATGTTTTAACATCGGACATGACTTCTAGTGCATAAACACAGTGTATAGCGCTATCTTTGGGCTTTCATTGTTTTAGGCTCTTTCATTTGTTTGAATTTTGCGAGCGTTTGAAAGTTAAGCAAGCTTATTTCATACAGGTATAAAACGGTGTGCAGCATTATTTACCTGCAACACAAGCAGCGTCATTTTAAAACTGCTCGCGTTTAAATGAAACTTGAGGGACTCGCCCACAGACCACCCTTTTAGTAATCAGGAAGCGGTCGAAAGTGGACAGAAGAAACGGCCTAACGACTAAAACGCATCTTAATACCAGGTATAAACAGCCCCAGAGACTCAACAGGGCCATTAACGCCCACAATGGGCTGTTAACTCTCTAGTGTTAAGATAGGCAACCATTCACACCCAATCTCAGATGACTATGTAAATGTCTATTTAAGTAAGTGTGTAAGTTTATGACTGTAAGTAAGCTTAAATGGATACTAAGTCATATGGGGTTTTTTTGTTCTTGGCCTGTAACCTACATCCTCAGCCTAAACACGATGGCTCAAAGTGCATGTGTGTGCGTGCGTGTGTGTGTGTGCTAACCACTAGGCCTAGCTAGTGCCTTTGCACTCAATTATTATTATAAGAGAAATAAAATGAATTTCACTGACAGCATGCCAGTCTGTTTCATTCTCATCTGTGTCAAAATTTTTTGGCTGTAGATCAAATCCTGTTACTATTAATGATTCCCACACAGTTAAAATGGCCCTAGCGCTGGGTACACACCAAAAGATTGTGCTGATTTCCCCCCTTCCGACAATTTTAGCTGTGTCCCGATTATCTTGATGGTTTTACAGATTATGTAATCAGATTTTCCCTCGGTGTGACTGTGAGGTGTGTTAAGAGTGTCCGAACCTGATCGGAAGAACGTCGGAGCCGCCCGATTGCGAATCGTAAATATCAAACCATCAGAAATCCTGATGTGTGGGGGGAACTCCGAAGACAAATGCGTGCACGCTCTTGACATTATCACGTGAAATTAAACAATATCCAAACAGAAAGCGAGATGATGGAAGACGGAAGCAGTCATGGTGCAGCACAAAGTGAAGCTGATGCAAAGTGAACTTGTACAGACCATGTTCCCGCTGTCTCCACTACTTCACCCAAACCCTTTTCTTTTTTTCCTTGAATTTTCTGTTAAATTATTCCTGACACTATCATTGAAATTTCTTTCTGCATATCGTCTGCCACGCTTATTCTGAAGTCTCACGAGATTTTGCGAGATTTCCTGTGTTCACAGTCGAGACTCTGGTTGAAAATCTGTTTGTGTGTGGTGTGCTGTCTTTGACACATCATGGCACATCACACACTATAGGAGCAAAACGGTTAAATCTAGGATTTTTTATCCTCATGTTTGTGGTCTATCACATTTTGAAAATCTTATAAGATGTAAATAATCTTTTGGTGTGTACCCGACATAAGAGGGATTTAGGAAAGAATCAAACCCTTGTGTATCCATATGGGTCAGTCATTTTTCTTGCTTGTTTTTATCTTCAATCTAACATGTATTATAATTTTCAAAATGTTTATTGTTTGTTTTGAGTCTAAAACACACTCTACTAAAAGCTTGACAGTTTTAAAGGGCTTGACTTATCTCTGAAAGATTGAATCTCGACAGGCAGCCTTATTAGGAGGCAGATTTAATTTGCATGGAACTCCAAAGAAGAAATCTCAGTTGAATGCTAAAGTGCTTTCAGTACACAACTTTAGCACTAAAACATCACTTTCACTTTATTCAAACAGGCATCTCATCCGTAATTCAAAAGTCTGTTGCGGTGTGGTGTGGAGTGCTGAATATAATCTTGTAGGATTAAATGTTTCGCATTTTTTTGTAGGTGTCAGCAGATATTTCCTCATTTCATATTAAATGCTTTGTTCTGTTATGCGTTAAAGGAATATTCCATTTTCTTAAAAGAAAAATCCAGATAATTTACTCACCACCATGTCATCCAAAATGTTGATGTCTTTCTTTGTTCAGTCCAGAAGAAATTATGTTTTATGAAGAAAACATTGCAGAATTTTTTTAATTTTAATGGACTTTAATAGAGCCCAACATTTAATACCCAACTCAACACTTAACAGTTTTTTTCAACAGAGTTTCAAAGGACTATAAACAATCCCAAACGAGGCATAAGGGTCTTTTCTAGCGAAACGATTGTCATTTTTGACAAGAAAAATAAAAAATATATACTTTTAAACCACAACTTTTCGTCAAGGTCCGGTCCAGCGCGACCTAACGTAAATGCGTAGTGACGTAGGGAGGTCACGTGTTACATATATAAAACGCACATTTGCGGACCATTTTAAACAATAAACTGCCACAAAGACATTAATTAGTATCAGTTGACATACAACAACGTAGGAACGGTCCTCTTTCAAGACGCTTGTAAACACTGGGGCGGAGTTTCGCGTTCGTCCTCTGTGACCTCTTGACGTCATGACGTATTGCGGTGACGTAGTGGGGTCAGCTGGCGCATCACGACCGGATCTACACGACGAGAAGTTGTGCTTTAAAAGTGTATATTTGTTTTTTTTTATTGTCAAAAATGACAATCGTTTCGCTAGATAAGACCCTTATGCCTCGTTTGGGATTGTTTATAGTCCTTGGAAACTCTGTTGAAAAAAACTGTTAAGTGTTGAGTTAAGTATTAAATGTTGGGTTCTATTAAAGTCCATTAAAATTAGAAAAATTCTGCAATGTTTTTTTCAAAAAACATAATTTCTTCTCGACTGAACAAAGAAAGACATCAACATTTTGGATGACATGGTGGTGAGTAAATTATCTGGATTTTTCTTTTAAGAAAATGGACTAATCCTTTAAAGGCAGGGTGCATGATCTCTGAAAGCCAATGTTGACATTTGAAATCATCTAAGCAAACACGCCCCTACCCCAATAGAATCAGGACCTTCTTTTGATAGACCCGCCCCGCACATACGCAACATTTTCAATGGTTTTACATACCTTGATATAGATGTAACATTTTTCAAGTTGAATAGTTTTATTTCATCAGAAAAGTTAAAAGTGAATTTGTTGTGAATATTTTATGCATTTTGGCCCTAGTTATAAGCTAAAATTATGCATTTCCATACTGAAAATCAGATATGTGTCATTTCATCCTTATGCCAGAATCCCCTTTGCAAAATCTCTGAATATGCTGGTGAATCAGCGTTGATGCCCTAAGCTCTGAGGATCTGACTCACACAGATAATCTTCTGAGAGGAATGAGGGATTCTCATGGGCTTTTACAAGTAGAAAGCATCATCTGCTCTTGGAAAGTACAGTGGATACAGTTTCAGGGTGCTGCACTGCGTGTTTCTGCTTTACGTGTGCTTATGTGCATATTTTTTATCACTAAACTTCATATGTAAGGTTCAAAAACTGCAAAGATTTTTTAAAAGCTATTGAAATGCTTTGTCAGCAGCGATAGCCAAGTTAGCGTCAACATAGTCTCGCGTAGCCAGACCTTCAATACTGAAGGTCTGGTGTTTTTCGCTGCTTTTTCTGGACAAATCCCGCCCACGAGCTGTTTGACCGACATGTCAAACAACCAATCACAGTTTGTTTCATCTAGCGTCACGTTTCGGACTCCCCACAATAACGAGCCGGCTGGCAACAAGTCGGTTATTGAAATGACCAGCCGCAACCGATTAGCATCTAAATAAACAACATTACTCACCATAGAACAACGTTGTGCACTTCATCAACAGCCACACCAATGAAACACTCCCGTTAAACATCTGTTTGAAGCATATCTCCACTTTTTAACACATACAAGCAATTCAGGAGAACTGAACTTTTTGACTCCACTAACTGCCTCAAGCAAAACTCTTGGACGTCTTTTAGAGAGTCGATGCCGCAAACTTTGCATATTTTTAAGAATCCAATGTTTAGCTGATCATGATAATTGCTCGTTATTATCCACGTGAACACTCTCTTCACTCAATGGAACGTCAGAGCTTTGTTTTCCAGGGACCGAAACTAATCGCGACACTCGCGTCTCCTGGAAATCCGTTTTTTTTTTTCAACCAATCAAAGCCGACTTTAACATTCTCACAGGGTTTCCAGAAAAGTGTACGAAAAACATCAGACGTTCAGCCAACAGTTTGTGGGCGTGACGTCTGAGGCTGAGACTAGCGTCAACATGTAAAAATTGAATGATCAGTCCTTAAAGAGTAACTAAACCCCTGGTCAGAGCCTGACTCACCCACTGGCAATATTTGAAAAATGCAAGAAAAGTGGGCAGACCCCAACGGAGATAAAGGGGACAAACTGAGCTTGTACCAAGGGTGTGGTAAGATCGTGATAAGGGTGGGTTAAGCTTGAACCTGCTTACGTAGGGTCTTACCGCTTACATTAGCAGAACAGCAACACCCAACAGGAAAATTCAACTGCAGTAGCCACCGTTCAACCTGAAGAGGGCAGCACTCCTAAGTTTTTACACCATATATTGTAGCATTGAAACACTTTATACCCAAATGTCAAAAAAGTTACTCGCATCAATGAGCAGCACTAATAAAGCCCCATTCTTACAAATCATTAACTAAAAAAAGTTGGTTTAGGGTTTAGTTACTCTTTAATAGTTTAAAGCAACACTATGTATTTTTCATGTAAAGTGACTTACAGCTCCCCCATGTGGTTGAAAAGTGGTTTCAGACACTCTTCTGCAGGCAGTGGGAGGGGCGGGGCTGTGTGCTCTACCCTCCACTGCCACTTTCAGAGTGTGCTTGTAGCAGCTAGGAGGCTGCTCAGGTTGCAGCAACAGTACATTTTGTCCAGTTAAAAGTTCTGAAATAATTTTAGAGACATTATTTAAAGGTTAAAAAACTACATAGTGTTGCTTTAAAGGTCCACTGTGTAAATTTTAGTGACATTTAGTGGTGAATTGCAACCATGGCTCACTCCACAGCTCACCCCTCCCTTTCGAAACGCATAGTGAAGCTACTGTAGCCGCCACAGGACAAACATCTCATCGTCTGAGACAACGTAGTGACAAAATGCTCTCTAAAGGACAGTTTGTCCATTAAGGGCTACTGTAGAAAGTTGGCAGCGCAAAATGGCGACTTCCATGTAAGGGGACCCGCATTTTATGTATATTAAAACGCCTCATTCTTATGTAATAAAAACAATACAGTTATTTTTGTAAAGTCTTTATACACCACTGATAGTTATGTATAGTATTTTCCATTTCTGTCAAGAGATCCTTTTAAAAGGTACACAATGCAGCTTTAAATTGCTGTATATAATTCTAAAAAATACAGTTTTTACAAAGTCTGATCTCTTTGTGATAAACAACAGATAGACTGCTTTCGCTATCATTTCACTGCGATCAATGTTGTTATATGTGAAAAGTCATGATGTTGTGTTCATAACTGTGACAGGTGCCTGAAATACCAGGCAAGCACATGAAAGCAGTTGTACTTTTTCCATAAGTGAACAAGCAAATTATAGATATTTCATAAACTTTTACTCTGTTCTCTGAGCACCTTCCCTGTTATTTTCGCAACACCTGTTTCTTCAAATTGTGTTGTGTACACCAAAGGTCATGTAGTGGAAAAATGGCATGCCTGAGCAGATTTCCAAGAGTTACTTTTCTATTGATCTGGTTACAGTTTTTCTGTAACTAAAGCAATATTTAACCTTTGTCAGCTTAGTTTTAATCAACCCTGCTTTCTGTGGTTTAATGTGTTTTTTTTACTTCATTACAGGTTAAATGTCATTTTTAGCAGATTTGATGAAGTCCAAAGAGCTGGGAACATGATCCCCTCATCTGGTTCAGGTAGGAAAAGTTTATAAATCAAACTACTGTTATATGTACCCCTCTTCATGATGTGAATGGTAGTTACAGTCCTGTTGGCATTCAAGCACTGTTAAATAATGATTGATTTGACTTTATTGGTTGCAGTAGGGTAGGCTAAAATGCATTTTTGATCAGGCTTTCCAAATATCTGCCCCTCAAGGTCCCTGGGGGTGGGATTTGGAAGACAATTGAGATTCAGTAAATATAAGAGGCTGCTATGAAGCATGTTTGTTGGAAAAACAAGAGGGAGGGCTAAATAATTCTCCTGCTCTCCCCCGAGGCCCGGCACACTGGAGTATTGCAGGATTTACACTCATTTTGCATTTCAGTAGGTGGTTGAAATGCAGTATCTTGTGGGATGTTTGGGGTCTTTTGATATCTTCCTTTGTGTGGTTGAACACTGTCGCTGAGTGAGAGTATAAAACAAATGGAGATATAATAAAAAATACTGTTATAAAAGTTTTAAGCATAAGCTTGTGTGTATATTAAGCTTACAGATTAACAATATTGATCTGTTTCAGTAATGCGAGTTGCTAAATGCTCTTTAGTCTTTTAGTAATTGCTGTCTGTGCAAAAATATTAATAGCGTTATATTATCGGAAATTTCTGTCTTTTCCTCGGCTTACATTTAGTGTAAATCTGTTGCATGAGGGCCGGCCTATCCGGAGTGTCTTTCCTGTGCCAAGATCTCAGTTGGGTGTAAAAAGGTTTTTCCAATCCATCGTAGAAAAACTCCATTGGTGAATAAACTTTTTTTTTAAAGGAGAAAAATAAACAAACAAACAAACAGATGCAGGGATTAACTGTATGTCCATTCCGTCCCATCCATGAAGAGGGAAATCCTTTCTAAATCCCTTATTTTTTAAAGAATTGGGTGGCTTTTGTCTCGGGTGCAGTCACAAGACCAAAGCAGCAGGAAGGGAAAGGGAGGGAGAGGCGGAGAGCCGAGCGAGAGAGTGTGTGTGTCGAAAAAACTAGAGCTTTGTTGTCTGTGCAGTCTCTCCATGTGAATTGAAGAGACGCTCGCTCTATGACAACAGGAGAAGGTAAGACAAATGTAATGTCAGGCAAATGAAGGTAGCATTGGGTACTGGTAGTATTAAACCTGCAGCTGCTGGTGTGCACAGGGGACTGACTGTTCATCGGTCTGTTTTCGTTTTGGAGATGAGAACGTGTGCACTATTTTGATGTGATATTATTTTTGGTTTTCCGCTTTTTTGGTGTCTGTGGTTGGCATGTTTGTCATGTACAGGCATTGCTGATGTTATCTAACTTTGGAGGAATAAAGTCTCTAATTTTTTAATTCTCATGGATTAATGTAAGATTAAAATTGATTTGCAAATGAAATGTTAATTGTTGCACACACAGTGTTAGTCCAAAAATGCAATGTGTGCTTTTAAGAGCCTGTTATAATTTGCCTTTCTTTTAGTTTCACTTTGATTTTACTATACTTTACATTTACATTTTTGCAGTTGGCAGACACTTCTATCTAAAACGATTACACACTTATTTGTATTAGGATTAAACATGTTGTTCATTTTGACTGAGTACTCCACAGGTGAATGAAGTCCTAAGGGGGCGGCGGAGGAACTAGGGAGAGTTTTTCTTATTTTAAAAATTTTTATATAGGTACACACACATCAGACGTCTTTGTGACTTTTACATTACATTTTTCATCATGAGTTTTGTATTTTTAAAGCTGGTACATCATCCTAAATTAATTGCAAAGTCACTTGTTGACTAATAGTAAACAGGTGTTTTAGCCAGCTCCTTGTTTCCTGTCTGCCATTATTGGACAAACTGAATAATCCAGGTGTGCCTGACCTCAGTAGTCACAAACAAACTGATTAATCCAGGTGTGCCTGACGTCAGTAGTCACAACAACAATAATCAGACACACCTGGATTAATCAGTTTGTCCAATAATGGCAGACAGGAAACAAGGAGCTGGCTGAAGTTCAGGAAGTAGTGCAGCTGGGCATAAAGCCTATTAAGAAAAAAGGCTTCCCTGTCAATGACGAGTATTTCCGGCAATCCGTAATACTGCTATTATCCACCAGGCGGTGCTCTTCCGCAACTTATAAAACCCGGAAGTATGGCTAGAGCAAACAGCTGCATGTCCGTGTATGTTTTGAGGATCGCTCTGAATCTGATCTCTATCAAAAATCCTTCACAAAAATTTTATTATCTCAGCTTTTTGCTCAGACTTTGGTGTTTTTGAAGAAACCTACCTATATTTGAGAGGTGATAAAAAGAGAACTAATGAAAGTAGGATGAAACTTTTTTGTTTGTTTGAAAGCAGAGGGTCTGTTCTTTCATTTGATGTATTGTATGTTTATATATTTAAAAAAGAACATTTTCTGGATGGCATTAAACTTTTGTAAAAATCATTAAAAATGCTGGCACTGGTTGGCAACTTAAAAAAAAATGCTGGCAGGGAAAGAGTTAATATAATGGTCAACAAGTTATTTGGAAATCCAAATATGTCCATAGATAACACAGCCTATGTTTACCGTATTAGTTTCTATATGTTTTTCTCCTGTGAATCCACAGTGATGCAACAGTTTAAGGGTTACTGGTCAGATACATAATATTTCAGATGTTCACCTATAACCAAGCAACAACTATACCATAACACTGGCAAAATCTCTACTGCATTTAGTGTAGTAGCACTGTCTGTTTGTCTCAGGAGGATACACTGTGGAAAGTGATATGTGATATGCAGGGATTCACGTCTTAATACTCTAAAAGACACGTGAGAGATGCAGTGACATTTTACTTTAAATACTTCATACAATCAAAGAATGTGCAAACGTTAGCCGTGCCTCTCACTTGAAATTGGAATCACAGTTAGCAGCGCAGCTTTGTATGAGATTAATGGATGAAGCCAACGTGACGGGGGAAGAGTTCATGTCCTACAGTACTGTTATGTAAACATGTCACCCGGGTTTTCGAACTTTTAGGCTGACTTTCCCAAAGTCACTTTGACATGTTATGCTGTGTCGTCACTGTCTGGGCAGCAGCTATAGGAAGTTGTCATTTGACACAATAGCAGTACTGTGGACTAAAGGGATGGGGGCATGTGGAGAACACCGGTTTTTCAGGTGTTTTCACAGGTGAGGTAAACAAATTATATTGGTTTAGTATTAAAACATGGAGTGTCTTAACATGTACAGTATGTATACCAATAAATAACCTAATTTGTAAAATAATTTAAATAGGGCTGGGCCAGAATATTCGATTATTCGTTCGGTCTGCTGCCATTTGATTTAAAATTTTAAGATTCGAATATTCTTTTTTTGTCTCTCTCAACATTATTAGGATTAATGCAGAGACTGCCGAGCCGGAAGTGTGCTTTACACTCCTGCTCTATAGACCGTTTCATCGGGCACACGTGCGGTGACGCGATAAGCGTCTGGTCCGAACTTTATTTCCGGTTTCTGTTTGTTTAATGGTCTAACTAGTTGCTGAAACAACCCAGTCTCACCCCATGTCGTCAATATTTGACGACACTTGACCATTCGTCAATATGTGACGCGGAGGGTATACCTTTCGCGTAATTTTTTGACAAACTGGGGACTTCAATACTATTACGTACGTTGCATTCTCTTCTCCTATTTTCTTACCATTTTCGCGTCGGTTTAGGGTTAGATTTACATAATGACATCCCTACCCAAATCTAACTCTTACCCCAACGCCAGGTGACAACTGTTTCTAACCCCAACGCCAGGTGACAACTGTTTAATTTCGCGTACACTGTTTAATTTCGCGTACACTGTTTAATTTTGCGTAATCTAACCCTAAACCGACGCGAAAATGGTAAGAAAATAGGAGAAGAGAATGCAACGGACGTAATAGTATTGAAGTCCCCAGTTCGTCAAAAAATTACGCGAAAGGTATACCCTCCGCGTCACATATTGACGAATGGTCAAGTGTCGTCAAATATTGACGACATGGGGTGAGACTGTGTTAGCTGAAAATATACTCTTAAACAAATGTGACCAGTCACGGAAAGTAGGGACACAAGTCGGATCTGGGGCATTTTGAGTTATTCATAGATTCTGAAAGTGCAGATTCTAAGCTTTCCAACGATGTGTAACACATGGAAATCTGATAAGATTTGGAGAAGTTATGGCCATTTGAATGTAACACATTCAAGAAAGAGAATGCTGAGAAATTTGAGAAAGAAAAAAGTTAACACTTTCCCTTTTCCCTGGCTGGAGAGACAATAGGGCTCATTTACATCTCATTTAGCTAAGCCATACCCCCTGTAAAGCCGTTTTGAGATACAGAGGTTCTACCATCATATGTAGTAACGTTATTTTATTACAAAAGTCCGAATGACAAAATGCAAAAATAAACAGGACTTTGAACGTTACCTTTGCGGGGATCACAAGTCGAATCCAGTCTGTTTCAGATGTGTGAATCATCCAATGATTTTTGTCCACAAATGCGTATAATCCGTGAAATATAGATATATAGTCTATTTCGCATGAACTTCTGGTAATACAATATAATATACAATCTGAGGACTATTTACACCGTAACATGTAAGGGTATATCAGATTACACTCCGGTATTAAACACATGAACCCGCCTTCAAAGTTTGTATTTAAAATAATAGATAATCCAAAAACAGCACCGTCGAAAACGTGAAGTCCTTAAGAGATGTTACCAATCGCTCGCTCGTTCCTCCATCAGCCAATGACTTCATGGAAAATATTGATAGACAAAACATGTAGCCAATTATATAAAGAATACAACGATCTCTGTGTAACTTCTGTGTGTTTGGACAAATAACAGTCAGCCGCATCACTGACTTTATGGGGCGCCGCAGACGTGACGTCAGAGTACCGCGAGAGCGAGTCGAAATTAAACTACTCCGTAAGATTTCTTAAAGAGCTCTCGCGGTACTTTGACGTCATCCGACTGCGGCGCCCCATAAAGTCAGTGACGCGGCTGACGTATATGCGGTTGACTGTTATTTGTTCCGCCCCCGCTTCTTTTATATTTCTTTTGTTTTGTGCGCCCGAGCTTCATTTACAGTCTGGGGAGACGCACGCTATAAGTTTGAAAAAAAAAAAATAAAAATAAAACTCAGCAAACATGTCTAAGTTACAGAGCAGCCACGTCACTACAGTCACGTGACTTCACGCTCGAGCCGGAAGAGAAGAAAATGCTGAATAAAGTCGTAATTCTTGCTATTTTTGGACCAAACTGTATTTTCGATGTATCAACACAATTTTACTGACCCACTGATGTCACATGGACTACTTTGATAATGTTTTTATTACCTTTCTGGACATGGACACCATACATAGATTTTCAATGGAGGAGACAGAAAGCTCTCGGACTAAATCTAATGTTAAAACATCTTAAACTGTGTTCCAAAGATGAATGGAGGTCTTCCGAGTTTAGAACGACATAATGGTAAGTCATTAATGACATTATTTTCAGTTTTGGGCGAACTATCCTTATTCAGTAGTCACGCTGTTTCCTTTGGGGGCGGAGGCGAAAACACAAGCTTATACAGTATATGTAAATATACACACAGACAATGACGCCCCCCGCTGCACGCTAGAATCTCCGGAAAACAAGCCTATTTTAACCGCAAAATGTACGCTTTTAAATATACATAAACTGCTATCTCAAACATGGAGAGGCTTCTTCGTGATCTCAACTAACAGATTCTGCAATAAAACGAAAATCACAAATTTTGAAAAAAAAACTTTGTTTCTCATTTTCTCGAAACTTGTGCTGCCGACTTGTGTCCCTGGTTTCCGTGACGGGTCACAAATATCAAATGTTTTGGGTTCCTACGTGTTGTTTATTTTGCTTGTTATATAAATAAATTACTTTAAAAGGACTTTGTTGTTATTTATTCTTCGCGTAGTTTACCGGAAGTTACGTGATGACCACGAAAAGCCACTTGTTTATGTTGTTACTGCTGAAACCGTCTATAGGTGGCAGTGTGGCACTGAGAACCTTTCCACCAAACCCCACAAGAAGAAGATCGCACTCATGTTTGGCTAGGCTGCAAAAACGTTAATAATGTTGTCAAAAACATTTAAATTTAGACCTAATTAAATTAACTACAAAACAGTGTTTGAGAAAAGATGCATATACATACATTTTTTAAATAAAAAGTATCATACTGCATTATGAATTTTAGCTGTACTGACCATTAAAAAACTGGTGATTTCCAAATATGATCCATTTTAATAACGCTGCTTATGATAGTCATCACTTTGTCGCACATGTAAACACACTCAAAGTCTGCCTTTAGTCGCATATATGAGAAATCTGAAGGATTTCTGCAAAACATAGACATGTGCTTCTCCAAATCGAAGTTGACAGGTCATGCAGAAAAGATTAACACACCCCCTTACTCCAGCTAAAATGACACATCTCTTAAAGCAGTGTCTGCGATATTAAAGTCAGCTCCAGACTTTTGTCACTTTGTGAGGACACTGCTCATTTCTGAGTCAGTTTGTGAAAGTAATGAGAGTAAATATTATCTCACCACTGCCCTGCTAAGTAAATACATAAGTTTGAATCAATACCATCTGTCATCATATTGACACAGAGCCTGGGCTTTTTCTAAGCTCTGCGAATAATTGTTTTTTTTTTTTTTAAAACACTGATGTACTCCTTCGGTTCTTTGGGGAAAATTTTGCATAGTCATTTATAAATTGGCTTAATCTACAAACAGCATGGAGCAGTTACAGTAGATTCTGCCTATGCATCATATAGATGTCATATTGCACAGAAGAAATTTGACAGTAACTGAATAAAAACAGTAACACTAAGGTTGTATTTGTTAACATTAGTAAATGCATTGGCTAACAATAAGCAATATAGTTTTCAGCATTTATTAATCTTTGTTAATGTTAGTTAATGCCAGTGCAGTTGTTCATGTTAGTTCACTGGCATTAAAGGATTAGTCCATTTTCTTTTAAAAAAATCCAGATAATTTACTCACCACCATGTCATCCATAATGTTGATGTCTTTCTTTGTTTAGTTGAGAAAAAATTATGTTTTTTGAGGAAAACATTCCAGGATTTTTCTCATTTTAATGGACTTTAATGGACCCCATCCCTTAACAGTTTTAATGCAGTTTAAAATTGCTGTTTTAAAGGACTCTAAACAATCTCAAAAGAGGCATAAGGGTCTTATCCATCGAAGCGATTTTCATTTTTGGCATGGAAAATAAAAAATGTGCACTTTTAAACCACAACTTCTTGTCTTGTGATGCGCCAATGCGACCTCAAGTAAAACGCCATCACGTCAAGAGGTCACGGATGATGTATTGAAACTCAGTGTTTACAAGTGTGGAGAAAGAGGACCATTCTGACATTGTTGTATGTCGAATGATACTAATTAATGTCTTTGTGTCAGTTTACGGTTTAAAACGGTCCGCAAATGTGCGTTTCATATATGTAACATGTGACCTTTCCACGTCATTACGCAATTACGTGAGGTCGTGCTGGCTCTTCACACAGCCGAAGGAAGAAGAGAAGTTGTGGTGTAAAAGTGCATTTTTTTTTCTTGCCAAAAATGACAATTGTTTCGCTAGATAAGACCCTTATGCCTTGTTTGGGATCGTTTAGAGTCTTTGAAGCTGCGTTGAAACTGCAATTTGGTGTTGGGGTCCATTTAAAGTCCATTAAAAAGAGAAAATCCTGGAATGTTTTCCTCAAAAACATTCTTCTTCTTCACGACTGAACAAAGAAAGACATCAACAGTTTGGGTGACATGGTGGTGAGTAAATTATCTGGATTTTTTTTTTTAAAGAAAATTGACAACTTTTGATTTTAAAAATGTGTTAGTAAATGCTGAAAATAACATGAACTAGGATAAATTCTGTAGAAGTACAGTATTGTTTATTGTTAGTTCATGTTAGCTAAATACATAACAAGTGCAACCTTATTTTAAAGTGTTACCAAACTAACATTATTAAAGGAGTAGTTTAGACAAAAATGAGAATTCTGACATTATTTGCTTACCTTTTTATGTAATTCCCATAAAGTAAATGAGAACGTATGCCGTCAAGTTTCGAAAATGGCAAGAAGGCACCATAAAGTTTTCCTGAATATTGTAAAAATTATTGAGAATCTTATCTGATATAGTTTTATTTAAAAGGAAGAAAACTGATTTTAAACTAAATTAAGTAAGTTAATCAATCTTTTTCATTGAACTTTCAGCAGGTGTTTAGTGCCTTCTGCAATCTCCAGATAAGACACTACCATCTTTGTATTCGAGTGGCACGTGGAGAGGAAACATTTTAAATGAGCCATTTCTCCCCATATTCCTATTTAACCAGTTATTTGAGAGCTTGCTGTTAGATTGATTTTCACAGCAGTTAAATGATGCACCATTTCATTTTTTTAAAGCCAATTATTTGAGTTCACAGAGCGTAAAATCTTCAGCTCCGTCTATACACGCCGACACAGACCTGCTGTTGTTATATCTCAAATCAAAGCAAACTGGTATCATTAAGCAAACTGGGAGATTAGAATTACAACCTACAGCTGATACTTCCATAAAATGAGTTTTTTGTGTTGTTTCTGTCTATGACTGTAAATACCTACCTGCCCACATGCTGTCTTATGAAAGGTTCCCTTGTAGACATATCATACTTGTCTTCAGTGGTTTTGCGCACACTGCGGCAATTGCATGCCATTGGGGTCTAATCTGCTGTTGTCACCCCCATTCACCAATAATGAGGGGTTTGTCAGCAGCCAACATATTTCACAGCAGTCATTATAGCTCTTGAAAGTTGCAGTGTCACTGTGTTTCCCTTAAAGATCTCTATTGAATTGTCATTGCTCTGGTAAATACAGAGATCCATATTTGAAACATGCAGGCTTCTACCCTCTTATAAAAAGATTTTTGTGAAGATGCATTGGTTAGGCATGATTGATGTACACTTTGTTTTCAAAGAAATGGTGGAAAATTGTGTTTAGTGGTCAGTTTGGTTAATTTGGAGAGATGCATCAGTATTTTACATTTCAACACAAAGGTTTTCCATCCACCGAGGATTTATCAATGTGTAATTTTATTCTGGAATAGCAACATTGGCTCAACCTGTAGTATGAGATTGAGGACGGGCGAAAGTTTTACCAGCCATGGAACATAAGCATATTGAACCTAATGGCTCTCTGGAAGTGGGAACATTAGTGTGGAAAGATTCATGTGGCATTTTTAAATATATTTTGATAATGTTTTAGGACTTTCTATTCATAATTACGAAATCCTGGATGAAGATGGGTAAATTATGTCATAAAATACTATTGGTCAGTGTGTATTGATCAAGTGATCAACAAAAAACAACTCGGACACTTCAACTGTTAATGGCAAGTAAAGAAGAAAAATATAAAAGCAACAATATCATGATGGTGACAGCACAGGACTCGAGCAGCAGATTAGACTTATCCTGTCGCTCCTTCCTGTTCAGAAAGACTGGACTGCCATCTCCTTCCTACCAGACTGCTGGAATGTTCAAACTTCCGCTCTTTTAGGGTTTGACTACAGCATATGTCCAGAATTTAGATTAATCAATGGCATTTGAATAACCTCTTTTAGACATCTTTATTTTTTTTTAATGTAATAGATTTGCCAGACGCTTTTTTCCAGAGTGACTTACAGTGCAATACAACGTATACATTTTTTATCAGTATGCGTTTTTCCTGGGTTCGAACCTGTGAGCTTTTGTGCTGCTAACGCAATGCTCTACACCAGAGGTTCCCAAACTTTTCATTTAGCGACTCACTTAAACAGGTACAATCTATCCCGAGACATATGACTCTTTTATGAGTGTATTTTTATTTTCCTTGTCATTTTATTAATACAATGTAAGTTTAACTGCAATATCAAAATACCTTATGGTATATCAGTGGCGGAGTGGCCATCGGGAGAGTCAGGACATTTCCCGGTGGGCCGGTAGTGTTTTGAGGCTGCAAGGGTCGTCTGATAATAGTTATACATTGCGAGTTATAGCAACCCCGTCTGGCGGCTTGATGTGCGGCCGCTTCCCGCTGGTCAAACTGTGCAGCCTCTTTGCTCAACATAAAAGTGCTCAACCTGTTCGACAGGGCCAACCATGTTTAGGATTTAAAAAAATACAGGGGGATAATTGAACGGCGCTCCCCAAATGGCATATAGCCTGTCGGCCTTTGATGTAAAAAGCCGCGCCGCTGAATGCCTGTTTATTGGAGTACATATGCGGTCGGATTGATCCATCAAGCAGATAGACTATTTGATAGTAAGTGTGGATTAAGGATGTTTAAAATCTCTAGCTTGGTGGTCAGTACATTAATTGATCAAATCAGCACATTTGCAAATGTTTGTCTCCATATGGCTATATAATAAATAAAAATAAGAAGGGTAACTTTGCAGTATCACATTATATATTTCCTACTATGTGATTTTCATATTACATATAACAGCATAATGAAATGAAATAAAAGACAAGGAAGTATAGGATTGGCATGTAAATTGTATTATTATTACCGGAAAACCAGCAAAATAACTGAAATAAACTCTGAGGTAAATGCGCCAAACACGTTAAAATAAATGAGCAATAGCAGTGGAAAAAAACATTATTATCTCTCAAAACTTTATATGACAAAAATTATATTTAAAGGAAAAATTCTTACAGTTTTTCAAAGATGTAAAGAAAGTATTCCATATTACTCCCATTTATGAGCGCGTTCATCTCTGGTCTCGCTCTGTTATGTAATAGCTGATTGACAGGTGCGCATCTCCGTCTTTCAAACAGGTATCATTTTGTATAGTTACTCATTTAGGAAAATTATCCATGATTTGATGATTTTATTATATTATTATGAAAATGTTTTTTTTTTTGCAGATTGATTACGATTTGTATTACCGTAGTTTTACTTTAAATACAAGACCTTTTTTTTACCACGGTGGGCCGGTGGTATAGATTTTTTTGGTCCCACTCCGCCCCTGTGGTATATCATATCAGAATTAATTGATTATCGTTAGTTGGACTAAACTGTTTATTGTGTCACCACCAAACCACTACTACAGCCAAGCGGCTTTGTGCGACCCACCTAATCCCACTGTGCGACCCACAAGTGGGTCCCGACCCACAGTTTAAAAACCCCTGTTCTACACAATTCTTAATGCTGTACCACTATTACTGGGTACACATCAAAAGATAATCAGGCTGATTTTGAGCCGATTTCCCCCCTTCCAACACTCCTAGCTATGTCCAGATTATCTTGATGGTTCTACAAATTATTTTATCAGATTTTCTTTGGGTGTGTTAAGAGTGTCCGAACCTGATCGAAAGAACGTTAGAACCGCCAAGATCACGAATGGTAAAAATTAAACATGTTTAATATTTACGATCAGAAATCCTGATGTGTGGAGGGGAACCTCGAGGACAAACGCGTGCACGCTCTTAAAATTATCACGTGAAACGAAACGATATCCAATCAGAAAGCGAGATAATGGAAGACGGAAGTTGATGTGGACAGCAAAGACGGACCCTGTTCCCGCTGTTTCTGGTTGAAAATCTGTTTGTGTGTGGTGTGCTGTCTTTGACACATCATGGCACACTAGGATCTAGGATTTTTATCCTCATGTTTGTTGTCTATCACATTTAGAAAATTTTATAAGATATAAAAATCTTTTGGTGTGTACCCAGCATAAGCTGTAGAGGAACATGTCTGTCTAAACCTGACTAACACTAGTCAAAAAGTTTTTTGACTTGGACTTAGAGGTCTTTTTTAGGGTTCTTGCTGTGAAAATGGGTGCTTATTGTAATCAACATATATGCAAGTTAGTGTGATGGGAAGGCTTTAGTAGTGAGTGGTCTAGCCACCATGTGAAACACTAATATGAGTGCACTTAGAAAATGTTTTTCTCGTGTGCTCTTTCAGCCAAGATCAATCCGCTTGACCTGTCACCACCAGTTGATTAAATGTGTTTTTGATTTTCCCAAAGTTCCCTCTACATGATGTTGTAAACAACTGACCTGTTTTCTTGGCTCAACAGATAAGAACTTTGATGACGAGGACTCAGTGGATGGGGGCAGGTCCTCCTCCTCTTCATCATCTAAGGGCTTCTCCAGCAGCAGAAGAGGAGGCAGCATGGGCTCAATGAGACGACCCAGTTCTGCCTCTGGATCCAGAGCTGCAGGTTAGACCACAGCCTAAAAAATCTAAAGCCAAACCTTGCTCATTATAGAAACCATTAAATGCTGCATAACTTGTAGTTTACCAACATATAACCCTAAGACAGTGGTTCCCAAACTTTTTCAGCGTGCGGCCCCCCTTGTGTACAGTGCATTCCTTCGTGGCCCCCCAAAGAAAATTTGTGACAAAAAACTGTTCTAAAACTCAACATTTTAATAAAAAAAAAAACATTAAATTATACAAAAAATTAGTCCTTTTGGTTAGTAGCCTTATTTTTTAGGTTTAATTACACAGAATTCATGATAAATTAATGTATTTCATAAAACTGGGCCCCCCCTGGCACCATCTTGCGGCCCCCAGTTTGAAAACCACTGCCCTAAGAGATACAGAGAAGGCAGTGGAGATGAATGGGGCTGGCAGACAGACATTTTAAGGCACTGTGAGTGAAATAATATTTTGTGATATTATTTTCAGGGAAGGATGTCAGTGCAGGAGCCGTGGATGAGGAGGATTTCATCAAAGCTTTTGAAGATGTTCCTGCAGTACAGGTAAAGCTGCATGTAACACCATATTATCGCCCGATTTAATAAATATTATCTGTTTATTTTGCACAGTGTATAATAAGCAAATTTGTTCTCTATTTTCAGATATATTCCAGTAAGGAGTTAGAGGATTCAATGAATAAGATCCGTGAGGTTTTATCAGATGACAAGCAAGACTGGGAGCACAGAGTCGTCGCCGTAAGTTATTCTGTTTATTTTTAAAAGATTCAACTTGAACAACATATCTTGCCACTGAAAAACTTCTTACATCGTGTATTCAGCTGAAAAAGATGCGATCGCTGCTTCTGGCTGGTGCAACCGAACATGAAGGTTTCCTTCAACATCTCCGGCTTTTAGAAGGTGCCTTCAAGCTCTCCGCTAAAGATCTTCGGTCCCAAGTGGTTCGCGAGGCCTGCATCACGTTAGGGTATGGAGCTGCTCTTCGTTACCTTCTTATCTTCCAAACACTTTATCAAATCTAATCGATGAGTGTGACAGTTTTCTGACAGAAAAGATCAACATATTAGTTGTGAGGTATGACATCCTCTACAAAAACTGAATAATTTTTTGTCAGCTAGTGGGACCTTTAGATGTTCATTTGTAAAAGACACACTTCAAACAGCAGTGTAATATTTCCATAAATCCATACACTCCATCACAGATACTGTCTCATCTTTAAACCAAGCAGTTTTAAAATAGTAAATAAAGTTGCGGGTCTCTATGATTGAGCATGGCTCCGTGTGGGTCTTTAATTATGCTGGGTCTTAATGTGTTTCTAATGGAGTGGAACAGAACTGACTGGACCATGCAAGACAGCTCTTCTGGTAAAGTGCAGTCTAATGATGGATGTCTAAACAAACTCCATGGCTTAATGTCACACAAATGTGATGCATTTCCATGTAGAAGTCACCCCATACTTTATCCAGTCTCCGTGTCTTGTTGATTGGTGGGTTTTGCTGTGTCGCAGGCATCTGTCCTCAATACTGGGAAATAAATTTGACCATGGGGCTGAAAGCATCATGCCCACGCTGCTCAACTTGGTGCCCAACAGTGCCAAAATCATGGCCACATCCGGAATGGCAGCCATCCGCCTCATTCTCAAAGTAAGACATTAGATTTTCTTTTATTACTTTTTATTAACGTTATAAAACTTATAAACTTTCTGTCTACTTCCTACCTTTCAAAGCAGCATTATAGCCCAAAATGCAACCTAATCAGTGAATTTTAATGCTTGACATTGGGAGCAAATTTGCGCCACAAATTGTAAGTGCACTTTATTTTGTCCTTTTTTGTGTTATAGCACACACACTTTCCACGCCTTATCCCGATTATCACAAGCAACTGCACTTCCAAATCCGTCGCTGTTCGAAGGTAAAGTCAACCTCACTAAATAATCTAACTAAAAATCTGAGTTGAGTAATGGCAAAAAAACATTTATTATTGTATATCTATAAAGAGATGTTAACTACAGCTACTTTGTTTATCCCATATCAGACGATGTTACGAGTTTTTAGACCTGTTATTGCAGGAATGGCAGACACACACTCTGGAGAGGTGAGTACAGACAGTGAAAAATGACTGATGCTATACTGGGAACAAAGATCCATTAGCTTTTGTGAAACCCCAAGATGAATCTCTCTGAACTTAGTATGTGCTTATTTCTTCTGCGGCCAAACCATCGGCCCCTCCCCTTCTTGTTTTTGTGACATTTAAGTAGCGAAAACGTGTGTTACTTATCAAAGCTTGGCTGAGCGGGCAGCTGATGACTCTTTTCGCGGGTTGAATTGATGAGCCAAGGATGTGTGGCAACCATGCGTCCCCTCCGTTTCCATGGCAATACTGCCAAGAGCGCTTTTATAAGGAGAGCTGGGCTTCCCAACTCCTTTCTTTTCCACTGTGTTGCCTTTAGAGAACTGGGAAAAGGTTCGGCGCCAGGTTCAGAAAGTTTCAAAGGAGTTGTATTCACTGTTGCCTCTGAAGACTATAAGAAACTGTATTTGACATGTTTCCCTACTACCCCAGACATGTGGCGGTTTTAACCGAGACCATCAAGAAGGGGATCCATGATGCTGACTCAGAGGCTAGATCTGTGGCCAGAAAGTAAGTGTTTTTTGGTTGTCTAAACAGCACTTTGTACATTTTGCATTTGTAGTTGTTTACTTAAATAATGCATATGAAATTTTTATTGATGTAAACTATTTTTATTGTCCTATCTTCGGGTCTCTGGTAATGCAAGTTTCTTTCTGTTGATCTTGCTTTTTGTTATTCCTTATAATAAGAAAAGTTGTTTTTCTTCCTATAGGTGTTACTGGGGATTTCATAGTCATTACAATCGGGAGGCTGAGCTTCTGTTTCAGGCGTTGGAGTTGACCTATCAGAAGGCCCTCCAGTCTCACCTAAAGAGTTCAGACAGCGTCGTATCTCTCCCACAATCTGACCGCTCGTCCTCCAGTTCTCAAGAGAGTCTAAAGTGAGACATGCATGCCTTTCACTTACGTTTTCATATAACAGATGTAAATAATTGTCTGTTTCCAACATATACCAAATTAATCTAGTTTAAGTTAGCATGCTGAACAAGCAAGACGTTTGGAAATTTTCTGCTGGTCTTTTGTCACATGATTTTTCATCTCTGTGGTGTTATGGAGATCACTCATACCATCAAAAAGTTATGGCTACAAGTCATGTTAAAGTTGTTTTGCTGAATTTGACTAAAGCATGTGCACAGATTGATGGTTCTGTATCCTCCGTATATGCAGCAGTGGTCTTATTTTCGGCATTGGACTACAGCATCGGTTAAATTCTGTCTGTGTTGTTCAGAGCGAGTGAGATTAACTTGTATTAGCAGCGGGGTGATGAGTACTTGCTCTAATGAGTCTGCTACCAGTTTCTCAACACAAAAACATCAAACAGTGCTGTCTTGGTTACCAAAACGCAAAAGTGCCCTGTACTGTCAAAGCACATTTTAACATATGTTTTAATGTTGTGAAGTTGGTATTGCTAAGCTAGTGTGATATTAGAGCTGCACGATTCTGTATAAAATGAGAATCACTATTCTCTCATGATTCTCAAGAACTTTGTTAATTTTAAAGACTTACAACTCCTGAACATTAGTTTAACATTAGTTTTTACAGGCGCAAAGAATTATGCTTCTGAAAGTTTCAAATAAGGGTAGATAATCTTTAAATTCAGTTAATGTTAATTGTAGAGTGATTATGTATTCATTTTATTAAAAGAAAACAATTAAAATCTACATTTTAAGTAGCCTAAATAAGAAAACGAATACGTTTTGGTGCAAATTGCTGCCACATGGATTGACATTACTTTATGGTGACGCGGTTCGGCGGCAACCAATCGGAAGGCGCAAACCTTTGCTTGAGAGGATTCCAGAGAATGCATTCGTCAGAAAGTTTTTTGACGCTCTCTCTGGCAGCATGAACATCCATCGGGTGAATAAATCTACATGCACGCTTAAACTTCACGCCCACTAGAACACTTGGGCCAAATACAGAAAAACGTAATGTAAGTAGTCAAGTGGTCAAGTGCAAAGACAGCAAGTGTGGTTATTTGGACGCAGCCAATATTTCCCCATGTGCTAAAAACTTTTTCGGAAGGCAAAGATCCGGAATAAGATCCTCTTTTTGGTACTAAAACAACGTCAGGGTTCTTGTTGGATGTACCTGCGCATCTGACTTGTGCAATAATAAATGTGACGTCAAGACGTCATTTTGGCCGCTGTGAGTGCGTGTTGTCGAGAGAACTGACGAGACTGCGTCTTTCCTCCTCGAAAATATAATTACCTGAATCATCAAAAGGCTGGATTAAGAGCGTTTGGGGGGTCGAATCGAGATCACAATCTTTTAACGATTAATCGTGCAGCTCTATGAGATATAAAAAGAAAATTAATTTATGTAAGATGTTATATGTTGTAATGTTATAAGTAGATTTAGTGTATTGTGTAAATGTTAATTTCAACTTATGCTCTGCAGTATAATTCAAATTTTTTTTGCAGAATTGGGCATGCCTGAAATTAAAAGAGTCATCTACACACATACTTTGGAGAAACTAATGAAAATGTTGTTATTTTACAGAAAACTTTTATGCTCCACTATATATATATAATTTTTTTATATATATAAATTTGATAATGCAGTTTTGGACCCGCCAGCGAGTCCGCAGAGTGAAAGGGGTTTTAAAATACGGCAACATGAATATTGTGAGGATTTTTTTATTGTAAAATCTCTTAATTTAATGTTTTTTCTTTTGCGATTCCGGTATGAGAGCATTAAGACAGAGATGAGTTTATTGCATCCCTGATTAAAATTTAGTAGCAAAGAAAAAAGCCATTATAAAATATAGCCTTTTTAAACCATTGAAATAACTTTTTGGATTGGCTTGTTTCTGGTTCTCTGTGTTTCTCAATCCGAAGGCTGCATACATCAAGACTGTCTTATTTAAAAAATATTAACAATTTTAAAGTTGACTTTTATTCCTAGTTGATCGTAAATTGTTGTAAGATGCTTATGACTTACAATTGTAATGCTCAGTTTACTTAAATAAAACAGGCATGATAACGTATGCAGCCTGCATATGCGACCTTCAGAGATGGCTTGTCGGTCATCATAGTTACCATCTACCTTATTTTAGCATTCATTTATGGCTGCTGCCAACAAGATGAAGGGAACTCATTAAGTTATGACCTAACTTTACTATGTGTGCCAAGCTCTTTGTGTTCTTAAACCATTTTTGACAGCATTAAATAGTCTATTGGTTTAAAATGACCACCAGTGTCTTGCTATTTATGTTTTGAATGCTACCCTCTTATTTAACTTCCCTTAGTCGACCACTCTCTGTGAAAACTGTTATTGGAGCCCCCGTAACAAGAAGTAAGTGTGAAGCGTTGTTATATACAGCACATACAGTATTTACATGTACGTCCCCGCCTGACTGCATAATGTTTTCTCAGGTAAAGTCATTGGCTCTAGGGTGTCCTCCACACCCGGTGCCCTCCAGCGCTCCCGCAGTGATGTGGATGTGAATGCGGCCGCCAGCGCCAAATCCCGCATGTCCAGTGCAACGCCCCAATCTCCCTTCAGCTCCGCCGCAGCTCTACCACCGGGCTCCTACGCCTCTCTGGGTGAGACCTGATTCCTGTCCCATCCATCTTCTCTCCTCTCTCATCCCTAATTAGGAATTTTAATAAAATACTCATAAAAATCAGTGGCTTTTATGGCTGCAGCGGCCCATTAATAAAACTGATGGGCACTATAGATGCTATTAAGCTGCTCTCTGATGAGGAACAAACGACGATGGTGTCACAAATGTTCTGCCATTTATTATCCCTTAAGGTTTTTTTATTAAGTAAAGTTATTTTAGAAAAGCGTAAAAAAGGCAGTTCTGTCACTAAAATGTGATTGGATCATCTACATCTGATGCAGATGGGTAATAGAAGCAATTTAGGTTATATTACACAACCAAGAGTGCTGTTGATAAAATAGTCTAAAATAGTAAGAAATGTGACTGGCTGAATTTGTTGACTAAAAAGTTAACTTCAAAGACTGCTTGTGCTATGTTGCTTGGCTTCTGTTAACAGCTGGCTTATATAGCTATATTAAGCAAAATAGATTACTGTAATACTTGTTAAGAGGTTATAATAATAAAAAAATAATTAAAGGAATAATTCACCCAAATATGAAAATTCTCATTTCTCCCCTCATGTCATCCTAGATGTTGACTTCTTATCTGGAGTTCAAATATGGTGGCATATCAATAAAGTCAAATCTCATTGGTTTTTGCGTGTCTGGTGACAAAACATGCATATGACAACCATTCACAAGGCACGCAAAAATGAATAACTGCGTCCCAATTCACCAACTTATTTTCTGCTCTAAAAGTATGCACAGTTTTTGCCATGTGAAACTATACATTTTAGTGCATAGAAAATAGTAATGGGATATACTAACGCATAACGAAAGCAAACGTTGTTGAATAGACAAAATGTGTAATTGTTACCAATAATACACATCAAAATACAAGAATAGTAGGCGAATTTGACGAATCAATTGAGATTCAACAATATCAACTTGTTTTTACGTGTCTAGTGACAAAACATGCATATGACAACTATTTACTTGGCATGCAAGAACCAATTGTTGCGTCTGAATTCACCTACTAATTCAGTGTCCGTAAAGTATGCACAGTTTTTCTTATGGGAAAGTTTGGTTCCAAAACGCAATAAATCAATTTTGACTAATTTTGGGAAAAATGTGTTTTCTATACCAAGAAAGTAACAAGATGAAAACCACTATTTTCTGTTTTTAAACTTTCACATAGCATCTTTAAGTTATAAAAACATTAAAAATTTAAATTCATAATTAGATTTTTAAAGGTTTATTATAAAAAATAATTTTTTCCGCAAGATGCAATAAATCCATGCCAAGTTTTTTTTCAAAAAGCTATAAATCTATTGAATCAATATATAAATGTGAATTCATCTTTGGTATTTGCTTTGATGTTATATTCATTTAGTTGACTAGTGGTATACTTAATTAATCAAAACACTTACTTTGTCATATTAAGAACACTGTCATTGCTGCTGTCATCCTTGGGATGTCGTCGCTGAACTTTTTTTTACAGCGATCAGCTGTAAAATGTTTTGGTCCTGCTCGATTTTCGTTGATTTCGATGTAAAATAATCAAAAGTTTTTCATAAGATCCCTGGGGTCAATGTGACAGAAGCTTGATTCCATGTGTATTCAGCGCGCCAGCATTGTTGTTTACAATGCGTGGAATGATGCGCTGTGATTGGTTGAGCGGATTTATTGCATTCTGCAGAGAAGGAGAAGTGGCGTTTATCGCGTTTTGGGAAAAAGGGAGACAAGATGACAGAATAACACACCGGATATCGGATTTTGCGTAAAATTAAGAATTAATTTTTAATACTGACCTGATACAATACTGATTTTGTTGGTAACTCCTTTTTTTTTTAAATTCCTTTTATTGCGCTTTGGAAGCAAACTCTTCAAATACATTTTAGTCCATAGCAAAAGAGGGTGCAAGTACCGGGATATAATAATGTGTAACAGCAGCAAATGTTGTTGCCTAGACAATATTGTAATTGTTAACATTAACGCACATCAAAACACAACGAATAGTAGGCAAATTTGGAGGCATTTATTTAAATTCAACTACATCAACTTGCCACCATATTTGAACTTACCGATCTGGGGTGCGTTTCCTGAAGGCAACTACGGTTGCAAGTATTCTCTGTTATTTTAACTTGCTCTCATCCAACAAGCAAAACTCATCTCCTGACAATGCCACTAACTATCTCTTACTCTGTGTAATGTTCTCTCTGTTCCGCTTTCTAATCCCATAACTCCTCATGTCATGACTGATCAAAGAGATTTTATTTCCTTACCTGCAGTCACACTTGGTAGCTCCTGTGTGCTTCCATGCAAGGCCTGTTTTTTCAACATATCCCTGTCTTCCACGCTTCCATGGGCTTAAGTGACTCTAATCTCTGCTTCTTATGCCTCTCCTCTCACCCCGCACACCTCTGCTTTTGTTTTGTGTTTTTGCCATAAAGACGGTGCGCCTGGTAAAATAGATGGTAAGATGTTTGTGTATATGTATGTGTATGAATGATTAGATGTATGTGTCCTATCGAAGAGATTCAGGCTGTCTTCTGTCAAATCTGATGACTGACAGTCATATAGCTGGTAGTGTGCATGATCTGTGTGCATGATGTACCCCTCCCCTGACAGTATTTGTACATCTTACCAGTGAAAGAAACCACTTAAAAAAGTCAAATGATTCTGTCTAGGTAACCTGTTTGTAATATCATGCCCAAGGTTCTTTTTGGTTGATCTTTATAGACTTAATATATAGAGAGTAGTAACAGCCATGTATCTCTATGACTTGACAGTTGAATCAGTATTTTATTTGTATGTAGGTTCTGCTTTCAACATGTTGTGGTATTGGTTAAGTTTATGGTTCATTCTAAAACAAACCATGGCTGGCATTCACATGGATAGACACTGAAGGTTGCCATGTTGCTGTTACTGGTAACTGTTGTTATTTTGCAGTGTGAGCTGTACTATGTAGGGGTACGGTAGAAAATTTTGTACAGGTTTATATATATAGTACTGTGCTAAAGTCTTACGCTGCGTTCAGACCAGCCGCGGTAGAGGCGTCAAGCGCAAGTGATTTCAATGTTAAGTCAATGTGAAAACGCGTTGACGTGCATCTTATTCCGCCTCATTCGCGCATCTAGTTCGAGCGAATGGCGCGAATTGAGCTTTGACGCGGCAAATGTGCGAAACGAAAAATTTGAAATTTGCCGGAAAAATGCAACACCTTACCCAATCAGGAGCTTGCTCTAGTAGTGACGTGATTACAGAAAGCGAGCGGAGTCGCAGAAGCCCCTCCCATGACGCGAATTTCCACATGAATGTCTCGTTGACCAGAATTTCACCCGTGGCTTTCACACGCGAATGAAGCAAGTAAACTCAAAATGTTCAAGCGGCAAACTAGACGCGGTAGATGCGATTTTGACACCTCAAACGCGGTCAGACCACCATGCCAGAATTAGATTTGTTGTTTTTGCAATGTTATAGTGATCATATATAATTGTTTCTCAATCTGTTTAATAGAATACATCCAGAAAATACAGGAAATGTGTTTATAGTATTAAAAACTGTATAAAAATTTAAACTGATATGTCAAGTTTTTAGGGTAAACTCTCCTTCCACTTGAGCAATAGCAGGAAACTGCAGGATCTCTTAAACCTTAATAAAATTAAATCCTAATTTTAAAGAAATTTGTCGTTTTACAAAAACACTCAAGATGTGTTTAGTGCCAAGAGAGGTCACACTAAACACTGACGATGCCTAAAGAAGACATTTAGTCCTGAATGTTTTATTTTTTGTACATATTTCCAGTATTTTCTGTTTGTATTTTAATAAAATAGATTGAAAAGTAAATATGGATGGACATTAAAACTTCTAACACAACAAGTCTGGTGGTGGTGGCCTAAGACTTTTGCACAGTACTGTATAAAACATTTCACATTTTTCAAAAAGACCATGCAGTATTTAGAAAATATGGCTTGTTATTAAAGTTATTCATAATTTTTGCTTCAAAGCGAATATTGTGTCATATATTATCATTGTATTTATTTTAAAAAACAACTTTTCATACAGCATGTCTTAAAACTCATTTTAGTGTATGTTTATAGTTCACAATGTAATCCCTATGTTTGTCCTTAGTACAGTATCTCTGTCAGTTACCGTTGTTGTTAAAGGGATAGTTCAACCAAAAATATACATCATCATTTACTCACCCTCATGTTGTTTTAAACCTGCATGAGAAGATATTTTGAAAAATAATGGTAACCACACAGTTGACGGTACACACTGACTTCCATAGTAGGAAAAACCAATAACGTGGAAGTAAATGGGTGCCATCAACTGTGTGGTTCCATTAAAATATCTTCTTTTGTGTTCAACAGAACTCAAACAGGTTAAGAACAACATGTGGGTGAGTAAATGATGACAGAATTTTATATTTTTTGGTGAAATATCTCTTTAAGTAGCCTTTTAGTGTCTCTCTTTCTGTGTCAGTCATTCAATGCATTTCTTATGTTCTTCAGTTCTTATGTTTTCTGCATTATTTAATCTCACTTGCTGTTTTACATTGCAGGTCGTGTGCGTACAAGGCGGCAGAGCTCAGGTAACACAGTCAACGCTAGCAGCACAGTGACGGATAGCCGCGGTCGAAGCAGAGCGAAAGTGGTGTCTCAGTCCCAGCGTAAGTGTCCATGTAGCAAGCATACTACTTTATTCAAGCTTCACTTTCATTTGTAACACCCTTGTACAATCAGATTTTTTTAGCCTGATAATAACAACTCTTAACCACTGGCCTGCCACCATCCTCATCTTCCTTTGTCTGTGTTAACTTCGTTTTTAATGTTTTCACAACCCAAGTTTGGCATCTTGCTAAACATGAAGTTTATAGCACCATTACAAAGTCAACACTGTTTTAGGATCATGTATTTAGATTTAAGTTGCTAGAGCACGAACAAACAACATCTTGCCTGGTGCATGCTGGGTAACCATATGTCACATCAAGCGTCTTTTGTAACTGGCTACTTTTCACCTGTCGGTTGCCTTGCCTTCATACACAAGGATCCAGATCAGCTAATCCCACTAGTGGTAAGAATCCAGTTCATCAAAATAAAACCATTACCCCTTCAGGAGGAACAGTGCATGAGTCACACGTCTACCATGTTGCATGACTGCTTTTTTTTAATGGAATCATATTTTTATTTTTTTAGGTCTGCCATTATGTTAATGCTTTGATGTCTGTCTTTGCAAATATGTCACTTGTATGTTGTTATGCTACCATGTCTGTGTAGAATAGGCTTTGGATCTCGCCCTGTTTGTCTTCCAGATATTTTGTGTTTTTTGTATTTCATCTGTCCGTCTGTATCTCTCAAATATTCAGCTGTCCAATTATTTTTAGGAACCTTTGCTTGTCAAATCAGCATAAAGGGAGTTAAGCGTATAGTAATTGTTAATGTAAATATGCTTCATGGTTGGGCAAATGTTTTTATATCGTTATTACTTTATATAATTTTTCCTTGTGTTTGTTTTTATTTTTCTGATTATATAATCTTGATTGAATTGAATTTTGATTGTCAATACAGTCACGGTACATTAAGAATTGTTCGCTCAAAAGATTGCATTTTTGGAAGTGAATTTAGCCTTAATCTACTAAATGATAAGCACAGCAGAGCCAGAGGCTTCTGGTGGATAATTAGACGGAAAGCCAAGTTGCTAACAGTGGTCGTCTTAATTTTCCTTTACAGCCGGCAGCCGATCCAGCTCTCCGGGGAAGCTATTAGGGCACACATATGGCAGAGTTCCTCGGGCCACTGCCCCAACAACGCCCTCAGACAAGTACTCGAGGATCCCGAAAAGTCAGGGCTGCAGCCGGGAAACCAGCCCCAGCAGATTGGCCTTGGGTAAGGCCTGCATACTCGCATCTTAACACTAGTACCATTTCTGTATGTGACCCAGAATGTTTACTAGAACAATGCCCTTGATTAGTTATTGACAGAATCAATAATTGGTAATAATTTGAAATCAACATAAATATAAAAATTTATCTTGGTTTACTTTCTTAAAGGAACAGTTTGTCCAAATATAAACATTCTGCCATAATTTACTACTCATGCCATCCTAGATGTACAGAACTGGGCAAAAATCTTAAGCCACCATGTTACCATTAGATTTATTGTTTTTGCAATAGTATAGTGAACATATCTTATTACTTCTTTGGTTCTTTATTAGAATACAACCAGAAAACAGGAATTTTTTTGTGTGAAAAGAGGCTCAGCATTCATTTAAGATGCTGATGCAAATGTTTATGGGAATACCGACTCTGGCTCCTCATTATCATCTTCCGTGTGTGATTTATATACCCGTTATAAAACGATGACAGGCCTGACTGCTTCCATCTCTTCAGCTTCTTGGCTTCATCTTGAGCTCTTTGTGTTTTGTCAGCCTATTGTAAGAAATGTTTTTATTTGTGCGTGTCTTACGAAGCTGACTTTTAAAGATTTGACCAATAAATCTCATGCTACCATTATGAGCTCATTATATTTAACTGAAAGTTCAGTAAGTCTTTATATAAAAACTGACCGGGAATATTTGGAATAGTTGAAAATACTTTGGACTTAAACCACGTTAAATTTTTTAAAAATATTTTTAAAGGTGCACCAAGCAGTTTTTCCACAGGTTTTACCCCTTAAGATATTAGTAATATTTAAATTCTTTAGACTTTAATATACAGCAGGTTTCTAAAGATTACAAAAGACTTAAGGGCCGTTCACATTATAACGATAACTAAAAAATATATAGTTTTGAAAATCGTTTTATATTAAAGACAAAAGCGGAGTTCACACCATAACTATAAGGCTGTTTACACTTGGCATTGCGTTTTCGTCGATCGGATCACAAGTGGACGACGTTAATGCCAGGTGTAAACAGTGTTCAAAACGTTTTGAGCTCGTCCACTTTCGACCACTTTCAACCACGTCCAGAGGTAGTCGAAACCACTTTCGATCGGATCGCTTTGGAGTTGCGGAACGCACATGTGGTTGAATGCGTTCGAACAGCCACACGCGACCGCCTTCTCTCCGCCCATTTATCTAATCTGAGGTATTAAACACAAGTTTTACGTCTTTTTTGACTTCTGGCGTGAACATACGGTGAACAGCGCTATTTTTAGCCTTTCATTGATAAAACTAAGCGGCTGATCTCCGTAGTTTCGTTTTGAAAGCGTGTGAAAGTTGAGCGATCCTATTTCATCAATTGCGCTGAAAATTCAGAGAAAGCTCATACATACACATGTACAAAAGTCTGTGCAGCATGTTTACTTGCTAAACAAGCAGTGGACTTCGACATAATATTAGTTTGCGTCCATATAAACTCATAATTACTCTCGCTCGGGTTTGAATGACAGCAGAAAGACTCGCCCACCGTCTCACAGACCACCCCCTCACAGTATTCAGCACAGAAGCGGTCGAAAGTGGACAAAAGAGACGGATTTAAATACCAGGTGTAAACGTAATGTGTCTCTCTCGTCCACTTGTGATCCGATCGATGAAAACACATCTTAATACCAAGTGTAAACAGTCCCTATAACGATAAATATACAACAAACGATATCATTGGGATCACTTTTTGAGCGATTTTTTTTTTTTTACCCACCTGATGAACGATAAACCATTGACAGCCAATCAAATCTATTTGAACTTCAAGTGCAAGCGCACTTCAAATGACACTGGAAAAGATCAATGCGGAGGTCTATAACATAAAATTGTATTACACAAACTAGATTCACTGTTTAGACTTACACGAAACGCAGCGTGTTGAGGACATCTGCAGGTTACCCACTGTGTAAATGTAACAAGAACAGCATATTTACTTATTCAGTGACATGTAAATAATTTTTGCAACAGTTTTTATTAAAAGAAATATCCAATAAAAGTTAATGTCATTCGTGAGCGAATTAGCATAAAGTTATCGTTATAATGTGGACGCTAATATATTATATTTATCGTTATAATGTGAACAGCCCTTTATAGTCATTTGCATGTATAAAGCTTTAAAAGGGGGATTTCATACGGACAGTGATTTGCAATGACCTGTCAATGAGATTTTTGACCACCTCTTGAGAAAGTAAAAACTTTATGCAAATTTAAGTTAAAAACTTATGGCAAATGTGCAATGACATCATGTAGTGTCTACCAAAGAGCTCATGTGATCCGTCTTCCGAGTAGGAAAATGGAGTAGTTCTGTTTGATTTATCTCTACCCAGTTTTTATGAAAGGTAATGCATTAAGAGCACGTCCTAAATTGTCAGTTTGATACAAGCGTTGAAAATAATTCATCTTATATACGATTAAGTTATTTTCTTGATGGAATGACTTGGTGCGCCTTTAATGCTGCACAACTGCATTAATGTTTTCTAAATCTAACTTTGCTTTAAATGTTTAACCATTCTGAACCAAAAGGGACCTGTGAGTGACCAGCCCGACCAAAGCCGCCTCCCTCAACACCCATCCTTTCTCTTTGCTTTGACCCCATGGCCTCACTAATGCCCTAACATGTGTTCTAACAGCCAGGCTATGTGGTAAAGCTCTTCTTCCTGCCACTTCTCCCTATCGCACGCTAGCACGGAGCAGTCGCATCCCCCGCCCCAGCATGAGTCAGGGGTGCAGCCGTGACACCAGTCGCGAGAGCAGCCGTGACACCAGCCCCGCTCGGGGCTTTACTCCTCTTGGTGAGTAGAGCTGATTAGTGGAGTCCAAAAAACAACAACCTACCCTTCCCAAGTCCCACTTTTCAACTTTCCCTCCTATTCTATTGGGCCTCGATCTGTGGATTTTTCTTTCCCTAGTATGAATGATGTAAAGCTGTCTTTTTCTTGCCCTCTCATGCATGCACTAAGTTTAAATCGATAGTTTTGCATGACAATGACTTCAAACATGAATATTAATATTTAAGTTTTGATTGTTATTGAATAACCTTTTTATGGAACCTGCTTAATATTCATGAGCCAACTCTTAAGATGCACATCATTTTGCATAAATTTACATTCATCTAGGAATGTACGCAATATAAGACAACATTTACATTTTACAAATTTCAGTTTATGTGAGCTTAAGAAATGCTGACATAACATACCTAATATCAATACTCAGGGTGCTTGAATGTTCTGTGCTGTTGTGTGTTTTGATATGTAAATCGTGTAAGTGCACATTGTGTTCATTTGTCCATCAATAGAACATTTATATGCCGTTTTCTTTGTAACATGTGGATGAAGACGGCTGATCTTAAAAAATGAAAAATAATATGGCAAAGCAAAACACTGCAATGCAGAGCTCATTGCATTGTGTATTCATTGTGTATAATCTGCTACTGCTGCTTCTGAATGCTGTCTATTCCACAGTAGGGAGCAGGGAAACTCATGCATGTTTGTCACTTGACTAGTTGACTAGTTTCTCCCACGGATGGGGCTCAGTGTTTGTAGTGTGCCACTAATCCTGCCTGGGGTGTTACCCCTCTTCCTGTCCTCTTTCAGCCTCCCGACGCCACTCTCGTTCCACCAGCGCCTTGTCCACGGCCGAACCCGTGGGCCAGTCAGGTGACCTGCATGATCCCTCTCATGGTTCCTCAGACGGGGCCGCATGCATGCATTCATTCATTCATTCATTCATTCATTACTTTATTACTTTTGAGAATGGGGACCCACTGGGGTGCCACCTGTCACTTAAAGGTGACATAGGAGTATTTATCCTTGTTCTGTGATGTGACATGTAGACAACAAAAAAAAATTGTTTGGGTCTGTAATGTTTTAGAAGCTTCCTAAAAACCTCTCTAAGAAAGCTCTATTAGGGTGGGGGATTTTAAACAAGTGGTTTTGCACCTATTTGGCTCCCCCTACTGGCTAAACCTGCAATCTCATTACTGATTGGCTGACTTTGCTGCCACTCAAAAAATGTAGCCAATTGTTTTAAAGTGGAAGGGCAGTTAGATGCCTGTGATGTCATAAGCATCAGTTTTTCAGATTGGGCTGTTTTCTTGCTGACATTTCTAAAAGAGGAATTTCTATGAGACTGAGAAGTTTAGCATGTTTAGCACTTTTTGTATGTTTGTGAATGTGGGTAGACTACCATTATTCAACAAAGACAAGGTAAAAATGTTTTTTCATTCTCTGTCCCCTTTAGATTTAGATTATGATGATGGTGATGAATCATTGAAAGTTTACGGTTCAAGGAAATCACTCTTCTGTCTGAAATGTGACGTTTTATGCTTTTTGCCATTTTTGTTTAAATTCATCATTCTCATAAAGATTATTTTAATTTGCTGGTCTTTGGTAAAGTTGGTAAAATTGTCATTTTAGTTCTTTACTCCATTCTTTGCTCGTTGAAGTGTTAATATACATGACATATTTGCATTTTACGCATACAAAAAAAAATGAAATCACAAATGGCTTTAAATCACAATGAAACGGAAAAGGCGGTTGTCTGTTTTCCCAGTTGTGAGGTATATCTGAGTGAAATGGCTTCTGAAATGAGAAAAAAGGTAGGAAGGGACTTGAATTTGTCCATCGAGAATTGATTGGATTGTTGGAAATTGGGTAATTTATGCCATCTTTTCCCGGGCCCCACCCTCTCGCCATTCCTCGTGATCGTAAAGAAAAAAGATTGTTTCGAGGAGGGAAAGGGGATTTGCGTTTTTGATTTAAGATTATGAGGACACATGAATTGAAAAAAAAATGAAGCTTGCAGATGAGTCATTTGTAAAAAAAATTAAAATACCACAGGATTAGAAAAAAAAGAAGTTTTTAATTTCAATTTCATTGTGACTTTTAGTTGTCTCTGCTTGGCATGGAAAAAATGACACACATTATCTTTACAGCAGTATGATTTAATATCAATATCACAATTTTTTAGTGCAGTTTGGCTTCATCTTTTTACTTTCCATCTTTGGTTTAAGGCAACCATAATTCATCTACTCTATGCAGGTGACTTTTCTGGGCTTATGTTTTATATGATGTGTTGGGTTGTATCAGACTGTCAATGTTTCTTTCACTTTCCATTTCCATATGTCATCCTCATGCTTTTCGTTTTGCGAAATGAGCCTGATAAGATAACTTTGCCCTCAACTTCAGGTTGATGTCATCAAAGGTGCAAGTATGTGTTAACTAATTTTTGTCATTTCTCACTATACTGTCCGGTGTTTAAACCCCACAGATCGATTTGGTCTGATCCATCAGGCTCGTATTTCTGCGTCAGTCAATGCCATGAGGGTCCTGAACACTGGGACAGAGGTGGAAGCTGCCGTGGCTGATGCTTTGGTAAGAAAAATGATAGACCTGTCAGAATTAAGTACACCAGAGAATTGTTTGAAAAAATATTATGATGAAAATACCCTCTCCCTTATACAATAATATCATATTAAAGGTCACCTAATATGAGAAATTCACTTTTATATATTGTTTGAACATAATTGTGCGTCACAACCACCCTGTAATGATAGAAATCTGCCCACTCCTTTCTTTTAAATCCTTGTTAAACCCTAAAAAGTCTCATGGGTCATGCTGTTGCTGTTATCTGAGCAAACTGACATCACTTTGCGCAGGCTCCGCCCATAACCTTCCAAAGACCACAGTTAGGTCATAATTTCTATTTCGCTTCACAAAATTCATTACAGCACGTTCATTATGAACAATAAAGTAAGGTGATTGCCTTATTAAAAACTGTGTATGTTTTCGGTATAAATAACAGTAAAGGGGAAGGGGAGCAGCAGCTCAGTAGGCTTTGTGCCCAGCTGCGCTGCTTCATGGGCTTCGGCCAGCTCCTTGTTTCCTGTCTGCCATTGTTGGACAAACTGATTAATCCAGGTGTGTCTGATTATTGTTGTTGTGACTACTGAGGTCAGGCACACCTGGATTAATCAGTTTGTCCAATAATGGCAGACAGGAAACAAGGAGCCGGCCGAAGCCCAGGAAGCAGTGCAGCTGGGC
Organism: Misgurnus anguillicaudatus; assembly: GCF_027580225.2. Lineage (NCBI taxonomy): Eukaryota > Metazoa > Chordata > Actinopteri > Cypriniformes > Cobitidae > Misgurnus > Misgurnus anguillicaudatus. The sequence goes on from NC_073353.2 coordinate 30,805,121, forward strand.
ACAAAGCCCGTTGCATTTAAAGAGGCACAAACCAAAACAGCGCTTTTTCTTCTGCATACCCAAAATGGGCCTTTTTAACATGGTATAATAAATGATCTATAGGGTATTTTGACCTAAAATTTTACTGGCACATTCTGGGGACACCGGTGACTAATATTACAGCTTGAAAAATTGCCATATTAGGTGACCTTGAACTAGAGTAAAATTGTCAACATTAATCTACAATCCTACAACATAATTCCTGTCCTCAGCTGTATTATGAGGATACATTTTTCAGATTATGTCTTTTGTACTACGTCTTTACTATTGTTGAAATGCATCTCTTTACTCTTCCTCTCTTGGTTGTCTTCAGCTGTTAGGAGACTCCAGAAATAAGGTAGTGCTTCCGTTTATCTATTGTGTTTGTAATTTTAATTAATATAGCAAATGCAAATAGCATTTTGGGCACAAACATTTGCGCTCATTTCATTAAGTTGGCAAGCAACCATCTTATCGCCACATAAGTCTCATTTTCTGCATCAGCACCACAGATTATATATATCTCATTTATATATCACTATATATGTTGTAGACACATTATTATTATTATTAATTTTACATGTGACATCAGAGTAGGATTAAGTTGCAAAGCAGGACAGATGTTATGGATTAGCATGACACATCCCCTTTGCTAAATAAGTAGATGTAATTATCCAAGCGTGACACACTCTTCACTTACATCATCTTCCCCAGAAACTCAGACGGTTCTTAATGCATTACCAACTGCTGGAAATTGTCTGTGACCAGTTTGAATTATTGACGCTCACTCACACCAAACATAGGAACTGTTTTACACTCCAGTAAAGGAACATTCAAAGTTAATAAACGAAATTAACTTTTAAAATAAACTTTTTGCCACCAGCCGCTTTGGTTTTTCCAATGATTAATTACTTTTAACGCTGCATGGCTTTCTCATTTCAACAGCATCCTTGTGTTTGAATTGAGTAATGCACAGTGTCTCACCTTGTTAGTTGCTTATCTGCTCTATGCTCTTCTCAGCGCAAGCCTTTGAGAAGGAGGTACGAGTCAGACGACGACGCCAACAGCGACGCGTCCAGCGCTTGCTCCGAACGTTCCTATAGCTCCCGTAACGGAGGCATCCCGCACTACCTGCGGCAGACGGAGGACGTGGCGGAGGTGCTGAACCACTGCGCCAGCTCCAATTGGTCTGAGAGGAAGGAGGGCCTACTGGGTTTGCAGAACCTACTAAAGAGTCAGCGTATTCTCAGGTGAGGCCTTTCGAGAGTAGTGGCCTATTGCAAATGGTCCTTGGTTGTGTGTATAATTGCGTTTTCATTGCCTCTAGAACAATTTTTACCAAAAACACATCTAAATTATTTCCAGTTTACAGTGTAGCACAATATATTTGTGTATTTTTAGAGCACAGGTCTTCAATAGGGGGTCTGGGGACCCTTGGGGGTCCGTGGTGGTATTACTGGGGGTCATTCAAATGTTGCTTGAATGCAAAATATTTAATTTTTTAAAAACTAATAGACCAATAAATGAGGAGTATAACTTTCTCACAATAAATTTTGTGTTAACATACTATATGTCTCCTGCAATAAAACAAATAAAATTTGTTTTAAGGAAGTGGAATCTGTATAGTTAGATACAGATATGATGCAGGTGTGAATAGACCTTTCATCTGCAATTTGTTTTGCCTCTTCGTTCAGTTCTGGGTCTGAATAGGTCTTCAATCCCATCTGTTTTGTGTTTCAGCCGTGTGGAGCTTAAGAGGCTTTGTGAGATCTTCACCAGAATGTTTGCTGATCCTCACAGCAAGGTAACCTGCATGAGGAGACATCTGTAACCCTGTGACAGCTCACACTTCATCTACTGTGTATAACAATGGCTGAATTAATGGAAGCATTCTCATGTTTTTTTTTTTCATTATAAAGGATTATCCTAAAATATGTGCTGTTGTGAAATGGTTTAACTGAAAAGATGGCTTAATTTAGCAAAACAGTATAGTTATCTAACTATTTAAAGGAATGTGTTTGTACTAATGGAATGTGTTTTTCTGTTGTTTGCATGGTCTGCCTTGATGTGGATTTTAACAATAGAGAGTAAGTAGATCTTACAAATACTTAAATGGTGTTTTTGTATTGTTTTCTATTTTGCCAAGCATCACTATTATTATTGCCCATACTAAAGGCCGGAGTATAGTAGAATTTTTTACGCGCACGCGTGGGTCCAGTGCGTGTAACAAAATTTTCGTCATCTGAAGAGTGTGTGTGTGTGTACACGCACCAGGATTTTTTTTAAACCTACAAACATTTTACGCGTAGGTCACGCATGCGCATACAGGACTATGTAGTATGTAGGCCACGAGAGGTATTGTAATTTGTCACAATGAGCATGCTCAAATGTCAGCGCATGTGTATAAGTCAAATGAACTATGCTTTGCAAGTCTATGCGTTCGAATAAAATTAGACTATACGCAGGGCTTAAGGGTTACGTGTTTGATCTAAACCTCTAGCCCCAGAGTTTAACAGAAGTTGTGCTATATACATGAGGGATAAGTAACTTATGCAGATTGTTATGGAGACACGTGCCATTACTAGGGCTGTCAAACGATAATTTTTTCAAATCGAATTAATTACATAATGTGCCGATAACTAATCTAATCGCATAATACATTTTTTATTAAATGTAAAATAATACTGCCTACGATGTAAAAAAATAATGTATGTTATTTTAACCCACATTTTATAAGACCAATAATATTGGACCCCCATACGTTTTCTCTAATTTAGCGCATTTGTCTGCTCACCATATGAGAAATGCGTTTCTTTTATCAGGAACCCTTTCGACGTGTATGTAGCAGGCACGTTTTTTTTTACATGACCCGTGAGGCACATAGGTTCCCATGTCGCACCGAACACATATTTTGACATAATGAGCCACACACATTGAACCCGAACACATATTTGCGTTTTTGCCTCCTCGGAAGAGCACCGGCCCCAACTACTTTAGACACTTGCAGTCGCGTACACACAAAACTTTTCATGTCTTGTGCTTAAATATTTAAATTGTCAAGGCCTGAAAGCATGTGAGATAATAAACTTTTGTGACTATGCAGCACTAGCTTGATCAGGTGTGTTAAATTTGTTAAAAAATTTAACGTGTTTCTTCCCCCATAATTAATTAATCTTATTAACGAGTTAAATTAACAGCCCTAGCATTACATTTTAATTTAACTGAACTTATCTTATTTATACATTCTGAACGATAAAATGGGAGACTTATGGGACGTACATACCAAACGCGAATTCAATTATTTGCGAGAGTAGATTACATACAAAGACTCGTGGCGATGCAAATGGCGTGAATTGGGCCACGCGTTTGCTCAAAAATATTGAAAATATTTAACTCAAGGTAAATTCGCAACATTATATTGAAGGAGGGAGTCAACAACATATCTAAGGACTAGAATATCTAGAATATATTTATATAATATCCATTATATATATATATATATATATATATATATATATATATATATATATATATATATATATATATATATATATATATATATATATATATATATATATATATATATATATATATATATATAGCGGCTTCTAGGGTGTTTCAGTTTAATAAAACAATACTAGATGGTTGCATACTGGTGGCCATAGTCAAAAGAGATCAGTCTTTTGATATTCTATTCTATATATATATATATAGAATAGAATATCAAAAGACTGATCTCTTTTGACTATGGCCACCAGTATGCAACCATCTAGTATTGTTTTATTAAACTGAAACACCCTAGAAGCCGCTAAAAACTAAGGACATACCTTACTGTTGAATGTCCAAGTATTCACCATATGTGACCCTGCTTGTGAAAACCCAGCTAAAGTCATTTTTAAAAAAGTCAACCTACATAATATAAAGAACATTCTGTGAAAATATAATCTTGATATCTTTAATATTGAGTAAGATCTTGTCAAAAATGAAAGTAAAATCATTTTGTGGAATCAAACTTTGATGCTCCTAATCTCATAATGAGGCAATGAGACCTTAATTTCATAGGTAGGGTCACATATTTAATAAAGGTAACAAGACCCATCTAGTTTTAAAACCTTTTTCTCACCAACCAATGATGGATTGATGTCCTTCTAGGTGTTTAGCATGTTCTTGGAGACTCTGGTGGACTTCATCACTGTACACAGGGAGGATCTTCAAGACTGGCTTTTTGTACTCCTCACTCAGCTACTGAAGAAGATGGGAGCTGACCTCTTGGGTTCAGTCCAAGCTAAGGTCCAAAAGGCTCTGGACATCACACGGTAAGTCTCTAGTCTTAGTTCTGGTCTAGGTTTGTCTACCTGTTGACCACATGTGTTTGTTACAACTCTTAACATTGAAAAAAATTACTTTCTTACTTAGTATTTTTGTCTTGTTTTCAGTAGAAATATCAAACATTTCTTAAAGTAAGATGCTTTTTCTTGATGAACAAAATGACCTAAGAAAATTAATAAAATTTAAGTCAATTTAAACTTGAAACAAGCAAAAATATCTGCCAATGAGGTGAGAAAAAAATCTAAAAATAAGTTAACTTTTTCTTAAACGCCTAATCTAAGCAAAATTTTCTCACCCCATTGGCAGATAATTTTACTTGTTTTAAACAAAAATTCACTTAAAATGTATAGTTTTTTGTCTAAAAACTATACTTCTTTTCTTAGGTCATTTTGCTCATCAAGAAAATAGATCTTGATTTAAGAATTTTTAGATATTTCTACTGAAAACAAGACAAAAATACTAAGAATGTCATTTTTTGCAGTGAACTTTTTAAGCACCATGATAATGTCTTTTGTCACTTGTTTGTCTTTTAGGGAATCTTTCCCATTTGACCAACAGTTTAACATCCTGATGAGATTTATTGTTGATCAGACCCAAACCCCTAATCTTAAGGTAAAGGGACTTCTTTTGTGACCGCTTACAGTGAATTCGCCATCTGTTGGTTGATACTGATTTTGTTAATAACGCAATGCAGGTAAAGGTGGCCATCCTGAAATACATCGAGTCCTTGGCGCGGCAGATGGACCCCGGAGACTTTGTGAATTCAAGTGAGACGAGATTAGCTGTCTCCCGCATTATCACCTGGACCACAGAACCAAAGAGTTCTGACGTTAGAAAGGTTAGTATTCATTAAGTTCTTTATATTAAAGTAAGCATTGTTTTTATGTCCACAACCAGTGGCAGGAATGTTTTTATACTGTATTTCTAAAGCTGCAATCCATAACGTTTGCCTCTCTATCGCGTCTCAGTTTAAAATGTAAAATTGCTAGTTACTTTACATACACTGCAAAGAGTGATTTTCAAGAAAACATTTTCTTGGTGTTTTTTTGTCTTGTTTTCGGTGGAAATACCTAGGAATTCTTAAATTGGGATGCTTTTTCTTGATGAGCAAAGCGACCCGGGAGGGTGAGTCTAGTTTTTAGAGCAAAAATATCAAATTTAAGTGATTTTGTGCATAAAACGGGCAAAGGGATCTGCCAATGGGGTAAGCAATTATTTGAATTTTTCTTGAATTTAGTGTTTAAGAAAAATGTTCAAGATTTTTTTGCTTACCCCATTGGCAGATTTTTTTGCTTGTTTTATGCACACATTTTTGGTCTAAAAACTAGCTTTATTTTCTTGGGTCGTTTTGCTCATCAAGAAAAAGCATCTTAATTTAAAGGAATATTCCATTTTCTTAAAAGCAAAATCCAGACAATCTACTCACCACCATGTCACCCAAAATGTTGGTGTCTTTCTTTGTTCGGTCGAGAAGAGATTGTGTTTTTTTGAGAGGAGCGTTGCGGTATTTTTCTCATTTTGATGGACTTTGGTGGACACCAGCAATTAAAGGTGGAGTCCACGATGTTTGAAAAACGCTTTGGAAAAGGAGACGGGCCGACTACCAAAACACACTTATAGCCAATCAGCAGTAAGGAGCGTGTGTGTGGGGCGGGTCTATCAACAGAATGTCCAGATTCTATTGGGGTAGGGGCGTGTTTGTTTAGGTGATTTTAAATATCAACATTGGCTTTCAAACATCGTGGACTCCGCCTTTAACGCTTAGCTCAACACGTAACAGTTTCAAAGGACTATAAACGATCCCGGGCGAGGCGTGGGGGTCTTATCTAGCGAAACGATTGTCATTTTTGACAAGAAAGGTGAGAAATATGCACTTTTGAACCACAACTTTTCGTCTAGGTCCGGTCCAGCGCGACCTAACGTAAATGCGTGGTGACGTAGGGAGGTCACGTGTTACATATATAAAACGCACATTTGCGGACCATTGTAAACAATAAACTGACACAAAGACATTAATTAGTATCAGTTGACATAAAACAAGGTAGGAACGGTCCTCTTTCAACACACTTGTAAACACTGGGGCGGAGTTTCGCGTTTGTCTTCTGTGACCTCTTGACGTCATGGCGTATTGCGTGGGGTCACGCTGGCGCATCACGACCGGATCTAGACGAGAAGTTGTGCTTTGAAGGTGTATGTTTGTTGTTTTTCTTGTCAAAAATGTTAATCGTTTTGCTAGATAAGACCCTTGTGCCTCGTTTGGGATTGTTTGAGGTCCTTTGAAACTCAGTTGAAAAAAACTGTTGCGTGTTGAGTTAAGTGTTAATTGTTGGTGTCTATTAAAGTCCATTAAAATGAGAAAAATCCTGCAATGTTTTCCTCAAAAAACATAATTTCTTCTCGACTGAACAAAGAAAGACATCAACATTTTGGGTGGCATGGTGGTGAGTGAGTTGTCTGGATTTTTCTTTTAGGAAAATGGAATGTTCCTTTAAGAATTTTGGGATATTTTTGCTGAAAACAAGACAAAAATACTAAGACAAATTTTTCTTGATAATAATTTTTTGCAGTGTACTTATCTTAATGTTTGTTGAAATAAACCTGATGCTTCCTATGAAATCAGACCTGACTAGAATCAGCTCTACTTTTAAATCAATATAAGCTTACTATTTTGATGAAGAAAGGGGACCTATTTTTATGTTAGTTGACTATTTTATTACCAAAAACGTTGCGGATTGCAGCTTTAAATTTACTTTAGTTTAATAATTAAAGATCAGTAAATTACAATTAATTGATGCAGGACCACTTATGAGTGGTCATTAGTTTGCCTTGTATCATCTGTTACGCTGACAAATCCTGTTGCTATGATATGATGGCCCAGACCCTTCATAACTGGGCAAGTGAGGAGTTGTCAGGCAGGCCCACCACTACAGCCCTACTGCCTGGAGATAGTCAGCTGGAGGACAGGTGCAAGCAGGTAGTGCCAACCCAACGGCCTAACCAACAACACGTAACCGCTGCGCCTAACCGTGTGCCTCTCCTCACTCTAATCTGCCTTGCGAAGTGACCGATAAAAACAATCTTTTAACATGCTATTCTTAATAATGCAGTTTTCAATAACGTTTTTCTAGAAGGCTTAAGAAAGCTGAGATGATTTTCAGAATAATTTGAATTTGAATAAAAAAGTGTGTTGTATCTTTTGATGTTGTAAAGTTTTCTTATCTTAATTGCTTTTAACTCTCTACTGCTTAAAGTGTACCTGTATAGTAATGATGAGTGACAGCATTTTTGCATGCGTTTAACATAAAACTGAGTTAAATGATAAACATCTGAGCTCTCTATGTAAACTACGGGCGGTAAATGCAATAAGAAAGCAAACGTTAGTGCTGCCAATCGAATTTCTGAGTGCAGAAATAGACCCGCCCATCTGAAATTGTTCGATGCCTACATCAGCGCAGATTACCACACACATTTAAACATTGTCATTTTTCTTTGCATAACTGAGCATCATTGTAACACTTTATAAAAAATGTGTTGGTTCCACTTAAAGTAAAAAAAATTGAGTTCATTCAACTTAAAAATATTAGTTGACTCAAAAAAGTTTTGTAAAAATTGCTGTCAACTAATCTTTTTTTAAGTTGAATTAACTAAAAATGTTAAGGCAACCAGATAACTTTTTTAAGTTTAACCAGTAGCTGGGTTTCCATCGAAACGTGAGGCGTTTCAATCAAGTTGTTCTAGCGGATGACGGTGATATTGGTAACCTAGTAACCAATAAATTAAATGCGGCACGCTTAGATAATGGAGACAGGACTGCATTTAGTTACGATTGGGCAAGTTATAAATTAACTAGCAGTGCAGCTTGTTATTGCCAAACTGAATGCTGTGCACAGAAGAAGAAATGCAGCATTTTTGATGCAGGCACTAGCAGCAAGGGCATTGCGATGGCTTTGAGCCCCATGTATGGGAACGACAACATCAGCTGATACAGCTAGATGGGCAGTCCCGTGGAGTTAATTTTCCCAAATGCGTTTTCATCTCCCATTAATCGCATTTACTCTTTTTTGCAAAGTCAAAAACCACCTCAAACGAATGTAAAATACGTTTTTGTGAATTAAGGGATTTTTATTCGGTATTTGGCGAAAACAATTGCATTTACCTTCTGCGTAAAAAAAACTGCGTTTCTGATGTAGTGCACACTTTAGTTTGTATCCAGCTCAACATTTCAAGTTGTTTTCTGTTCATAGGAGCACAGCAGTCACAGTTTCATAAATGTCTTTCTTTTTCTCCTGACTTTTTACTTTCTGCGTTTCTCAGCATGTCTTAAGCGGACCGCCTCTTACTGTAGTGTTTAACCAGCTCGCTGATAATGTCTGTGCTGTGTTGTGCAGGCTGCCCAGATCGTGCTGATCTCACTCTTTGAGCTGAACACCCCTGAGTTCACCATGCTGCTGGGTGCTCTTCCCAAAACATTCCAGGATGGAGCCACCAAGCTCCTGCACAACCATCTGAAGAACTCCAGCAACACCAGCAGCGTCGTAAGAAGCCCATATGCAACCCCATAAAGTCATGTAATGCCAGATTAAATGTATACGTATAGAGTTTAACTCATTCATTCCTATGTCCAACACAGAGTTCTCCGAGCAATACTATGGGTCGCACTGCATCCCGTCACCCCACAAGCAGGACCAGCCCTCTTACGTCTCCAACTAACTGCTCACACGGTGGGCTGTCACCCAGGTAACACATTTATTTCTCTGCTTTCATGAACCCTGCACACTAATGCATGATGGCCTTCTACAGCAGTGAACGCGTTTGATTTATTGACGTGTAGTTTTCTTCGGTGCGACAAGTCTGCCTTTATAGTTTTCTTCCCTTTAAAACCTGAAACCCCCAAAATGATGGTATGATCAAAATGTATTTGTGTAAAAAATACCTTAAACAGTCAATATTTAAGATATCAAGGTTAGATTTTCATATTTTTTAGGATGATTTTATGCAGAAAACTGTAAATCACAAAAAGCTTTAGCTAGGTTTTCACAGGCAGGGTCAAATATACACTCACCTAAAGGATTATTAGGAACACCTATTCAATTTCTTATTAATGCAATTATCTAATCAATTATCACATGGCAGTTGCTTCAATGCATTTCGAGGTGTGGTCCTGGTCAAGACAATCTCCTGAACTCCAAACTGAATGGCAGAATGTAAAAAAGAGGTTATTTAAGCAATTTTGCGTGGCATGGTTGTTGGTGCCAGACGGGCCGGTCTGAGTATTTCACAATCTGCTCAGTTACTGGGATTTTCGGCAGCAGTTCTGTGGGCGAAAATGCTTTGTTGATGCTAGAGGTCAGAGGAGAATGGGCCGACTGATTCAAGCGGATAGAAGAGCAACTTTGACTGAAATAACCCCTTGTTACAACCGAGGTATGCAGCAAAGCATTTGTGAAGCCACAACATGCACAACCTTGAGGCGGATGGGCTACAACAGCAGAAGACCCCACCGGGTACCACTCATCTCCACTACAAATAGGAAAAAGAGGCTACAATTTGCACAAGCTCATCAAAATTGGACAGTTGAAGACTGGAAAAAATGTTGCCTGGTCTGATGAGTTTCTGTTGCGACACTAAGATGGTAGATTCAGAATTTTGGCGTAAACAGAATGAGAAAATGGATCAATCATGCCTTGTTACCACTGTGCAGGCTGGTGGTGGTGGTGTAATGGTGTGGGGGATGTTTTCTTGGCACACTTTAGGCCTCTTTGTGCCAATTGGGCATCGTTTAAATGCCACAGCCTACCTGAGCATTGTTTCTGACCATGTCCATCCCTTTATGACCACCATGTGCCCATCCTCTGATGGCTACTTCCAGCAGGATAATGCACCATGTCACAAAGCTCGAATCATTTCAAATTGGTTTCTTGAACATGACAATGAGTTCACTGTACTTAAATGGCCCACACATTAACCAGATCTCAACGCAATAGAGCATCTTTGGGATGTGGTGGAACGGGAGCTTCGTGCTCTGGATGTGCATCCCACAAATCTCCATCAACTGCAAGATGCTATCCTATCAATATGTGCCAACATTTCTAAAGAATGCTTTTAGCACCTTGTTGAATCAATGCCACGTAGAATTAAGGCAGTTCTGAAGGCGAAAGGGGGTCAAACACAGTATTAGTATGGTGTTCCTAATAATCCTTTAGGTGAGTATTTACCACGGCATGCCATTGTCTTTACCAATTGTTGGTAACCAATTATTACAGTTTTATTTTTACAGTATTTAGCATCATACCACCCAGACCTATTTATAAAAGATTTTCAGCTGTCATATCAGCTGTAGAGACAGTTTGGGGGTTTCTGGTCTTTTAACTTATTAACCCATGCTGCTAACCACAACCTTCGGACTGGAACACTATTTTCTTCTCTCTCTTCCTCTCCTCCTCTCCGGCCGTTCTGTGGACACAGTCGGTTATGGGGTTGGAGTGTCGATGGGCTCTTAAAGCACCCACCTCCCCCTCCTCCTCCTCCTCCTCTTCCTCCATCTCACTCCTCTATTCCTGCTGGCCCCTCCCTTAGGGCCTTCCGCTGCACTCTCTCATCAAGGTAACTCAGCCGCCAGCTTGTCACGGCGAGGAGGGGCGGGACGGGTGCTCAGATTCCCACCCACTTCCAAAGACATACTTTCATGTGATGCACAGACATGTTTGTGCACAAATATAAGATTTTATACAAAATACCCAGGGTGGATTTGCTGTTGAAAGTAGTGGTTGTTTGTGAAAGTTTAAAATTAGGGAACAATACTGCATTGAGGAATACTGTTTGCATCCATTTATTCACACTAGATGCATGTGGCAGTTTCACTCCAAAATAGAGGAGTCGTTTATTTCCCCAGAAACTTTTTTGTGAACAAATCCATTTAACCTTACTAAGTCATTCATAAATATTACATAAACACACAGGCAGGCGTTTCAAACATTGTAAATGCATGGCATTTAGAAGCAGGAGCTCTGTCTGGGTCTGTATGTTGCTTTTTTGTGATGTGAGCTTTAAAGGCGATCTCATCTCTGTTTATTAATTTTTTTATATCTGTCCTGCTATCTTCATTTTCTCAGTATGCTGGAGTATGACACAGAAAACATGAACTCTGATGAGATCTTTAGCTCACTGCGTGGTGTCACAGAGGCCATCCAAAGCTTCAGTTATCGCAGCCAAGAGGACCTGAATGAGCCAATCAGACGTGATGGCAAAAAGGACGATGCTGTGAGTCTTTGCCTTTTAAATTTGTGAATGGTAACAGTGACACAAATGTGTCCAGATGCAAAGTTAAAGCTGTTTGCTATTGGATCGACAGACCAATTCGTTTTATTGATGAGACGTTGAACACTCCTGCTGTTCTATAATCTGAATTACATCTAGTATATGTATAATAAGTATGGCTGTCAAAAGAATAATCGCGATTAATCGCATCCAAAATAAAAGTTTTTGTTTACATAACATATGTGTTTGTACGGTGTATAAAAACACACCCAATCATGTATATTTAAGAAAAATTGGTTATATTTAAATATTTGTATATTATATAAATGTATATACAGTATTTAAATGCAAATATTTCTTAAATATATACATGAATGTGTGTGTATTCATATATACATAATATTTACAGACAGTACAAACACAAACTTTTATTTTGGAAGCGATTAATCGTGATTAATCTTTTGACAGCCTTAATAATAAGTTGATTTTGTTATTACAAATAACATACAGCAATGAGTCATTCGCAATAAAATTGCAAATAAGGTCAATTTTTCATGTTTCATGTCTTAGGTTGGAAGGGAAGGTGCGTCTCCAGGATCTGATGCTAGACTGGGATTGGACGTAATGGAAGGAGGTCGAACCGCTTTGGATAACAAAACGTCTTTGCTTAACACGCCGTCCCCGCGGTCTTTCGCCGTGCCACGGACACGCGAGTTCGCCCCGTACGGCTACGGAGACACAATTGCATCCTATGACAAAAGCGCCCTTAAAGAGGCCGTCTTCGATGATGATGTGGATCAGTTTCGTGACTGTGAGTCTGCCCGGTGATCATATACCTCCGATAACTTCACTCTCATTGTTTTCATCATCATACTCCATACTGGCCCCAAAGGTGTAGTGTGCAGGATAGTGGATTCTTTGCGTCATCACATCCTCTGCTATTCCCCATTCCTGTCATTCCTCTTTTACAGGCCGTCGACAGGACTGTGGTGAGAACAAGATGGTGCTGCCCAAGACCTTTACTCCTGTTAACCACATGCAACTTTTATCATGTACTCCCCTCATCAGCATCTCATCTTCTTCATCCATCTCACTGTCTCCCATGTGATGTCAACTTACCTTAAATGCCATGGTGATGTTGCTAACAGGGTCATGTGATATAACACTGCTACAGATCACCTGCATTTATACAAAGAAATACAAGAATGGGGAGATCAGACAGAAACCTAGTGATGATTTTAATGATTTACTTTAATACTAACAGCATTTTATTGCAAACACATCCATGTCACTTAAAATCAATGTGATTAACAAATATGAATAACCCTTGTCACTCAAAACAAAAGCTTTAACTATTTTAATTACTACTTTGAATCATTCTAACTAAAACTAACAGAACATGTCTGCTTTACACATTGATAGCTCATGATGACTGTGTGACCCTGGACTTAAAGGAAAACACCACCGTTTTTCAATATTTTACTGTGATATTCAATATTTTACTCAACTTAGATGAATGAATACATACATATCTTTTTTCAATGGGTGCACTTTTAATTTTTGTGTAGCGTTTCGTGAATTTGTTGGCATTTGGCCTAGCCCGATTCATTCTTATGGCTCCAAACAAAGTTTTATTTTGTGCCACCATACTCACTCGTGTAACTACTCATGTAACAGTCTTTAAATAGGGAAAACATGGAAGTGTTGGGTGGCTTCTAAATTCATCCCTGTTTGGATCCTAGGGAATGGGTGTGGCTGGGCTGAGTGCTGACATATTCGCGAGGTGCTGTACAGGGATTGAATGCACGCATTGAAAAAATATAGCGATGTATTGATTTGTCCAAGTTGAGGTAAGAACATAGTGAAATATTGAAAAACTGTGGTGTTTTCCTTTGAGTCGCACAGGTATATTTGTAGGAAAGCCAAAAATACATTGTATGGGCCAAAATAATTTTTTTATTTTGCAAGAGTTCAAGTGTCTTTTATGCCAAAAATCATTAGCATATTAAGTAAAGATCATGTTCTTTGAAGATATTTTGTAAATTTCCTACCGTAAATATATCAAAACTTTATTTTTGTGAGTGGATGCAGTCGCTAATGACTTCATTTGGACAACTTTAAAGACGATTTTCTCAATGGAAACCTTATTTATTCAGCTTATTTATAAAATATTTACCCTTATGACTGGTTTTGTGGTTCAGGGTCACATATAAGGGTGAGTCAAATGGAAACATGTCCAGATCACATTTTACCCAAAATATAGAAAAATAAGCCATGAAGAAAATTAAGGACCTTATTTGCATTGTGGCATTTATTTATTTTGATTTTAAGATGAAATATTACTGCCATGTGTATTATATAGGTCATTTGAAACAGATGACCCTAAAAAGATATTGAAATATTGATCCAAGTAAGGTTAATAAAGGATGATAGCAGTTTCCTGTAGTTTCTTCTTTGACTTGTATTGCTCTCGGTCACTCAGATCTGGTGGCAGACCTGCTGAAGGAGCTGTCCAATCACAATGAGCGAGTGGAGGAAAGGAAGGGAGCCTTGATCGAACTGCTGAAGATCGCACGTGAGGACAGCCTTGCTGTTTGGGATGAACACTTCAAAACCATCTTACTGCTGCTATTGGAAACACTTGGGGACAAGGATGTGAGCACTACTTTACATTTATAGCTCCTATAAGAGAGTCACAGCTTTAATGAGTAGCCTACCATCAAAAGTCACTGCACTCAATGGCCATCATTTGTTATTGTGTAATAGGCTTTAGTAATATATGGCAGAATTGTGTACTGGTGCATTATCTGGCTAGTCATGATTGTATTTGTGTTTCAGCACACAATCAGAGCACTGGCTTTAAGGGTTCTGAAGGAGATCCTGAGGAACCAACCAGGACGCTTCAAGAACTATGCAGAACTCACCATCATGAAGACGCTAGAAGCTCACAAGGACTCTCATAAGGAGGTTTGAAATCGAAAAACATAGAAATAATAATATAACCTCAATTATTTAAAGGAAAACGCCACAGTTTTTCAATATTTTACTATGTTCTTACCTCAACTTAGAGGAATTAATGCATGCCTATTTTTTTCAGTGTGTGCACTTAATCTTTGTACAGCATGGCGTGACTGTGTTAGCATTTAGCCTAGCCCCATTCATTCCTTGGTATCCAAATAGGGATGAATTTAGAAGCCACGAAACACTTCCATGTTTTCCCTATTTAAAGACTGTTACATGAGTAATTACATGAGTAAGTACAGTATGGTGGCACAAAATAAAACGGATAAAAAATAAGAACTATATTGTATGGTGGAAGAGCACTTAGTTTGCAGCACTTCGACCGCTTAAAAAATCGCCACGTTTTATTTTGTGCTACCATACTTACTTGTGTAACTACTCATGTAACATGAATTAAGTACATGTTGGGTGGGGAAAGCATGGAAGTGTTTGGTGGCTTCCGGATTCATACCTGTTTGGATCCTAAGGAATGAATGGGGCTGGGATAATGCTAACGCATTCACGACCTGCTGTATAGAGATAAAATGCACACATTAACAAGGATGGGTATGTATTGGTTCATCTGGGTTGAGGTGGGAACATAGTAAGATATTGAAAGATGGTGGTGTTTTCCTTTAATGTGGAAATTTAGTAAGACAATACTGTTATTAGTATTGATACAATTTTGTAGCAATAAGGTGTAAAGTTCATGTCTTTCTGTGTTTTTTTTTTTTTGTATAAATTGATGTAGAAATATTTAAAGCTCACATAACACACGCAGTTTCTGCATTTCTGATGTTAATCTGGAGTACCTATAGAGTAGTGTTACATCCTTTATATCTCCGAAGAGTCTTTAGTTTAATCAGATTTATGAAAGAAAGATTAGCTTTACAGATTCTTTCCGATAACATATGAAAAAAATTAAGAAGGAGGAGTTACTACCGCGGAAGGAGCGAGTCACGAGTCATGCAACACTGTACAACACTGTTTAACTTATGATTCACATGTTCGTATCATTTATATAATATGCACGCGTCTATTTCCAACATAAGACAGAAGTCTTACTTACCGCGTGCAACTCGTGACCCGGTTGGGACTTTTCAATGAAATTCAGCGCATCAAACACACGCAAAACTCCACTGCTATCCCGGATAATAAACTATATTCATTGTTTTCATAAGGCTGGCTTTTTCTCCTTTCATCCAAAAACACACTTCTTCTTTCGTGCCATTGTTGAGTTTTTAAATAAAAAAAACAGGTGTCGCTTTAAGTGATGTTTGTAAGTTCTAGCGTCTCCCGCTGATTGATGGGTGGGCGGGGTTTTCCGGGGGAAGTGCCCATAAAAAGAAGTGATACTTATAGAAACCCCTGAAACGACAGCTGGACCCGCAATTTAAAAAAAAACTTTCAGAAACTTGTACGAACCCTGGCGAAGTGCATTCGGCACAGAAATACTCTGTAACACGCACAACTGCTTTTTTGACACTTTGCCTACGTTTAGCATGAGGAAACAACTCTATAACTGTGTTAATAAGTCAGAATCCATGAAATACCATTGAATCACCCCGTTAAGCAACACGTCATTGTAACCCTGACATCGTATCCCTGACATGTGGCTGAGAAATCAAGCTGGCCAGGTGACATTTGTTGTAATGACCTCATAAAGAGAGAAGTAAGCTAATTGGCCTCTTTAATCCATTTGTAAATCCAACACCTGCACCTGTGGAAACTGAGCACCTTGGTAACATCTAAATTGAGATGACCTAACACTTGGATGAATAAATGAATGTGGTGCAGGTCACTGGTGGACACCAATTTTCTTTTCTCAGTGCAAATTAAGCTGCTTGTTGTCATGACAGTCATTGCTGTGATTGAAATTGAATGAAATTTGAACCTGGGCCAGAATTGTTTCATTTTACATCCCTAAATTTTACTGTACATCTAAACTGAAATATAATTGGAACTCTTAAGTACCGTTCACACTTCATTAATAATCATATTGTTAACTCTAACTATATAACTTCACACTTTGCAAACCATCTCATATTGATGTTATATTGTATGTGCAGGTGGTAAGAGCAGCTGAAGAGGCTGCCTCTACATTGGCCGGTTCCATTCACCCAGAGCAATGCATCAAAGTGCTATGTCCCATTGTACAGACTGCAGACTATCCCATCAACCTGGCTGCTATTAAGATGCAAAGCAAAGTCGTTGAGCGCATTTCGAAAGAGTCCTTGCATCAGTTAATGCCAGACATCATTCCTGGACTCTTACAAGTGAGTATTACGTCGTTTGCAGCATTCAGTGATAACATATTTTTACTTGGTTAACATTAGGGTAAAAAGGACATAGTGTCCCATTTAAATCCTATTTATTAACAAAAAATTAACATCATATGGGTTTAAAATGATGGTAAATCATGCGCATATACAGATTCAAATTAGATTCAAATCCACAATAAGTAGTTTCAGCACCAGTTTTGGTCATTTACTGACTTACCCGATTCTGTCTGTATACTCTGCATTACCCCAAATTATCAACACACTGCCGCCTTTGTATCAGAGACTGGTCACTCTTGCACTTTTGATGACGTGTGCTTTACGTGATGTCTTTAATGTTAATGTCTGTCTGTCTGTTTGTCTGCAGGGCTATGACAACACAGAAAGTAGTGTTCGCAAGGCCAGTGTGTTTTGTCTGGTGGCCATCTATTCAGTGATTGGTGAGGAGCTGAAGCCCCACTTGGCCCAGCTCACCGGTAGCAAGGTATGATCACATGTTTACCATTCCAAAGTTCACCAAAGATATTGTATATGACAATTGAGCTCTGCTATTACTAATAAAAAGGGGGCACTGCAACACTCAATATGGTCTTCTGGCCTTCCGCCTTATAGTTAAAGGTGCAATCAGGTCGTTTTTAGCGCCATCTAGCAGTGAGAGTGTGAATTGCAACCAACGACTCAGTCCAAAGGTCACCTTTTCAAAACGCATAGTAAAGCTATGGTAGCCACCATAGGACAAACATTTCATCGTCTGAGACAACATAGTGTCAAAACGCGGTCTATAGATAAGTTTGTCTGCTTAGGGCTACTGTAGATACTTGAAGCGACTTCCATATAAGGGCATCTGTGGTGTACAAAGGTAAAAACTGCTCATTCTAAGGTAATAATAACAAAATATTTCATTTTGTTAAGTCTCTATACACCACTGATAATATAGTTATGTATATTATATTATATATCTGTTAACAGTTCCTACTAAATTTTACACATGGCACCTTTAAAAGAACCGATCATCAGTCAATAAAGACTGATGATTCTCTGGGGTAGGAGCTCTATACTGAGTTATGTGATGTGCTTACCAACCTTTGCGCATGTGAAGGAGCTAAAGCCAGGGCTTTGAAGCATATTTTTTTCCCAATTTGTTCGTTCTGAAAAGAAACAGTATTTTAACGTTTTCGGTTTTCTGTTCAACCCTAAAATTGACATTCCTGAACCTGTTAGAACAAAAAATTAAGTTCCCGAATGGTTAGTAACGTTCCATGTCAGCTGTGGGACATACAAATAAGTAGGCTGATCATAAGGACAATACTTTAAATTATTTGTCTAAATAATTTTCCTTAAGTCTCTGTCTTGTCATTAAACATTAAAAAAGGCTACATTATGTAAGTGGTATAACTGTAATTCTGACATGCCTACATTTGTTGAGTCCACTTAAAATCGCGGACACACAAAGACAGAGGACAAATTCCAAATGGCGCTTTGAGAAGAAGATGCAGCATAAACAGTCGCTCCACATAAAGTGAAAATTACGGTGCTTTTCAGTGCTTTATTTGCCAAATGTATTTAATGGACTACTTTCTAAGACACAGTAGCGCAACTCTCTCTCAAGTTTATACATCAAGAGTTCTGATCTTTGAAGGGCATACGGATAATCACGTTTGATTGGAGTTGGACCGGACACATTTAACCAAATGTGCGTCTGTGCGTACAGAAAATTGCTCAGTTCAGCGCCCTTTTGTGGTTAAATTATTTAAAATCACTTAAATGTTAACATTTGCAAGCCTTTGAAACACGTGGAAATTATCAACTTTCACCCTATTAAAATGTGCGTATTAATCCGCGAACCGCAAGCGAGTCGAACCATGGGTCGTGATCTGTACGGATCACGGATCAACTGCGATCCGTTACACCACCAATTAGTATTAAAAAAACAAACATCTTGAGATACTTGGTAGCCTACAATATTTACTTCTTATGATTTGAGATTTGGGACTTGGGCTTGAGTAGGCTACTTGCTGGTAGCAAGCTTTTCATTTCTTGGGATGAGTCAACGAACGGGATTAACCGGTTATCATTATTTTGAATAAACGATTCTGTTCCGGAACATATATTTTTTGAAAGTTTCTGGTTTTGTTTCTGTTCCTTGCAAAACATCAAAAGTTTCTTGTTTTCGTTTTTGTTCCCTGAACCGGCACAAAGCCTTGGCTAAAGCAACCTCAAAAAATTTGGTTTTAGTGCAAGTTAAGCTTCAGGAAAACAGTTTACAAATAATGTCAGGTGTAATCGTTGTTTAAGGATATGTTATTTAATTGTGATTTTAGCACACGATTTTATAGATATCTGTCTTTTCCTATTTAACTAGATAGACTTTAGTCTTGCATGACTGACATAACTTCTCAGAGATGTTACATACATGGCCACCTAGTGGCGGGCCTCTCCTAAAGGGACTTTATTGTCACCCTGTTATTACTCCATCCTTTATTTGTTTGTTTCTCCTGTACTTTTGACTAGTGTTGTATTTTTGACCCATTTTTAAGTAAAATCAGTTTTACCATATGCTGTTTTAAAATTGACATTCTTGCTTTTATCCCCACAGATGAAGTTGCTGAATCTATACATTAAGAGGGCCCAGACTACAAACAGCAACAGCAGCAGTTCTTCAGATGTTTCCTCTCACAGCTAGCCAGATATACTTTGTTCAGTGCCCTTCATGTGCTTTTGGAAACATAGCTGTGCCTCCTCCATACATCGTGTTTTAATATATCACAATCTAGCTTGATATCTCCAGGAGAAACATGTTGCTCATCACAATCAGACTGTTTTTCATCTAATTCCTGGAAACCTCTTAGTTACTCTCACATGATTCCTTTGATCTGTGGAACATTGACAGAATGTAAGGATAGTGGAAAAACGAATTCCGGCTTTTTGATAGGGAACAAATCTTGCTTCCTTAAATGGAGCAAACACGCTTGCTTCAACTTTGTTAATAACTTGTTTGCAATTGGTGTTATAGGTTTAAGTTATTTGACTACATTTTAAATGGGCACAGTTGGCTAATACATCACTTAAATCTTAGTTAATGCTAGTGGATCATTTGGCTGGCCGAGTGATAAATGTAAAGACTAGAGAAAAAAAATTAAACAACTTGTAGGTTTGGCTACAATGACAACCAAAAAAGAACATTCTAATATAAATTTTTATTTCTTGTATTAGCAAGTACACTGATGAAATGGGACCATATCGTACCCCCAATGGCAAAAATGTAGGAAATCTTTTTTTTTCAAGTCTTAGGCAAATTATAAAGCCTTTGTATTAATTTTAGTATAAGATGGATAATGTGTTTAAAAATGCCTCACTACAGAACACAAGGACAAACTTCTGAATGTAAAGTTGTTTTTTATCTTTCGAAAAAGTGAAGGGTTTCGTGAGTAAATTATTAACAAAACATGCCAGGAAAGACGTGCGAGCCACAACCAACAAAATAATGTAAAAAGTTCACTAATGCTTGTCATTTATGTGGAACGGAGTTGAAAAATATAACCAGGAGCGTCTGTAACCTGCTTACACTTTATGCTCTATAGGGGCGAGAACTACTATGCCTTATGTTCATTCTGTTTTCAATACTCGGACTGTTAAAATTTCCACAGTTGTTCACACTACTACAATGTTAAAGCATGGCACTGCACATGTCTGTGACACTAATGTAAACCCTCGAATCTTGGATCACTAGAGATTGAGGCTGTGTTATGTTCTCAGAGATCTTTGTTTCTCCATCCGATCTTAAATGCTGGGAGTTAAGTGTATTGTACATACCTTTCAATCTTGCTTCTCACTTCCCACAGGAAAGAAAAAAAGGTGTTGCACTCTTTCGCACGTTAACAAATAGCCTGCATGTTTTGAAGACGTAACAATCCTGTGCTGCCGTGACTGACCGAAGTTTGGCTGTTTGAGAAATCTGTAACCTCAGCAGTCTGGTCGGTCTGTAAATACAGTATTATTATTGTTATTAATGATATTTCACCCATGTTGGGAAGTAGGCAAGTGCAAAATTTAAGAGTTGACCAAAATGTCTGTTTATTCTCAGACTGTGAACCAGACCACATTAAAAAAATTAAGGACAGGCACTGGAAGCAGCCTACTATCTTTGAGTATTATATACTGGGGCATGTGGCTTTTATTGGTATGCTAAGTGTGCATACTCTTGTTTAAGGCAGCGTTCATTCGAATAGTTTTTAACTGATTTAGACCATTGACCATTATTTTGGTTTAGACTGGGGCAATTCGTTAAAAAAAAGTTAATTTAAGGAAAAAAGCCAATGGTGAAGATCAGCAGTGCAAGTATTAAACTTAAAAGCAGCTCACTGAGTTTTCTGAAGCGTTGAACTCTAATAGTATTTCATCTAACTGTTCACTAAGCATGTTAGATTTTGTTAAGTTTTGTCATTGGACACTGATACACTCTTGTATTTATACATTTATTTTATTTCCTTTACTTTCCCAATGTACAGTTTTTTTCAAAGCTTGTGATAGATTTACAACAACTTAAGTTTGCCCTGGAAATAAAACAACCAGAAATATGAATGTTTTGTTATTACTTTTATTATCCTTTATGTTTTGTGTGTGCGCATTAATGTGATGTCTGCCAATGTGATGTTTGTCAAAATGTATCACAATTCATAAGCAAAATCACATCTGACCATTTATACTTGGTGTAGTGCTGTACATCTTACCAAGAATATCAACCCACATGGAAAAAAATATGTATATACTTTAATATTTACTATAGTAAAGTGTAGTATTAACCAGGGTTTTTAAACATTATGATGGCAAGGACACAGACATGCTGAACCTTTAGAGAGGTACCCCTTACCTAAAATATATATCCATATTTTGTATAAAGAAACATTTAGACTTTTACATTTTTGTTTCATCTTTATTCTCTTAAACATTTTCTGGGTCCCTTAGACTCCTCTGACCCCAGTTTGAAAATCCCAGGTATTAACTATAATGAATTGATTGAACGTTTTAACTTACAATGGTAAGGTACAGAAACACTACAGTATCTAGGAATTGAAAACAATATTTTAATACAGTATTTATTTATTTATTATTAAGTTGGGTTGAATATGTGTGCTGCGTTCCTTTTTCTGATTTTAGTCAAATATTAAAGTCAGGCTTTTCTTCATTCTATTCCAGAAATGTCAATGCGCATGCGCACAAGCATCACGTAAGGTCGAAGTGCTGTATGCTAAATATGGTTTATCAACTACTAGTCCTGAACTTTGATATCATGTTTACGCTGTTTAAAAACAACATGGTAATAGTTATTCCAGTCGAGTTGAGAAACTGAATTGATATTGTGAAGACGTACATACAGCGTTTCTGCGTAGCGCTCCGGTCACTCACAATGTATGTTCATAAGAACCGACAGCCAGATGACGTCGAAGTACCGCGAGAGCGATTCAAAATTAGACTTCTACGTGTGATTTCTCGCGTTACGTTGACGTCATTCGCTTGTCGGTTCTCGCAGCGCCGCATAAAGTCGAACAAGCCTGCAGGTTACCTGAGGACGTTATGATAATCACACGCGTGTCAAGCGAGGATATAAGACGGGCGGACACATTAAAGGTTTTATTAAAGCTTTTGCGGTCACACTGGTATCCTGACAGGCTTTTACCACTTATTATAGCTCCTGTTTTTGGGATACGAACTGAAAACATGCTGTTTTGGCACAATCATCCCGAAAACTATCAACAGCACGCGCATGTAAGGTAAGTTTTGTCACTTGTTTGTCAAGTGGTAGTCGTTATACATTCCTACATTTCGTTAATGATCTTTAAATTAAGTCATAACTTAATACGAAACCAAGACGTAATGAATTAATTTAAACACGAATTTAATAATTTTATGTTACTATTGGAACATTTTACACATATTTGCCATGATTTTGTTATGTGATAAAAGTGTTTGTCTTTATAATAAACATTAGTAGGCGACGTAGCTTACAGTCAACAAAATAAGTGTTAATTTATTGCAACAATAAAAACCTTTCTGAACAAATAGTATAGAGACGTAAGCACACAAATAAGGGAAAAATAAATGAAAGAAAACAGATTTATATTATACAGAATGCATGATATATTAGATTATTGTGATGTGTTGCTCATGATCGAAATAATAAATATGTGTGACTCTGCCTGTGAAAACAAGCATACATTATTATCACAAACTAAGCCATTTTTTGTGATTTACTGTTTTCTACATCCCCCTGCAAAATCTTGATCTTTTTAATATTGATTGAAAAAGGTCATGTCAAAGATTGATATTATGACTGGAATCAAACTTTGACGCACCTTATTTCATAACTAGATTGAACTTTAGGCTGGATTTCACCAGCAGGGTCACATCTTTATTTTTTGGAAAATAATAAAATTAAGCTTAGTTGACAGTAGCAGAAGCATTATTATATTGTAGTATATGTGTAGTGAGTTACTTTACTTATTCTACATGCTGGTGCATATGTTGATGCTAGTGTGTGGTCACTGAACTTTAAAGCTTCAGTTTATTTTCAGCGTTTTTTTTTCTCACAGAATTATTTTCTTTTAGAAATCTTGCCCATTTTCTGAAGCACGTCGAGGAGCCGCGGTGTGCTGAATCTGGAATGACTCCCTTTCATTATGTGCTTTGTGCAGCCACATCTCCAGCTGTGAAACTACAAGACGAAACACTCACTTATCTAAATCAAGGTTTTGATTATTAATTGTACGAGATGTGCATGTGCACCGCTGCCATTTTATCTTACTGAATTATTGCATTTTTTACATTTAAATCAGATTTATTTCCTATAACTGTAGGTCAGTCCTATGAAATCTGTATGCTTAACAGAAACATATCGGAGTGTAAAGGTATAAGCTGCAAATATAATAAGGTAAGTTAATAGTTTTATTTTGGAGCTTGAATATGAAATATTTTTTCATTTTAATGTTGTTTAGGAAACTACATGCCTATTTTACTCTGCTTCTCATTAGAAAAGTGTGAAGATGTATTAAATACAATAATGTATTAATAAATACAATGCATATGCATGGGATATTTTTAATGCTCTTTCTTTTTTGACCTATGACTGTTGATTATTTTTCTAGTTTGCAAATTTTTAAAACTTTATTCTATACATTTTTATGTAAATTGTTATGCATACTATCCTAACTCTATGCTAGCCTGTTTTCAGAGTATTGTGCGTGTGGTGTTTCATGACCGACGGCTTCAGTACACAGAGCACCAACAGCTGGAGGGATGGAGATGGAACCGACCAGGAGACAGAATCTTGGATATAGGCGAGTTTTCCCTATTTAAAGTCTAAGACTTTTATCATTATAAAATGATCAAAATCATTTTATCACTGTACTCTATCATACAGTATACTCTGTCAACTGCAAGTGTACATGAAGAATTCACAAAATGTTTTACTATGTCCATATGTTCAGATGTCCCTCTGTCAGTGGGGATCATCATGGAATCTCAAGCACATCCATTGCAGGTCAATACAATACAGTTCCTCTGGGATCCTGACCAGAATGCCTCCGTGTTTATTCGGGTATATTTTTTTATAAATTTAATCGCTTTTTGACACTCTTACTATTCAGAATTTATAAAGAGTAACTTCTCTGTCTCTTCATTTGCAGGTTAACTGCATTAGCACCGAATTTACTCCTAGAAAACATGGTGGAGAGAAGGGAGTCCCCTTTCGCATTCAGATAGACACCTTTGCAGCCAGTGAGCAGGGGGAATATGTTAAATATATGCACTCCGCCAGCTGCCAGGTCAAAGTATTTAAGGTAAAGATGTGAAAAGATAACTTTTGGATCTAAACTGTGAGCATTGTGATGGGTTTAGACTGTAAAATATTTTTATATATGTTAACCTGGAACTAGAAAAATTCATACATGAAAGCTGAGAAAATAGGCTTTTATTGTATGGTTTGTTAGGATAGGACAATATTTGGCCAAGATACAACTATTAAAAAAATGTTGAAAAAATTGCATTTAAAGTCCTATATATTTTATTACAGTAATGATAATGACTAATTATAATCCTTATGATAAATACATTTTAGAAATATTTATAGTAAGAAATGAACAAATCTTCATAGAACATGATCTTTACTTAATAACTTTATGATTTTAGGCATAAAATATTGATAATAATGACCCATACAATGTATTGTTGGCTATTTCTACAAATTTACCCATGTGACTTATTACTGGTTTTGTGGTACAGGGTCACATGTGTGTGATTTACAGGTTGCCATCCTAAAAAATATGACATATACTTATAGTTGTTTTACAGATTAAACTGAAATTAGAGAAATTATTGTAACATTAACACCAACTTCAACTTTATTTCACAGTCCGAAGTCATCATCACAATGCAATATTATTAAATATGAATATTTAATACAATGGATCAGCCAGTTTCATTTTTGTAAATCCACCTGGTGGTCCAGAAATGACACTGTAACTTTAATGATCAGAAAATGTCATCTTGCACTTTTCTTCTCAAGCTAAAAGGCTCAGATCGCAGACTCAAGACTGACCAAGAGAAAATTGAGAAAAAAAGTCTGCAAGATAGAAAGAAATATCAACCCTCCTATAAAACTACTGTGCTTACTGAGGTAAGGTATGAGGATGGGTAAATAATAGCAATTTTTGTGTTTGTGGGAAGTATTCATTTAAAGGTCCACTGTGTAGATTTTATTTGCGGCATCTAGCGGTGAGATTGTGAATTGCAACCAATTGCTCAGTCCACAGTTCACCCCTCCCTTTCGAAACGCATAGTGAAGCTACGGTAGCCACCACATGACAAACATATCATCGTCTGAGACAACATAGTGACAAAATTACCTCTATAAGACCGTTTGTCCCCTTATGGCTACTGTAGAAACATGCCGGCGACTTCCATGTAAGGAGACCCACGGTGTTTGTAGATAAAAACTTCTTATTCTAAGATAATTATAACAATATGATTAATTTTGTTATTAAGTCTTTATACACCACTGATAATATAGTTATGTATATTATATTGCATTTCTGTCAAGGGACCCTTCTAAAAGTTACACAGTGCACCTTTAACTTGGCCGATCTGTTAATGATGAGATCTTTAAAGCTGGCGGTCTATATCAAATTCGCTGAAAGTCTCCTCCAAATACCTCTCTCCTTTGACTGACCATAGTAAAATATTAAGCTTTTTTGCACAAACAAGATGTGACTGAAGTTCACATGTTTGCATGCTGGACAATCTACAGTGTTAATAAGGTCAAGGGGTGAAACTAAAAAAGTCGTCTAATGTAGTATAATTTCCTTTCCTCTCTTTAAGTGCTTCCCTTGGCCTGAAGCTCCATCTATCAACACTACAAGAAACACTCCATCTCCTGTTTATCCCAGCAGTCTTGCTTCATACAGCTTTCCAGAGGGGTGAGTCCTGGCGTTGGCTATACTCATTAAAACATTAATACTCAAAAAGCCCACTGCTCTCCCTTCTTATTGCGGTCATAGAAACTGCTTTCCAGACCAGCAGGGGGAGCTACTCCTGCCCAACTACTTTGATGTAAGTATTTTAAAATCTAGTTAAAGCATTAATGCCTTCCTCTTTTATTTTATAGGTTTGTGTTTGAGGACATGGATGATGCTATGCTCATTACAGGGATTTTTATTATTTTTGCCATGTAGCACCTGTTGCCTTCGTCCTCCGCGCATGACACACAGCAGTGGTTGCATCGTAATAGGTTCTTATCTGTCTGCAGGATTTTCTCCAGTTTCACAGGTAAGCTGAACTATATTATTGGCTCTCATCTGAAATCTAGTAAGCTGCAGTGCTTTACCAACATTGCTCGATTTAAAACTGATTAAGAAATGCTCTATATTGACAATCCAACTAACACTATTTAGGTAAAGTGCACAGGGCGCTATTTTTTATAAACATATATATATATACAGTATATATATATATCATATAACATAATTTTTTCTTCTTTTTTTCTTTGCTTCATTTTCCAGCTCAGTAATGTTTTTCTGTTTTAAACGACAGGTTCTGATTTGCTAAAAATGAGCAGAGACGACTTCATTCAAATCTGTGGGCCTGCTGATGGAATCCGTCTTTTTAATACAATCGAGGGGAGGCGAGTTGACTCTTTAAATAAATACTGTTCACCAGTCAGTATGATCCAAAAATGTTGACGCTTTATAATCATGTTGTTTGACCTTTTCGCTTCAATGTCTGTCAGGTGTCTACAACCACGTCTCACTGTCTATGTATCTCAGCTGCAGAATAGATATCAACCACATGCCAAAGGAGGGACTGATGGAGGTAAGAGACAGCACAGTGTTTATAATGTTTGTGACATGCAGGAACCATTCAGACGTATTCTTAATACTACGACTTTTTATTTTTTTGTTTGTAGTCTACCATCCCCTATACCTAGAGGACCTTACTGTGTTTGAGCTCACTGAAAAAATAGCCAATCTATATAATGTGTCCTCACAGCAGATTCATCATGTATACAGACAAGGGCCAACAGGGATTTACGTCTTGGTTTCGGATGCGGTAAGAGGGCAGAAGTTGGTCCTATAAATTTTAATTGACGTTTTTGGCTACTGTATAACAGGTCAATGTAAGTCATGGTTTTGATAAGCACACAGGATTTTATGTTAGCAGCAGTCTTTCCCTCATAATCTATATTCCATTCCAGTTACTGACTGTTAAAATAGACACCCTGAAAATATAATTCTCCAGGAATATAATAAAAAATATGTGTATGTTCAGATGGTGCAGAACTTCACAGAGGAGACCAGCTTTATAATCAGCACTTTGAAAGGTAACTTCATGGACCTGACACTTATCGCAACTATACTGATAGCTTTATGTTTGTCAGGTTGTAGTTTTGTCAGGAGAAAATAAACCAAATGTCCATTGCTTAAAAGATGCGTTGCTAAGCAGGACTTTTAGATACAAATATGAAGTAAATGAGTGTGTTTTTAAGATTGTGTCGCAATTGAATTAATCTGTGCTGACTTTTAAAAGTGTCTTAAATAACAAGCTACAATGTAAAACACCAATCCAATTAATGGATTCACATTTAATTAATAATGTCCTTGTGCCTATTATAATACTGTATGTGGTTAATGTTCGCTCTTTTTTTACCTGTGTGATTGCAGATGAAAGTAATGATGGTTACCATGTTGTACTGAAGTGACCAGCTACTAGAAAATTATAAATCCTATTAGCTTATTTTAACAGACTGTGTGATTTTAAGTTGTATTTCACCTGCAAGAATGTGATGTGAATAAACAGAGAAGAGCTTTGTATAACTGTACACTTCAGGGTTTTTTAAGAGAAAATGTTGTTGAAGTTGATACTTACATTTTTTTATTAATTATAATATTAATTATTGTTGCACTTTTTATGTTTTGTCTTTTAGAAGACATTTTGATAAATGATGATGAGCACACAGTTGACGGGATCGATTGCCTTTTATTGTATTTGTTTATCCTACTATGGAAGTTAGTGTTGATTGTGTTCCTATT
Organism: Misgurnus anguillicaudatus; assembly: GCF_027580225.2. Lineage (NCBI taxonomy): Eukaryota > Metazoa > Chordata > Actinopteri > Cypriniformes > Cobitidae > Misgurnus > Misgurnus anguillicaudatus. The sequence goes on from NC_073353.2 coordinate 30,833,583, forward strand.
ATCCTTTATTTAAATATCTTATTTTGTGTTTTACAGAATAAAAAACGTACACAGTTTTTAAACGATGCAAGTAAATGATGACAGAGTTTATTTTTGGGTGATCTATCCCTGTAGTGATTGCTGTGGACATTTGTATTAAATCCTTAGCTTCTTTGTTTGTGAAGTTTGTATTTTTCTGTTGAAACTTTTTTTTTATAAAAATATTTTTTCAAATAGCTATTTGTATACTACTACCACCATCTAAGCAAGCTGTTTGTTTGGTGACCTTTTTTTCATGAAATACATAACAACATATATTATTTTTATGGTGCTTAATTGTGCTTAATTTTATCAAAACTTAATCTGCATGTCATGTGACTACACAACACTACAAGATATACAAAACTGGTAAATGGACAGATGTGTTTTATGTACCAATAAATTTCCAGAGAATTACCAGATGATCATTTAATGACATATAAAAATTCAACAATGTAAAATGCCATTCATAAAAACTTTAAAACGGACAAAAAATAAATGTCTTTAAAATTTAACATGCTATTAAATTATTGAAATATTTTCTTATAATCTCAGTGGGTCTTTCAAGTAAATAATTAAGGTCAATGGGGTTCGTCTGACAAAGATTAAATCAGTGACAAGGGTCTTAAGATGAATTCTCAGATAAATATATAGTGTATTCAATGAAATCAAACCGTATACAGTATGCAGATGAAATTCCCTTACGTGACACGATGACATCATTGATTATAGAATGTAAAACGTCACATAGAATGTCCGGTCCCTCTGGGAACCGAGGTTACTGTAGTAACCGATATGTTTACACTCTGTTGGGTTATTTTATGGTAAGAAGAAAAACAGTGAGGTGGCTCAACCGCTCCGCTAAAGATCCACTGATTCCGATGATCCACTTCGTGTTTTCCCGACAGCTCCGCAGCATCTCTCTGGAGACGACAGTTCTTGAAGGTTGTTGAATTTACAGGTAACTTTCATTACATTACTTCAGTTGTCGATCCGCTGAATTAGTAATTTGGTAGTTTGTTTTTGTAATGATTTGCTCTCGGTCTTTTAAAAGTGAAAACAACTTGTCAAGCAAATAACAATAAAAATCCACACTTAGAATTACAATTAAGCTTAATCAAATTAATGTACCCGATCATATTCCAACTGAAAAATCCAGCTAAGACCAGCATAAGCTGGTTTAAGGTGGCAGTAGTTGGTTTAAGCTGGTTTTCTCAGCCTGGCAAAACTGTTTTCTACACCAGCAAAACCAGCTAAGACCAGCTCACCAGCTTATGCTGGTCTTAGCTGGGTTTTTTAGTAGGGATCTAATATAAATAACCCCAAATTTGCTGTTGTTGGCACATTTTGTAGACAAAAAACAAACCACTAATGGCTTCACAAAAAAGTAGACAGAGGATTAAGGAAGACGCTAAAGGCAATTCAACATTGCAACTGGATTCAAATCTCAATCAAGCCAGCTGGTAAGTCATATAATAGAACATTTAGCAGTTTGTCAAACTTTAATTCTTGTTATTAAGTATATTTATCTTAACCTCCTAAGACCTGGTGTGTCCACATACATGGACATCACATTTTTATGTTGTTTGCAGCATAATACTTAATTCTGTGTAACTGGAACCTGTTGTACACTAGTCTCGCGTAGCCAGACCTTCAATACTGAAGGTATTGTGTTTTTCGCTGCTTTTTCTGGACAAAGCCCGCCCACGAGCTGTTTGACCGACATGTCAAACAACCAATCACAGTTTGTTTCATCTAGCGTCACGTTTCGGACTCCCCACAATAACGAGCCGGCTGGCAACAAGTCAGTTATTGAAATAGCCAGACGCAACCAAATAGTATCTAAATAAACAACATTACTCACCATAGGACAACGTTGAGCACTTCATCAACAGCCACACCAATGAGACGATCCTGTTAAACGTCTGTTTGAAGCATATCTCTCCACTTTTTAACACATACAAGCAATTCAGGAGAACCAAACTTTTAAACTCCACTAACTGCCTTAAAGAAAACTCTTGGACGTCTTTTAGAGAGTCGATGCCGCGAACTATGCATATTTTTGAGAATCCAATGTTTAGCTGATCATGATAACTGCTCATTATTATCCACGTGAACACGACTGATTCTCTTCCTCAATGGAACGTCAGAGCTTTGTTTTCCAGGGACTGAAACTAATCGCGACACTCGCGTCTCCTGGAAATCCGTTTTTTTCCAACCAATCAAAGATGACTTTAACATTCTCACAAGGTTTCCAGAAAAGTGTACGAAAAACATCAGACGTTCAGCCAACAGTTTGTGGGCGTGACGTCTGAGGCTGAGACTAGTTGTACACAAACGTGAACAATTACACTGCTTCATGTTGAAAGAAAAATATTTGGTTATTATATTTATTGGTTCTTCCAAACCCAAAATAGCTGGATGAAATCTAAAATCCAAACCAAAGCTCGGGTATTAGGAGGTTAATTACATTTTAATCACTTATGCTAGTCATCGATAACACACTGCAGACACGTTTTATTAAAAACATATTAGTAGTAGCACCCCCCTCTACATAATGTTAGCCTTTTTTTGGTTTGGACCACTTTCCCTCAAACTGTCTGTTCACGGCCCTCAGTAAAGCTTAAAGGTGCCAAAAAATGCATTAAAATAATGTGTTAAACAAGTCCAGGGCCCTACGCAGGATTTTATAAATACCGAAGTCCATAAAAGTATTATGCTGAAATACAACATCAGTAATGCAGTGATGGAACTAGAATTGTAGAAATTGGTTGGCCAAGGCTACTTTAGGGGCTCCATATCCCATTAAAGAAAACTGTAATTATTAAAAAAACATAAATTAATCTACAATTACTTCACATTACCCCACATAAGATAAATATTTTTCTAGCCCTGCATGTATTACTGTATGCATTATACTAACTGTAAGATTTATTAATTAATTTTAAACTTCTCACATCTGGTTTACTGTCTGTTAATAAAGCAAAAGGCTTCTTGTTAACTGCAGTAACTTTAGTAAAAGTTGTTCAGAAAATCAAAATTTCATGATGAACCTTAAACTTACTTTAAATAGCAGAGCTCAACGCAGATGACGTTACAGTCAGGACGAGTGGGTGATTTTTTTCTTATTTTGTTATTTAATTAACTTTAATGACTTCAACAGGTATTTTTTCTTAGGCTTTAAGACCAAATTCAATTTCACTAGTTCGCATGCGCATTCATTCTATTGAATGATGGTAAAGTTAAATTTGGCTTGCTGTCCTCAGAGGGAGCTCGAACCCGAGACTCGGCTCGAGCCCCAAGTTCAGAAACCCCCCATTGTAACACTGAGCAGAGAGAGAAATAGGCAACGTTAAGGAGGAGAATTGGGGAGGAGGAGGGATGCCGGATGAATCGTCAATGTAAGGCGTGGAGATTAACTCGCTTAAAGGGAAATTCCGCCCTAAAACGGAATTTAGGGTGTTTTTTCGTTGTTAACGAGTCAAACTTTCATTTAAAAGCATATTTATGACTGAAGAGCAACATTTGGGATGTTTGGGATGTTCGTTTTCTGGTGGACTTGCCTTTGGGTGGGAGTGAGTGGGGCGTGTCGCATGAGTGCACAGAATCTCTATTTTTGCAACACTAAGAAGGCTCGACACAACGTGATACTTTACTCGAAGTATCACGTGGGTCTCTACACATGAACGCGAGCATTGAGAACATTGTTTGTGTACACAGATTTTAGTAAAAGCGAAAAGTTTGGAACAACTTACCGTGCTGTTAAACTGCGTCCCGCCGCCATCTTGCCAGTCATGAGCAATCGATCTCAGAATGCGACATAAGGAGGAAGGAGAGTAAAGATGGATAGCTCCTAAAGCATAGTTCCATATAAATGCACGGTTAATTTGTTGTTTTGTCTCTAGTGAAAAACAATATTGACTCTGTAGTTGAAAAGTAGCGTCCTATGGAGTCCATTCAATCGCATTCTGAAATCGATTGCTCACGACCGGCAATACGGCGGCGGGACGCAGTTTAACAGCACGGTAAGTTGTTCCAAACTTTTCGCTTTTACTAAAATCTGTGTACACAAACAATGTTCTCAATGCTCGCGTTCATGTGTAGAGACCCACGTGATACTTCGAGTAAAGTATCACGTTGTGTCGAGCCTTCTTAGTGTTGTAAAAATAGAGATTTTGTGCACTCATGCGACATGCCCTATTCACTCTCATTCAAAGGCCAGTTTACCAGAAAACGAACATCCCAAACATCCCAAATGTTGCTCTTTAGTCACAAATATGCTTTTAAATGAAAGTTTGACTCGTTAACAACGAAAAAACACCCTAAATTCCGTTTTAGGGCGGAATTTCCCTTTAAATAGGCTCTTCGGATGATTGACAGGACTGAATGTTTTAGGCTCCTCCCGAAACTAAGTTTAGAACTTCATAAAATGTTTAAGCCAAAAGATGAACATGGGCTCATTTAAACTCCATTCCTGTTCAACATAATGAATCTAATTATTGTACAGAAAAAATATCACTTAAAGAATAAAAGGGTGGTGTTGAATTTTGAAAACAAACGCGTTTGGCACTTGACTCGACGGAGTCGCGTCGTCAACGTGAGGTTGGGACGGACCCGACGGAGTCGTGCCGACGCGTTTGGTACTTGACTCGACGGAGTCGCGTCGTCAACGTTAGGTTGGGACGGACTCGACGGAGTCGTGCCGACGCATTTGGCACTTGACTCGACGGAGTCGCGTCGTCAACGTTAGGTTGGGACGGACTCGACGGAGTCGTGCCGACGCGTTTGGCACTTGACTCGACGGAGTCGCGTCGTCAACGTTAGGTTGGGACGGACTCGACGGAGTCGTGCCGACGCGTTTGGCACTTGACTCGATGGAGTCGCGTCGTCAACGTGAGGTTGGGACGGACTCGACGGAGTCGTGCCAACGAGTTTGGCACTTGACTCGACGGAGTCGCGTCGTCAACGTTAGGTTGGGACGGACTCGACGGAGTCGCGTCGTCAACGTGAGGTTGGGACAGACTCGACGGAGTCGTGCCGACGCGTTTGGCACTTGACTCGACGGAGTTGCGTCGTTAACGTGAGGTTGGGACGGACTCAACGGAGTCGTGCCAACGAAATTGGCACTTGACTCGACGGAGTGGCGTCGTCAACGCGTTGCCAACGTTAGGTTGGGACGGACTCGACGGAGTCGTGCCGACGCGTTTGGCACTTGACTCGGCGGAGTCGCTTCGTCAATGTTAGGTTGGGATGGACTCGACGGAGTCGTGCCGACGCGTTTGGCACTTGACTCGACGGAGTCGCGTCGTCAACGTGAGGTTGGGACGGACTCGACGGAGTCAAGCCGACGCGTTTGGCACTTGACTCGAGGGAGTCGCGTCGTCAACGTGAAGTTGGGACGGACTTGACGGAGTCGTGCCAACGAGTTTGGCACTTGACTCGACGGAGTCGCGTTGTCAACGTTAGGTTGGGACGGACTCGACGGAGTCGTGCCGACGCGTTTGGCACTTGACTCGAGGGAGTCGCGTCGTCAACGTGAAGTTGGGACGGACTTGACGGAGTCGTGCCAACGAGTTTGGCACTTGACTCGACGGAGTCGCGTTGTCAACGTTAGGTTGGGACGGACTCGAGGGAGTCGCGTCGTCAACGTGAGGTTGGGACGGACTCGTCGGAGTCGTGCCGACGCGTTTGGCACTTGACTCGAGGGAGTCGCGTCGTCAACGTGAAGTTGGGACGGACTTGACGGAGTCGTGCCAACGAGTTTGGCACTTGACTCGACGGAGTCGCGTTGTCAACGTTAGGTTGGGACGGACTCGACGGAGTCGCGTCGTCAACGTGAGGTTGGGACGGACTCGTCGGAGTCGTGCCGACGCGTTTGGCACTTGACTCGACGGAGTCGCGTCGTCAACGTGAGGTTGGGAAGGACTCGAAGGAGTCGTGCCGACGCGTTTGGCACTTGACTCGACGGAGTCGCGTCGTCAACGTGAGGTTGGGACAGACTCGACGGAGTCGTGCCGACGCGTTTGGCACTTGACTCGACGGAGTTGCGTCGTTAACGTGAGGTTGGGACGGACTCAACGGAGTCGTGCCAACGAAATTGGCACTTGACTCGACGGAGTGGCGTCGTCAACGCGTTGCCAACGTTAGGTTGGGACGGACTCGACGGAGTCGTGCCGACGCGTTTGGCACTTGACTCGACGGAGTCGCTTCGTCAATGTTAGGTTGGGATGGACTCGACGGAGTCGTGCCGACGCGTTTGGCACTTGACTCGACGGAGTCGCGTCGTCAACGTGAGGTTGGGACGGACTCGTCGGAGTCGTGCCGACGCGTTTGGCACTTGACTCGACGGAGTCGCGTCGTCAACGTGAGGTTGGGAAGGACTCGAAGGAGTCGTGCCGACGCGTTTGGCACTTGACTCGACGGAGTCGCGTCGTCAACGTGAGGTTGGGACAGACTCGATGGAGTCGTGCAGACGCGTTTGGCACTTGACTCGACCGAGTCGCGTCGTCAATGTGAGGTTGGGACGGACTTGACGGAGTCGTGCCAACGAGTTTGGCACTTGACTCGACGGAGTCGCGTTGTCAACGTTAGGTTGGGACGGACTCGACGGAGTCGTGCCGACGCGTTTGGCACTTGACTCGACGGAGTCGCGTCGTCAGCGTGAGGTTGGGACGGACTCGACGGAGTCGTGCCGACGCGTTTGGCACTTGACTCGACGGAGTCGCGTCGTCAACGTGAGGTTGGGACGGACTCGATGGAGTCGTGCCGACGCGTTTGGCACCTGACTCGAGGGAGTCGCGTCGTCAACGTGAGGTTGGGACGGACTCGTCGGAGTCGTGCCGACGCGTTTGGCACTTGACTCGACGGAGTCGCGTCGTCAACGTGAGGTTGGGACGGACTCGACGGAGTCGTGCCGACGCGGTTGGCACTTGACTTGACGGAGTCGCGTCGTCAACGTGAGGTTGGGACGGACTCGAGGGAGTCGCGTCGTCAACGTGAGGTTGGGACGGACTCGTCGGAGTCATGCCGACGCGTTCGGCACTTGACTCGACGGAGTCGCGTCGTCAACGTGAGGTTGGGATGGACTCGACGGAGTCGTGCCGATGCGTTTGGCACTTGACTCCACGGAGTCGCGTCGTCAACGTGAGGTTGGGACGGACTTGACGGAGTCGTGCCGACTCGGTTGGCACTTGACTCGTCGGAGTCGCGTCGTCAACGTGAGGTTGGGACAGACTCGACGGCGTCGCGTCGTCAACGTGAGGTTGGGACGGACTCAACGGAGTCGTGCCGACGCGTTTGGCACTTGACTCGACGGAGTTGCGTCGTCAACGTGAGGTTGGGACGAACTCGACGGAGTCGTGCCGACGCGGTTGGCACTTGACTCGACGGAGTCTCGTCGTCAACGTGAGGTTGGGACTGACTCGAGGGAGTCGCGTCGTCAACGTGAGGTTGGGACGGACTCGTCGGAGTCATGCCGACGCGTTTGGCACTTGACTCGACGGAGTTGGTCGTCAACGTGAGGTTGGGATGGACTCGACGGAGTCGTGCCGACGCGTTTGGCACTTGACTCCACGGAGTCGCGTCGTCAACGTGAGGTTGGGACGGACTTGACGGAGTCGTGCCGACTCGGTTGGCACTTGACTCGTCGGAGTCGCGTCGTCAACGTGAGGTTGAGACAGACTCGACGGAGTCGCGTCGTCAACGTGAGGTTGGGACGGACTCGAAGGAGTCGTGCCGACGCGTTTGGCACTTGACTCCACGGAGTCGCGTCGTCAACGTGAGGTTGGGACGGACTCGTCGGAGTCGTGCCGACGCGTTTGGCACTTGACTCGACGGAGTCGCGTCGTCAATGTTAGGTTGGGATGGACTCGACGGAGTCGTGCCGACGCGTTTGGCACTTGACTCGACGGAGTCGCGTTGTCAACGTGAGGTTGGGACGGACTTGACGGAGTCGTGCCAACGAGTTTGGCACTTGACTCGACGGAGTCGGGTTGTCAACGTTAGGTTGGGACGGACTCGACGGAGTCGTGCCGACGCGTTTGGCACTTGACTCGAGGGAGTCGCGTCGTCAACGTGAGGTTGGGACGGACTCGTCGGAGTCGTGCCGACGCGTTTGGCACTTGACTCGACGGAGTCGCGTTGTCAACGTGAGGTTGGGACGGACTCGAAGGAGTCGTGCCGACGCGTTTGGCACTTGACTCGACGGAGTCGCGTCGTCAACGTGAGGTTGGGATGGACTCGACGGAGTCGTGCCGACGCGTTTGGCACTTGACTCGACGGAGTCGCGTCGTCAACGTGAGGTTGGGACGGACTCGACGGAGTCGTGCAGACGCGTTTGGCACTTGACTCGACAGAGTCGCGTCGTCAACGTGAGGTTGGGACGGACTCGTCGGAGTCGTGCCGACGCGTTTGGCACTTGACTCGACGGAGTCGCGTCGTCAACGTGAGGTTGGGACGGACTCGACGGAGTCGTGCCGACGCGTTTGGCACTTGACTCGACGGAGTCGCGTCGTCAACGTGAGGTTGGGACGGACTCGACGGAGTCGTGCCGACGCGTTTGGCACCTGACTCGAGGGAGTCGCGTCGTCAACGTGAGGTTGGGACGGACTCGTCGGAGTCGTGCCGACGCGTTTGGCACTTGACTCGACGGAGTCGCGTCGTCAACGTGAGGTTGGGACGGACTCGACGGAGTCGTGCCGACGCGGTTGGCACTTGACGGAGTCGCGTCGTCAACGTGAGGTTGGGACGGACTTGAGGGAGTCGCGTCGTCAACGTGAGGTTGGGACGGACTCGTCGGAGTCATGCCGACGCGTTTGGCACTTGACTCGACGGAGTCGCGTCGTCAACGTGAGGTTGGGATGGACTCGACGGAGTCGTGCCGATGCGTTTGGCACTTGACTCCACGGAGTCGCGTCGTCAACGTGAGGTTGGGACGGACTTGACGGAGTCGTGCCGACTCGGTTGGCACTTGACTCGTCGGAGTCGCGTCGTCAACGTGAGGTTGGGACGGACTCGTCGGAGTCGTGCCGACGCGTTTGGCACTTGACTCGACGGAGTCGCGTTGTCAACGTGAGGTTGGGACGGACTCGAAGGAGTCGTGCCGACGCGTTTGGCACTTGACTCGACGGAGTCGCGTCGTCAACGTGAGGTTGGGACGGACTCGACGGAGTCGTGCCGACGCGTTTGGCACTTGACTCGACGGAGTCGCGTCGTCAACGTGAGGTTGGGACGGACTCGACGGAGTCGTGCAGACGCGTTTGGCACTTGACTCGACAGAGTCGCGTCGTCAACGTGAGGTTGGGACGGACTCGTCGGAGTCGTGCCGACGCGTTTGGCACTTGACTCGACGGAGTCGCGTCGTCAACGTGAGGTTGGGACGGACTCGACGGAGTCGTGCCGACGCGTTTGGCACTTGACTCGACGGAGTCGCGTCGTCAACGTGAGGTTGGGACGGACTCGACGGAGTCGTGCCGACGCGTTTGGCACCTGACTCGAGGGAGTCGCGTCGTCAACGTGAGGTTGGGACGGACTCGTCGGAGTCGTGCCGACGCGTTTGGCACTTGACTCGACGGAGTCGCGTCGTCAACGTGAGGTTGGGACGGACTCGACGGAGTCGTGCCGACGCGGTTGGCACTTGACGGAGTCGCGTCGTCAACGTGAGGTTGGGACGGACTCGAGGGAGTCGCGTCGTCAACGTGAGGTTGGGACGGACTCGTCGGAGTCATGCCGACGCGTTTGGCACTTGACTCGACGGAGTCGCGTCGTCAACGTGAGGTTGGGATGGACTCGACGGAGTCGTGCCGATGCGTTTGGCACTTGACTCCACGGAGTCGCGTCGTCAACGTGAGGTTGGGACGGACTTGACGGAGTCGTGCCGACTCGGTTGGCACTTGACTCGTCGGAGTCGCGTCGTCAACGTGAGGTTGGGACAGACTCGACGGCGTCGCGTCGTCAACGTGAGGTTGGGACGGACTCAACGGAGTCGTGCCGACGCGTTTGGCACTTGACTCGACAGAGTTGCGTTGTCAACGTGAGGTTGGGACGGACTCGACGGAGTCAAGCCGACGCATTTGGCACTTGACTCGAGGGAGTCGCGTCGTCAACGTGAGGTTGGGACGGACTTGACGGAGTCGTGCCAACGAGTTTGGCACTTGACTCGACGGAGTCGCGTCGTCAACGTGAGGTTGGGACAGACTCGACGGAGTCGTGCAGACGCGTTTGGCACTTGACTCGACGGAGTCGCGTCGTCAACGTGAGGTTGGGACAGACTCGACGGAGTCGTGCAGACGCGTTTGGCACTTGACTCGACGGAGTCGCGTCGTCAACGTGAGGTTGGGACGGACTTGACGGAGTCGTGCCGACGCGTTTGGCACTTGACTCGAGGGAGTCGCGTTGTCAACGTGAGGTTGGGACGGACTCGTCGGAGTCGTGCCGACGCGTTTGGCACTTGACTCGACGGAGTCGCGTCGTCAACGTGAGGCGGGGAAGGACTCGAAGGAGTCGTGCCGACGCGTTTGGCACTTGACTCGACGGAGTCGCGTCGTCAACGTGAGGTTGGGACGGACTCGACGGAGTCGTGCCGACGCGTTTGGCACTTGACTCGACGGAGTTGCGTTGTCAACGTGAGGTTGGGACGGACTCGACGGAGTCAAGCCGACGCATTTGGCACTTGACTCGAGGGAGTCGCGTCGTCAACGTGAGGTTGGGACGGACTTGACGGAGTCGTGCCAACGCGTTTGGCACTTGACTCGACGGAGTCGCGTTGTCAACGTTAGGTTGGGACGGACTCGACGGAGTCGTGCCGACGCGTTTGGCACTTGACTCGAGGGAGTCGCGTCGTCAACGTGAGGTTGGGACGGACTCGTCGGGGTCGTGCCGACGCGTTTGGCACTTGACTCGACGGAGTCGCGTCGTCAACGTGAGGTTGGGACGGACTCGAAGGAGTCGTGCCGACGCGTTTGGCACTTGACTCCACGGAGTCGCGTCGTCAACGTGAGGTTGGGACGGACTTGACGAAGTCGTGCCGACGCGTTTGGCACTTGACTCGACGGAGTCGCGTCGTCAACGTGAGGTTGGGACAGACTCGACGGAGTCGTGCAGACGCGTTTGGCACTTGACTCCACGGAGTCGCGTCGTCAACGTGAGGTTGGGACGGACTTGACGAAGTCGTGCAGACGCGTTTGGCACTTGACTCGACGGAGTCGCGTCGTCAACGTGAGGTTGGGACGGACTTGACGGAGTCGTGCCAACGAGTTTGGCACTTCAGTCGACGGAGTCGCGTCGTCAACGTTAGGTTGGGACGGACTCGACGGAGTCGTGCAGACGCGTTTGGCACTTGACTCGACGGAGTCGCTTTGTCAATGTTAGGTTGGGACAGACTTGACGGAGTCGTGCCAACGCGTTTGGCACTTGACTCGACGGAGTCGCGTCGTCAACGTGAGGTTGGGACGGACTCGACAGAGTCGCGTCGTCAACGTGAGGTTGGGACGGACTCGACGGAGCCGTGCCGACGCGTTTGGCACTTGACTCGACGGAGTCGTGCCGACGCGTTTGGCACTTGACTTGACGGAGTCGCGTCGTCAATGTTAGGTTGGGATGGACTCGACGGAGTCGTGCCGACGCGTTTGGCACTTGACTCGACGGAGTCGCGTCGTCAACGTGAGGTTGGGACGGACTCGACGGAGTCGCGTCATCAACGTGAGGTTGGGACGGACTCGACAAAGTCATGCCGACGCGTTTGGCACTTGACTCGAGGGAGTCGCGTCGTCAACGTGAGGTTGGGACGGACTCGTCGAAGTCGTGCCGACGCGTTTGGCACTTGACTCGACGGAGTCGCGTCGTCAACGTGAGGTTGGGACGGACTCGAAGGAGTCGTGCCGACGCGTTTGGCACTTGACTCCACGGAGTCGCGTCGTCAACGTGAGGTTGGGACGGACTTGACGAAGTCGTGCCGACGCGTTTGGCACTTGACTCGACGGAGTCGCGTCGTCAACGTGAGGTTGGGACAGACTCGACGGAGTCGTGCAGACGCGTTTGGCACTTGACTCGACGGAGTCGCGTTGTCAACGTGAGGTTGGGACGGACTCGACGGAGTCGCGTCATCAACGTGAGGTTGGGACGGACTCGACAAAGTCATGCCGACGCGTTTGGCACTTGACTCGACGGAGTCGCGTCATCAACGTGAGGTTGGGACGGACTCGAAGGAGTCGTGCCGACGCGTTTGGCACTTGACTCCACGGAGTCGCGTCGTCAACGTGAGGTTGGGACGGACTTGACGAAGTCGTGCCGACGCGTTTGGCACTTGACTCCACGGAGTCGCGTCGTCAACGTTAGGTTGGGACGGACTCGACGGAGTCGTGCCGACGCGTTTGGCAGTTGACTCGACGGAGTCGCTTCGTCAATGTTAGGTTGGGACAGACTCGACGGAGTCGTGCCGACGCGTTTGGCACTTGACTCGACGGAGTCGCTTCGTCAATGTTAGGTTGGGACAGACTCGACGGAGTCGTGCCGACGCGTTTGGCACTTGACTCCACGGAGTCGCGTCGTCAACGTGAGGTTGGGACGGACTCGTCGGAGTCGTGCCGACGTGTTTGGCACTTGACTCGACGGAGTCGCGTCGTCAACGTGAGGTTGGGACGGACTCGAAGGAGTCGTGCCGACGCGTTTGGCACTTGACTCGACGGAGTCGCGTCGTCAACGTGAGGTTGGGACGGACTCGACGGAGTCGTGCCGACGCGTTTGGCACTTGACTCGACGGAGTCGCGTCGTCAACGTGAGGTTGGGACGGACTCGACGGAGTCGTGCCGACGCGGTTGGCACTTGACTCCACGGAGTCGCGTCGTCAACGTGAGGTTGGGACGGACTCGTCGGAGTCGTGCCGACGCGTTTGGCACTTGACTTGACGGAGTCGCGTCGTCAACGTGAGGTTGGGACGGACTTGACGGAGTCGTGCCAACGAGTTTGGCACTTCAGTCGACGGAGTCGCGTCGTCAACGTTAGGTTGGGACGGACTCGACGGAGTCGTGCAGACGCGTTTGGCACTTGACTCGACGGAGTCGCTTTGTCAATGTTAGGTTGGGACAGACTTGACGGAGTCGTGCCAACGCGTTTGGCACTTGACTCGACGGAGTCGCGTCGTCAACGTGAGGTTGGGACGGACTCGACAGAGTCGCGTCGTCAACGTGAGGTTGGGACGGACTCGACGGAGCCGTGCCGACGCGTTTGGCACTTGACTCGACGGAGTCGTGCCGACGCGTTTGGCACTTGACTTGACGGAGTCGCGTCGTCAATGTTAGGTTGGGATGGACTCGACGGAGTCGTGCCGACGCGTTTGGCACTTGACTCGACGGAGTCGCGTCGTCAACGTGAGGTTGGGACGGACTCGACGGAGTCGCGTCATCAACGTGAGGTTGGGACGGACTCGACAAAGTCATGCCGACGCGTTTGGCACTTGACTCGAGGGAGTCGCGTCGTCAACGTGAGGTTGGGACGGACTCGTCGAAGTCGTGCCGACGCGTTTGGCACTTGACTCGACGGAGTCGCGTCGTCAACGTGAGGTTGGGACGGACTCGAAGGAGTCGTGCCGACGCGTTTGGCACTTGACTCCACGGAGTCGCGTCGTCAACGTGAGGTTGGGACGGACTTGACGAAGTCGTGCCGACGCGTTTGGCACTTGACTCGACGGAGTCGCGTCGTCAACGTGAGGTTGGGACAGACTCGACGGAGTCGTGCAGACGCGTTTGGCACTTGACTCGACGGAGTCGCGTTGTCAACGTGAGGTTGGGACGGACTCGACGGAGTCGCGTCATCAACGTGAGGTTGGGACGGACTCGACAAAGTCATGCCGACGCGTTTGGCACTTGACTCCACGGAGTCGCGTCGTCAACGTGAGGTTGGGACGGACTTGACGAAGTCGTGCCGACGCGTTTGGCACTTGACTCCACGGAGTCGCGTCGTCAACGTTAGGTTGGGACGGACTCGACGGAGTCGTGCCGACGCGTTTGGCAGTTGACTCGACGGAGTCGCTTCGTCAATGTTAGGTTGGGACAGACTCGACGGAGTCGTGCCGACACGTTTGGCACTTGACTCGACGGAGTCGCTTCGTCAATGTTAGGTTGGGACGGACTCGACGGAGTCGTGCCGACGCGTTTGGCACTTGACTCCACGGAGTCGCGTCGTCAACGTGAGGTTGGGACGGACTCGTCGGAGTTGTGCCGACGCGTTTGGCACTTGACTCGACGGAGTCGCGTCGTCAACGTGAGGTTGGGACGGACTCGAAGGAGTCGTGCCGACGCGTTTGGCACTTGACTCGACGGAGTCGCGTCGTCAACGTGAGGTTGGGACGGACTCGACGGAGTCTTGCCGACGCGTTTGGCACTATACTCGACGGAGTCGCGTCGCCAACGTGAGGTTGGGACGGACACGACGGACGCGGGACGACGAGGTTGTCACTGTCCTCGACGGAGTCGCGTCGTCAACGTGAGGTTGGGACGGACTCGAAGGAGTCACGTCGTCAACGTGAGGTTGGGACGGACTTGTCAGAGTCATGCCGACGCGTTTGGCACTTGACTCGACGGAGTTGCGTCGTCAACGTGAGGTTGGGATGGACTCGACGGAGTCGTGCCGACGCGTTTGGCACTTGACTCCACGGAGTCGCGTCGTCAACGTGAGGTTGGGACGGACTCGAGGGAGTCGCGTCGTCAACGTGAGGTTGGGACGGACTCGTCGGAGTCATGCCGACGCGTTTGGCACTTGACTCGACGGAGTCGCGTCGTCAACGTGAAGTTGGGATGGACTCGACGGAGTCGTGCCGACGCGTTTGGCACTTGACTCGACGGAGTCGCGTTGTCAACGTGAGGTTGGGATGGACTAGACGGAGTCGTGCCGACGTGGTTGGCACTTGACTCGACGGAGTCGCGTCGTCAACGTGAGGTTGGGACGGACTCGACGGAGTCGCTTCGTCAACGTGAGGTTGGGACGGACTCGACGGAGTCGTGCCGACGCGTTTCGCACTTGACTCGACGGAGTCGGGTCGTCAACGTGAGGTTGGGACGGACTCAACGGAGTCACGTCGTCAACGTGAGGTTGGGACGGACTCGACAGAGTCGTGCCGACGTGTTTGGCACTTGACTCGACGGAGTCGCGTCGCCAGCGTTAGGTTGGGACGGACTCGACGGAGTCGTGCCGACGCGTTTGGCACTTGACTCGACGGAGTCGCGTCGCCAACGTGAGGGTGGGACGGACTCGACGGAGTCGTGCCGACGAGTTTGGCGCTTGACTCGAGGGTGTCGCGTCGTCAACGTGAGGTTGGGACGGACTCGTCGGAGTCGTGCCGACGCGTTTGGCACTTGACTCGACGGAGTCGCGTCGTCAACGTGAGGTTGGGACGGACTCGACGGAGTCGTGCCGACGTGTTTGGCACTTTACTCGACGGAGTCGCATCGCCAACGTGAGGTTAGGACGGACTCGACGGAGTCGTGCCGACGCGGTTGGCACTTGACTCGACGGAGTCTCGTCGTCAACGTGAGGTTGGGACGGACTCGAGGGAGTCGCGTCGTCAACGTGAGGTTGGGACGGACTCGTCGGAGTCATGCCGACGCGTTTGGCACTTGACTCGACGGAGTCGCGTCATCAACGTGAGGTTGGGATGGACTCGACGGAGTCGTGCCGACGCGTTTGGCACTTGACTCCACGGAGTCGCGTCATCAACGTGAGGTTGGGACGGACTTGACGGAGTCGTGCCGACGCGGTTGGCACTTGACTCGTGGGAGTCGCGTCGTCAACGTGAGGTTGGGACAGACTCGACGGCGTCGCGTCGTCAACGTGAGGTTGGGACGGACTCAACGGAGTCGTGCCGACGCGTTTGGCACTTGACTCGACGGAGTTGCGTCGTCAACGTGAGGTTGGGACGGACTCGACGGAGTCGTGTCGTCAATGTGAGGTTGGGACGGACTCGACGGAGTCGTGCCGACGCGTTTGGCACTTGACTCGACGGAGTCGCGTCGTCAACGTGAGGTTGGGACGGACTCGACGGAGTCGTGCCGACGCGTTTGGCACTTGACTCGAGGGAGTCGCGTCGTCAACGTGAGGTTGGGATGGACTCGTCGGAGTCGTGCCGACGCGTTTGGCATTTGACTCGACGGAGTCACGTTGTCAACGTGAGGTTGGGATGGACTCGACGGAGTCGTGCCGACGCGTTTGGCACTTGACTCGACGGAGTCGCGTCGTCAACGTGAGGTTGGGACGGACTCGACGGAGTCGTGTCGTCAACGTGAGGTTGGGACGGACTCGACGGAGTCGTGCCGACGCGTTTGGCACTTGACTCGACGGAGTCGCGTCGTCAACGTGAGGTTGGGACGGACTCGACGGAGTCGTGCCGACGCGTTTGGCACTTGACTCGAGGGAGTCGCGTCGTCAACGTGAGGTTGGGATGGACTCGTCGGAGTCGTGCCGACGCGTTTGGCACTTGACTCGACGGAGTCGCGTCGTCAACGTGAGGTTGGGATGGACTCGACGGAGTCGTGCCGACGCGTTTGACACTTGACTCCACGGAGTCGCGTCATCAACGTGATGTTGGGACGGACTTGACGGAGTCGTGCCGACGCGTTTGGCACTTGACTCGACGGAGTCGCGTCGTCAACGTTAGGTTGGGACGGACTCGACGGAGTCATGCAGAAGGGTTTGGCACTTGACATGACGGAGTGGGGTCGTCAACGTGAGGTTGGGACGGACTCAACGGAGTCACGTCGTCAACGTGAGGTTGGGACGGACTCGACGGAGTCGTGCCGACGCGTTTGGCACTTGACTCGACGGAGTCGCGTCGTCAACGTGAGGTTGGGACGGACTCGACGGAGTCATGTCGTCAACGTGAGGTTGGGACGGACTCGATGGAGTCATGCCGTCAACGTGAGGTTGGGACGGACTCGTCGTCAATGTTAGGTTGGGACGGACTCGACGGAGTCGTGCCGACGCGTTTGGCACTTGACTCGACGGAGTCGCGTCGTCAACGTGAGGTGCGGACGGACTCGATGGAGTCGTGCCGACGCGTTTGGCACTTGTTTTTGGTTAAATTATGTGATCCCACTCCAAAGATATACGTTATGGATTTCACAGAGTAAAAGTAGGAAA
This sequence comes from Misgurnus anguillicaudatus, assembly GCF_027580225.2. Taxonomy (NCBI): domain Eukaryota; kingdom Metazoa; phylum Chordata; class Actinopteri; order Cypriniformes; family Cobitidae; genus Misgurnus; species Misgurnus anguillicaudatus. Next base: position 30,850,728 of record NC_073353.2, read on the forward strand.
AACAAGATCCGATGGATGCGGTAGATGTAACCCCTTTTTAGGCATTTTGATTTTACAATTCCTAGATGTAATCACTCAACTTTGATCAGAGACAACTTTATTGATTCAGTCAAAATCTCTCCAACTGCTTTGCAACTAAAGCTTTAGCTTACCTGAAACTAGGGAAAGTACTAACTTAGAGGCTGCTTGAAATTAATGAAAAGAGTAGAGATTTATTTTTTATTAATTTTTTATTGCCCTTTCATCAAGGCATCAAATGTGCAACAAACACAACGCAAAACACCATTCATATGCTGATAGGCCTGTCGTTATAATGACTATATCGACTTTTCGAGTGATAGGTGAACATGTCTGTAGTTTTTTTAGAGGCTTTAAATCACCATAGTGTTTACATGTGTGTTTGTTTGCAAAAAAATAATATCATCAGCATTTTAGACAATTGCGATTGCTTCTGTTATTTTTGCCTGCTGTCTGTCTCAGAAGAGTGGACACACGCGTCCGCACATGTGGACACTGAGTTCCGCTTGCACACATACACAACGAGAGAGAAAACTGTTCAAAACTGTTCAAAAACTGAGGCAATGAAAAGAGCTATGAAAATTAAAAGTCATCTGAAACATAACCATAACATCCAGTGTTTAGATCTGGGGCATATTTTTCGGATGCATAAAACATCCAAGAACATCATGCTCATCATTTGGGGGCTGTTTACACTTGGTATTAAGATGTGTTTTCGTCGATCAGGTCACAAGTTGACAAGAGAGACACATTACGTTTACACCTGTTACTTTACATCCGTCTGTTTTGTCCACTTTCGACTGCTTCTGTCCTGAATACTGTGAGGGGATGGTCTGTCGAAACTGTGGGCAAGTCACTCTGCTGTCATTTAAACGCGAGCATGAGTAATGATGAGTTTATATGGACGCAAACTAAAATTATGTCAGAGTCCCCTGATTGTGTAGTAAGTACACATGCTGCACAGTGTTTTGTACATGTATATGTTAGAGCTTTCTCTGAATTTTCAGCGTAATTGATGAAATAGGATTGCGCAACTTTCACATGATTGCAAAATGAAACGATCAGCCGCTTTTGTTTTATCAATGAAAGGCTAAAAATAGCGCTTTTCAAAGTGTGTTCACGTCAGAAGTCTGAAAAGACGTAAACTTTGTTTTCAGTACCTCAGATTAGATAAATGGGCGGAGAGAAAGCGGATGCGTGTGGTTGTTCGAACACATGTGCGTTTACACTACAAAAGCAATATGATCAAAAGGGGTTTCAACAACTTCTGAGAGGCTTTTTACACTTGGCATTAACATGCGTTTTCATCGATCGGATCACAAGTGGATGACGTTAATGCCAGTTTTGAGCTCGTCCACTTTTAACCACTTTCAACCACATTCAGAGGTAGTCAAACCCCTTTCGATAAGATTGCTTTTGTAGTGTAAACGCACATGTGGTTGAAAGTGTTCGAACAGCCACACGCTACCGCTTTCTCTCCGTCCATTTATTTAAAACCCTAAACCAAACTGTGCAGAGTCTGTCACAGGGGGTGACATTGTATCTTCACTACCTATATGTATATGTGTGTGTGTGTATATATATATATATATATATATATATATATATATATATATATATATATATATATATATATATATATATATATATATATATATATATATATGTATATATATATATGGATATATTAGGGCTGTCAATAGATTAAAATATTTAATCGCGATTAATCGCATGATTTCATGAGTTAACTCGCGATTAATCGCAAATTAATCGCACATTTTATCTGTTCTAAATTTACCTAAATGTAGCACTTTTTAAGTTTTTAATGCTCTAATCAGCATGGATTTGGATAACATATATGCTATATGCAAATGTATGTCTACAACAGCCTGTTTACATTTTCAACAGAACCATCAGCCATAGTTTTATAAATGTTTTTGCCTTTAGAAGACCTTGTTCTTTTTTCATTTCTGTTTGCTGCTGCATCATTTGTGACCTGTGCTGGCAAATTGAGTTGGGATGAGCACATTTTCAAAAATGTGTCATTTATATTTTAACATTCTTTATTAAAAAACTTCAAAACAATTGGAAAAATTGTTGGAATCTGACAAAGCATGACAGAACTATACCTGTTAACGCAGAGCAAAAACAATATCAATATACATATATGTTTTTCTTTTATTGTTTAATTTTGACATTGAGACAGACAGACCACTTTAAGACTGTAGGATAATGCAAGGGTTTAATATAATGACACAACAGATACTTTTCCTTAACAGTTAACCAAACATTCACTTCAGATATAACAGATGATAGGTCATACCTGCGTGAATTCTTGTCAAAACAGATATGAACCTGTAATTTTGTGTTAGATGTCTATATATATCAGGGTCACGCACTCGGGCGTTTGTGTGCATGCGCTTCAGACGTCTGCGTCAGACATCGCTTTTGAGCCTTGTCACTCTTAATAACTCTTTTAACATCAATCAGATCCCGAACTTGATCTCTCTTAATAATTATTTTAACATCAAGAAAGTCCTGCGGTCTATTTTCTATAATTTCTGAATGCTTTTTAAAACGAAACTAAAAAGTGAAAAAAGACGTGCATATAGAAGACGTCACAGAAAACATGCATATAAAGAAAACTGCACATGCAGAAAACGTGCATTTTAGATGTTTAATGACCATTTAGAGCATTGGATTCGCTAGACGAGAGCTTGTACTTATTTTAAGGAAAAGCTCCGACTCATCTAGACAGCGCCGGTCACTCGTTGCGTCTCAATTCATCCAGCTGTGGGTCAAACAGAAAATGCGTGTTGGTTAATCGCGCGTTAATAAAATTAGTCCTGTAAGACAATTTCCTGAATAAATATAGCACCTCCCCAAAGGATACTGCATGGGGGCAACGTGAGTGCTCGGGAAAGCAACTCTCTACGATTCACAGTGGACTTCCCACTGAGAAACATTTGGGTTTCAAAGACACACCTTTAGGGTGTCATACATTTGTATTCTTATTGTCTCAGAGCAAACTGTATATGAAATGCTACATGCACAAAGAATCTAAAATCTGTATCTTATTTGTTTTTCATTGAAATATCTCATTGCAAGTGGTTACAATGGTCTCACCCATATAACAACAGAATACAATGTTAAAGTATATGTGAAACTTCATTCAATGTTAATAGACACCTCCCATTCCAAGCATAAACCAATCACCCACTGTATACAGATTAAGGACAGCCCTTAGTTTTACAACAACCAATCAGTACCAAATTCCTATATGCTTTGTTCTCTGGTTATTTAAGGAGATGTGTACAAGATTTGGGCGGGATTTTCTATATCTAGAAATGCCCCCATGATGCTGTCCTGGCACAGCATCATGTATTTTTATTTTACTTTGAGGAATCTGTAACCAGATCTTCATCTCCTCACCAGGTATGCAATGGTTTTCGTTTGTTTCGTATATGAATTGGATTGTAAATTGACTTCTGAATTATGTTTTACCTACCTGGTTAATAAATTGTGTTTGGATTATTCTGTGTTGCTACGAAAGTTATTGACATGATTAGTAAATTACGATGTATCCTTGTTACCGCAATGTCTGAAAAATCAGGCTAGTATTACGGACCAAAATCCCAGACTAGATGGCATAGTAGTACATCAGCGGAGGATTTTGGAGATCCGGCTAGCACTTGGCGTTAGTTAAAGTTAAATTAGATGTGTGGAGGCTAATTTCCTGTTTAGAGTAACAAGTAAATGTTGTCTGACCACTCTAAATCAGATGAGCCTCAACCTCTGGTTATTTCAATATTAATCTATCTAAGTTGCATATTAAGTTATGGCACGATTATACAAAACTATCATTGGAGAAGACGGTCAGTTTGTTTTATGTTAGTGGTCGTGAACCTCTGGTTAGAAATAAATATTGTAATAATTAAGTTGCACCTCTATGGGGACTAAATAAAGTACTATGTTCAAAGATGAGCACGCATAAAAGGCCTTCTGAACATATGGTCTAACCTCTAGCAGCGACCAAGCCTGGTTCGATTGTGATCGTGGGCCCGCATGATTATTAAAGATTAATAAACTGCCGGTGTGTGAGTCCAAATCGACATGAGTAGCCGAATGAACAGATGCAATAACAAGTAGGGCTCCACCAGAATAACCAAACATCCACCCAAATTCTGCAACTGTTAAAAGTAATTATAAATCCGATTAATATTAACATTATCTTGGAGTCAGATAATAATACAAAATTGCATAAATGCCAAAACGTCACCTGCAAGCGCCGGAAAAGACCGAACGCGCTATTACCCTTCGTTTGGATTCCGTCGTTGGGCCAAACGGATGGATGGGGCCACATTTTGCCCCTTACAGTCCTGTTAAAATGAATTTGCGTTAACGCGTTATTAACGCGTTTATTTTGACAGCCCTAGTATATATATATATATATATACACCTATATGTGTGTGTGTATATATACATATAAATATATATATAAATATATAAAATTTTATATATATATATGTGTGTGTGTGTGTGTGTGTGTGTGTGTGTGTTTATATCTGTGGAAAACAGCTAACAGATCCAATACCTCTCCAAGTCGGCATACATATATATATTTATATATTTATATATATATATTTATATGTATATATACACACACACACACACATATAGGTGTATATATATATATATATATATATATATATATATATATATATATATATATATATATATATATATATATATATATATAAAATTTTATATATATATATGTGTGTGTGTGTGTGTGTGTGTGTGTGTGTGTGTGTGTTTATATCTGTGGAAAACAGCTAACAGATCCAATACCTCTCCAAGTCGGCATAAAAACAGGCTGCCCATGGAGTGCTGTGAATTTTGTACTCGCCACTAATGGGTGGATTAAGTGGTTGTGTGATTGTGCTCCACCCAACGTGTTTTCCCCTAACCCTGTACAAGCCTATGCTGATGACATCCAATTGGCCTCTCGGGAAGAGAGTGTTATTAAGAACATGCTTGTCAGAACAGACTTATTTACGAACTGGTCAGGTCTGCAAATTAAGCATTCAAAATGTGCTGTTTTCTACCAGAGACGAAGCAGGGGAAACCGTTGGTACAAATCCAAAGCTGATCGAATACCTGAGTTTACTATCAACACAGAACCGATTCGTGTGTATGACCTGCATGAGACGTACACCTATTTGGGTCATAAATTTAATATAGCAGGGGAGTGGAAGGAGCAGGTTGAGTACATTGTTACTGAGTATATTTCCAGGATGGACTTAATTGATGCCTCACCACTTCCTTTGCTCATGAAGCTGGAGGCCATTAGACAGATTGCCCTGTCTAGAATACAACATCTCTTTGCCAATGTCCACCTTATGAGTAAGACCCTGAGTCAATTGAATGATAAAACGGTTTCTTTAGTAAGAAAGTGGTTTGGATTGAACACTCATACTACTAGAGACATAATTTTCCAGTCTAAACAAGACGGTGGTCTTGGTGTTACAAATGTGGAGTGGATATACAATGCAACAAGATTGTCACATCTTATTAAAATGTTAAACAATGATGACAATACTGTCAGAGAGCTTGCTAGATCCTCTCTGCTTCTGGACATGAAAAGACGCAAAGTCCCTTTGGCAGGAGAGGGAGAGTCAAGCTTTCTGGGTTTTAAGAGAAAATCTAATTGTAAGATGGAGACACACAGTGCTGGTTTCGGGGTCTGGTCAGATTGGCCTGACCTTAATGACCTTTGTGTAAAACTTGGAGTATCCCTGGACTGGGTGAAACCTGATATAGACACCATAATTGTTTCTGAAGATCTTATAACCGATCGTTTAACCTCAGCAAGGGCTATTGTTGTGGATACAGGATTTCACCTATCACCAGACAATGCACGAAGGTACCTTGTAAGGCTACAACAACAACGACAGCAGCAACACTGGATTGGTCTTAAACTACAGGGAAAGATTGCTTGTATTCTTACTGCAGACCATTCTGTTTCTCACTCAATACTCAGAAACTCTGTGGTTGATGAAGACATAATGACTTTTGCAATCAAAGCCAGATTGCAAGTCCTTCCAACTAGACTCAATCTTTCCCTTTGGTACCCTAATTCATTCTCTTCACACTGTTTGCACCATGATAACCAGTTAATCATTGAATCCCTGTCTCATGTTTTGAATGGATGTTATGCATATAAGGGAATGTATGTTGCCAGACATGACAGAATCGTTGACTTACTGGTTGAAAATATAATTCCATGTGTTTCACAGTCTACAAAAATCTATAAGAATGTATGTGTCTCACCTTGCATGTTCAAACTCTGTAATAGTGTAAATAATGTGTTTTCAAATGTTACTGCAAAAAAAACCAGATGTTGTTGTTGTTGATGAGAACAGCAGAGAAGTGACCATTCTTGAAGTAGGTTGTACATTTGATTACAGTCTGGAAGAAGCCTACCTTACTAAGCTCTTAAAATACCAGCCACTTAAAGACATTGTTGCGCAGCTGGGGTACAAATGTAAGTTTTTGGTATATATATTTGGAAGCTTAGGTAATGTCCACAGACAAGTGGTCAGAGGTCTGCAAATTGCTGGTCTCCCTAAGCCAAGAGCAAAAGCTCTTGCAAAATTTTGTTCAATTTCAGCAATAATTGGTAGTCGGCACATATGGAGAAGGCGTTGCTATTTGTACCCATAAACTGAGACCAGAGGCAATGATTATTGGATTACAATGCTTGTATCTAAGATTGTTTGTGTTCAATGAAATTTATTGTAAAATGTGAACACAAATAAAATATTAAAGTGTGTGTGTGTGTGTGTGTGTGTGTGTGTGTGTGTGTGTGTGTGTGTGTGTGTGTGTGTGTGTGTGTGTGTGTGTGTGTGTGTGTGTGTGTGTGTGTGTGTGTGTGTTTGTGTACATGTGTATACATATGAATGGCCCCTAATAGGATTTTGTTTTCTTTCTTCATGTCTTGTGATGCCTGACCAACGATCACCGGCAGAACCCACTTAACCTCCGCTTAATCTCCTTATCCATTTCAGTGTATATATATGTAACCTACAGGTACCCCATAAAAGGTGGTAAATGACCAGGCACAAGGCAGTGGTGAAGTTTTAACTCAACAACAGTTTTATTCAAACAAATAGAGACAATAGGATGTAACGCAAATCTCCAATGCAGATACCCACAAAGAAATCAAAAGAAATAAAACAAAATAAAACAGAGCGACCCCCGGATGGCCACAGGTTACCTATTCGTGTGAAGATAATGTGTTAGACAAATGTGCTCGCACTGCAATCCACTCACAGCAAATCACACTGCAGACCTAAAGAAAAAGACATAAGAGTGACCAAACCACCACACCATCATCCACCAGTGAAGGCAACCCCGCAGCCACCGATGGGTCAAAATGAAATCTACAGAAGGAAACAAAAACCAATATTAGCAACAGTGGGTACTGCAAATGAAGTACATAAACACTTTAAATAAACTAGAAATCATTCGGTTTGTTCTCTGATTGTGACCTTAGTTCTTATATGGTCAACCTAAAGAAACAACACTTTAAAAGGAAAATTAAATATCAAATAAACGGTAACCGTGCATCCCTCTACCATCCTTTATCTTGTTTTAGTGATATTCAGGCAACCAGCAAGTCCTTAATACTGCCAAACGATGCCTCATATGTTTGACACTAATATCACTAGTGTTTGATATACAACTGCAGACAAACGATCTTTACTCCTGCTGGTATATTGCCATTACGCAATACATCGCGCTGTGTTTTCTTAGCTTTGTCGTAGCTACCTTTCATGGATTAGCGGAAGGACCAAAGGAGGAAGTGAAAGAACGAATCATACCACTTCCTTTTATAGCACTAAGGCTGATGGGATTTGTAGTTCCCAAAACACACCCGTTACAATCTACCCCCTAGATTTAAATCGACGTCCCGTCGATTACTTTAGAACACTACAACCAAGGACGGAACATTACATTAGGCCCATTGTTAGACAGTCTTATCATAGGAAGAGCAAGCTGATCACTTAGCTGGACTTCATTAGCACATACTGGCCGAGGGAGACGATGTGGATTTGAGTGGGACCCAGCTGTCGGCCTCTTGGTTCGTCTTACTACCACTTCCAGTTGTTGTGGGGGCTGATGGTCTTTAGAAACATCTTGATAGGCATCATCTAACAGAGGTTGAGGCATATTAACTTTATCTTGAGTAATGACATCCTCAGGTGCTAGGGCCACAATGACATTCTCCTCATCTCTGTCTCCAGAGATTTCATGACGGTCCCCTAAATTCAAGAGTCCAGGATCATCCAATGAAATATAAGCTGGTCGCAATTCACAACGGTGAATATGTCGAAGATTACCACCTCCTTCCAACGGAACAATGGAGTAGACTGCTCCGTGTTCATCTGGGCATCGGACCACTTTATAGGGAGTAGCATCCCAGGCATCCTGGATCTTATTCCTGCCTTTTATGTTATGAGCTCTCTGATACACCACCTGGCCTTCTTGTAATTTTTCATGGGACACCTTAGAATCATTCAATCGGGCACGATGCTCTGCGGCAGACTTTAGGCGGGCTCGAGCCTTATTAAACATCCGTTCCAGATTATCTTTGTGGTCCACTACCCAATCCACTTCACTCTGGGTCTGACTATCCAATCCTAATATAATGTCAAGGGGTAGATGTGGTTCCTGTCCAAACATAAGTACATAAGGACTGTGTCCAGTAACTTGATGCTCCGTGGTATTATAAGCGTATACTACCTGGGCAAGATGGTCTGGCCAATGGCATTTTTCTTCCGGGGGCAGAGTACGCAGCAAATCATGCATTGTTCTATTAAAGCGTTCACATTGCCCATTTCCTTGTGGTCTATAAGGTGTTGTACGAGTTTTTGAAATGCCATACAGCCTACATAACTCTTGAATCAGTCTACTTTCAAAGCACCGCCCCTGATCTGAGTGGATTTGTCGTGGTACTCCAAATAAGTAGAACCAACGTTCTACCAAGACCCGTGCCACTGTTGATGCTGTTTGATCCCTTGTCGGAATGGCTTGCGTGAATTTTGAAAACACGTCCGTCATGACCAGTACATTTTCAAGTCCATTTGATGCAGGTTCCAGCAAGGTGAAATCAATAGCCAGTATATCCAATGGCCTCTCCGCTGTCAAGTGCCCCATAAAACTACGTACTTTTGGTCGTACCACTTTCGCTAAGGTGCAACGTTGGCATCTCTTACACCATTCCTCAATGAACTTGAACATACCAGGCCAATAACATCGAGTTCTCACTAAGCTTGTTGTTCTTTCAATCCCTTGATGGCCGTGATCATCATGCAAACTTGTAAGGACCCTTTCTCTGAGGGCGGCTGGCAATACAACTTGACGGATTTCTCGATGTTCATCTTGTGGGAAAAAACGGCGATATAACACTGCCTCTATCTTAATCAGCTTTCCCCACTGCCGTACTAATTCAAGTACTTCCGATGGCTCTGACGCCCTCTCCTGTGCATCTGGTGGTCTTTGCCGATCCCAATAAACAAGAAATCGTCCAATAACTGCATCAGATTCTTGTAGCTTGCTAAGATCTTCTCTCGGTTGTTCGGGGAAAACAGAAATGGTTTCACTTGCAACATGTTGACAGTTCTGAGCACATTGATATAACTCTCTTGGTATTACAGTAGTCATTGCCAGTTCGGCTACAGGTGCAGCAGTTTTTCTAGACAGAGCATCAGCATTCACATTGGACCGTCCAGGCTTATACTTAATTTCCAAATCAAAATCCGCAAGCTGGTTAGCCCATCGTTGTTCCAACGCCCCCAATTTTGCGCTGCGCAGATGACTGAGTGGGTTATTGTCTGTATACACCAGGCATTTCTGGCCAAGTAGATACTCTCTGAATTTTTCAGTAACAGCCCACTTTAGAGCCAAAAATTCCAGTTTCATGGAGCTGTAATTCTGCATGTTACGTTCTGAGGGTCGCAAACCTCGGCTGGCAAATGCAACTGGCCTGTACTTGCCTCCCTCTTCCTGCGATAGAACTGCTCCTAGACCTTGGTGACTTGCATCAATATCCAGGATAAAGGACTTACTAAAATCAGCATAAGCTAGCACTGGGGCATTGATTAAAGCTGCTTTAAGAGTTTGAAATGCATTTTCACATGACTCAGTCCATTTAGTCCCTAGATCAATCTTTGGCCGCTTGGTTTTCTTTCCCCTGATCACTTCTGCCACCAACGTATTCAAGGGTCCAGCAATACAAGAAAAATTCTTTACAAACCGCTGATAATAGCTTGCAAAGCCGAGAAAGGATCGAAGTTCTTGGAGATTTTTCGGGCGAACCCACTTAGCTACCGCAGATGTCTTTTCCGGATCTGTACTGACGCCCGTAGACGAGACCACATGCCCCAAATAACGGACCTCTGGCTGAAAGAAATGGCACTTACTCAGCTTTATCTTTAAATTCTGTTGTCGCAGTCTTTCTAGCACCAACTCAAGTCGCTGAAGATGTTGCTCGACAGTTGCTGAAAAAACAATCACATCATCCAAGTACAGCAATAAAGACTGAAAACTCTGGTCGCCAAAAATTCTCTCCATTAGCCTTTGAAAAGTACTTGGGGCATTACATAATCCAAAGGGCATCCTATTAAATTCAAAAAGGCCAAATGGGGTGCAAAAGGCAGTCTTAAAACGATCAGTTTCAGCTACTGGCACCTGGTTATATCCACTTGCCAGATCTAATGTCGAAAACCACTTTGCTCCAGTCAAGGCATCAAGCGACTCCTCTATCCTTGGTAAGGGGTAGGCATCCTTGCGAGTCCTAGAATTGAGCTGGCGATAATCAACACACATCCTCAGTGAGCCATCCTTCTTCTTCACCAACACAATGGGTGATGCATATGGGCTACAACTCTCCCTAATGACTTGACTGTCCAACAACTGCCTAATGTGTGCCTTTGCGGCCTCAAACTGGCTGGGAGGAATTCTACGATATCGCTGACGTACTGGTGTATCATCCACTAGTGGGATTTGATGATCAATTAAATTTGTACACCCCAAATCACCATCATGCTTAGAAAAAACATCAGAATATCTTGTTAATAATCTCCCAACTGCCTCCTCCTCAGTCCCTGACAGCCCCTGCAATTTTAGCCCTTGAACATCAATGCTTGAAGTTATGGTAATGGCTTGACATTGTACAATCACTGAATTAGGGTCAGATTGTAAATCTGCTTTGAACACAATGTCCTGTTCTGATTTAATAACTACCTCTGCACTAGCCAAACTACCCAATCTTATTCTTGGTGGCAAATATAAAGCTTCTGTACCAACATTGACCACTGGTATCTGAACTATACCTTGTGTACATTGAACTAAGGCCGGTGATATTAACACCCCAGGAGGCAACCCCCCATCACTGGGACCTAAATGTTCTAAAACAAAGGTGGTACAACTTTTTATACTCTTAGGGCACAATGCAGGTACTAACCTCATGGTCCCAGCTGGAATCTGAACCGGATGGAGGGACTGCACTCTCACGTAACCAATAAATCCAGGAAAAGGGGCATCATCTGCTCGCTGACACTGAGACAAGGCATCTTTCCAGCCTATCTCTGCCTGCCTGACCTGTGGGACTGAGAATAGTGCTGTGCCATGTTTTTCAAATAGATCATTATAACATTGACCAATCACATTCATACCTAAAAGACCTGGGGTCAGCTCTTTCCGCTGATGAAACCCAGCATCAACAGGATCTTTCACAACCAAAATACCTTGTCTAGGAAGAGTTTGCCCCAATACGGTCACGTCCACTTCCAAGTATCCCACATATGGTATTTCAAGACCATTAGCTGCTTTTAATTGGAGCCAACTACATTTTTTCAGTACATCTACTCCCAATTGTTGAAAATGCTTCTCAAAAAATGACTCTGTTACAGTAGTAACCATTGACCCTGTATCTAATAAACAAGAAATCTCAACCCCACCCATATGCACAGTTACAATGGGACATTTGCCCACAAGACGTTGTAAAATAGTAGGGCAGACGGGTGACTGTGAAACTTCACTATTATTAACAGTTTGACTCAGAACTGTAGGGGATGCCACACTATCATGCTCCTCCACTGAAGTTTCATTTACATTTACTTGGGGTGTTCTAGGGTTCGACTCTATAGGCCAAGGTTGTCGACAATGTCTAGCTATATGCCCAACCTTATTACAACGAAGACATCGTCGTGAACTATTTTGTCTAGTTGAGGTAACAGAGAACTCATTCTTTTGAGACATTAAACTATCAAAACGTTGGGTAAGTTCAGTTATTTGTATCTGTTGCTGCCTCAACATCTCTTTAACCTCTTTTAACTCTGTAGACTCATGAAATTTAACTTTAGGCTCATGCTCAACTACTCGGCCTTGAGTCAAATTGCACCATGGCTGAACACGTGAAGCAGCTATTTCCCCGTTTCCCTCTTCCACCCACCTAAGAGCTTCACTTCGAACCTCCAGTAGAGTAGAAGATGGCTTCTCCCGTACTAATCGTTTTAATTCACGTTTCAGCATGACATCTCGAACATGTTCCATAAACTGATCACGAAGAACCCTATCAGAGTTCGGAACACTTTCTGGATTACCACAAAGAATCAAGTCCATTAAAGACATTAAAGCATGGGAAAATTCAGTCAATGATTCACCCTCTTTCTGTTTTCGTTCAAAAAACCTCTGTTGTAGTTGTACAAATGTCTGTTTCCCCCCATACAAGTCTCTTAAAATATCAAAAACAGATTCTGGAGTTTCCCTAGTAGCTTGTGAACGGAGTTTTATCTCCATTCTAGCTTCCCCCCCCAGATGATCAAGCAAAAACACAACCTTCTCTTTATCAGACCAACCCCTGCCCTCAATACACACCTTGGCCTCTTCAGTCCAGTCCTCAACGCTTAATGTGGAGTCCATATTCCCATAAAACCGTGGGCATTTCCTTTCTCGTGGAACATAAAATACCCTACTCAAAGACACTGGAGATGAAGAATTAGCATTAGTCATAGAAGGGGGCCGTTGGTTAGAAGCATTGCTACTGGAGGGGGGATTCTCTCTCGTCAGCTGCTCATTTTGAGCCTGCAGCTGCCGTATCTGCTCCCGCAAGTCTAATAGTTCTTGTTCCATCTCTGTTGACAAATTTGACAAAGTTCAGGGAAAAAAAAAAGTGATAGAGGTCCCACGAAGTGAAGTCCAATGATGCAGAGTCTGATGATCAACCTCATGCACGATTACCGTTTATTATTTAAAAAAAAACTAACAAAACTTCACAACCACCTTCGCCAACAGAGATGTTTGCCGACTACGCCAATTGTAACCTACAGGTACCCCATAAAAGGTGGTAAATGACCAGGCACAAGGCAGTGGTGAAGTTTTAACTCAACAACATTTTTATTCAAACAAATAGAGACAATAGGATGTAACGCAAATCTCCAATGCAGATACCCACAAAGAAATCAAAAGAAATAAAACAAAATAAAACAGAGCGACCCCCGGATGGCCACAGGTTACCTATTCGTGTGAAGATAATGTGTTAGACAAATGTGCTCGCACTGCAATCCACTCACAGCAAATCACACTGCAGACCTAAAGAAAAAGACATAAGAGTGACCAAACCACCACACCATCATCCACCAGTGAAGGCAACCCCGCAGCCACCGATGGGTCAAAATGAAAATCTACAAAAGGAAACAAAAACCAATATTAGCAACAGTGGGTACTGCAAATGAAGTACATAAACACTTTAAATAAACTAGAAATCATTCGGTTTGTTCTCTGATTGTGACCTTAGTTCTTATATGGTCAACCTAAAGAAACAACACTTTAAAAGGAAAATTAAATATCAAATAAACGGTAACCGTGCATCCCTCTACCATCCTTTATCTTGTTTTAGTGATATTCAGGCAACCAGCAAGTCCTTAATACTGCCAAACGATGCCTCATATGTTTGACACTAATATCACTAGTGTTTGATATACAACTGCAGACAAACGATCTTTACTCCTGCTGGTCTATTGCCATTACGCAATACATCGCGCTGTGTTTTCTTAGCTTTGTCGTAGCTACCTTTCATGGATTAGCGGAAGGACCAAAGGAGGAAGTGAAAGAACGAATCATACCACTTCCTTTTATAGCACTAAGGCTGATGGGATTTGTAGTTCCCAAAACACACCCGTTACATATATGTATATATATATATATATATATATATATATATATATACAGGGTTTAAATTGGGCCGGGGCCGTCCGATGCTAAGCTCCGGCACATAGGCTGAAGGTCTCGCTCTGCTCATGCCAGTCTACCCGCTGCGCTTGTGCGTGTGTACTCGCTGCGCTGGTGCGTGTGCACTGGCGCGAAGGGAATAATGTGTTTCCATTCATTATGGGGCATACTCACCAACGCAAGTTCAACGATTTGCGCGAGTAGATTACATACAAAGTCAATGCAAAGACGCAATCAGACGCGTCCTCGCACGGGGCGATGCAAATGACGCGAATTGGGCGGCGCAATTGCCGCAGAAACACGCGCTTTTCCTTTTAAACGCGTCTTCGCGCAAAAAACTCAGGAACTTCAAGAACGCGCTTTCACACAGGATCATTTGACATTGTAGAGACAAGAGAGAGAGAGAGAGAGAGAGAGAGAGAGAGAGAGAGGTAGGGGAGACCGGGGTTGGTTGTCACAATTTTTACTCATGCATGAATTGCTCATCTTCAAAAAATCTTTCAGCAGTAATTACTACATGAAATGAAACTTTGGAGTCTTGGCTTTAAATGTGTATACTTTTTACTTTTCGATTGTATTGTAACAGGAAGTAATTAACCATCAAAGACACTCTGACACAATGTGACAACCAACCCCATCACGGGGTTGGTTTGTCACAGGGTATGGGGTTGGTTGTCCGAGGTTCAATAGGATTTCAGTGATAAATTGGGATCTGAAAAGATAATGTGTAACTTTTTAGTTTTTTAAGATAGAAACTGCAAATAAGTTTTAATATGAATACACCCCTATGATAGTTGTTATTAATGCCCCTTATGTTTAAACACTGGGATTAAAGTGGGTGATCAGTTACTTAAATAGGCTTTATGCCCAGCTGCACTACTTCCTGAACTTCAGCCAGTTCCTTGTTTCCTGTCTGCCATTATTGGACAGACTGATTAATCCAGGTGTGTCTGATTATTGTTGTTGTGACTACTGAGGTCAGGCACTCCTGGATTAATCAGTTTGACCAATAATGACAGACAGGAAACAAGAAGCTGGCTGAGGTTCAGGAAGTGGTGCGGCTGGGCATAAGGCCTATTGTCTACTGTGTTGAAAAATAAAATGAAATAATTTTTTGTGTTAAAACCTCTTTATTTAATGCTTTATTTTATTTTAACAGCAAACAAAAACAAACAGACAAACAGTCTTAAAAGGTCTACATGTCCAATATTCTTATGTGACAACCAACCCCACAAGCTATGTGACAACCATCCCCAACTGACTTCTTGACAAACATGCTAAGCTAGCTGCCACACGGCTTTAACTTGATCGCTAAAAGATGATTCAAAATAAAGCTACTACTTTTGGCTTTTTAATGAGTGTTTTGTTTTTGAATGACTAATATCCTACAAGATCTCAACACAAAAACAACACCAACATGAAAATGTACTCTGACCCATAAAAATAAAAAATTGTCTCCTAACCTCAATGTTTTGTGTCTGCTCAGCAAAATTTCAAGTGCAAATGAGTAAGCTATTAAAGGCTAACAAATTGATATCAAAATTGTACCACAGTGCCGTGTAGTATGTCTGGAATAAGCAGTGTGACAACCAGCCCCGGTCTCCCCTAATAATGGTGCCCACGTCGAGGAAACTTAATAGAAGACTAGAAACGTGTTAAGGACTAAAGTATGTATGTCATTCATCTAATTACAGTATGTTAACTGGATAACACTTCATATAACTCATTGTATAGTTTAATACATTTATGTATTTTGATTACACAAATCAAACCTTACGATTGTTTTAGCTGCTGACCAGCATAGGGAATCTCTATTGCTAATTTATTAGACATGTTGATGATACAGTACTGTGTGTTGTACCTTTTCTTGTTAATTTAATCTTTTTGGGTAGCCTATCTTATAGAATTATTTAAGGAGGTTGATTCCTTTTACTTCATTTAAAGTTTGATCAATTGTGCATAATGACATGTGCAACAAATGGATATAGGGTGTCAAACTCATAGATTTGCATAATTTAAAATTCAGACACTCTTTATAAAATATTTGTGGTCAATCTCTGGCACAGATTTAAAGTTGAAACTTATCAAATCCTATCAGAGGTCCAGAATGTCATTAAAACACACCAGTGGCTTTGCTGTCATCAGTATTAAACATGTTACCCCTTAAAGTACCCTCTCCGCAGAGCCCCCCCACATAACAAATCCCAATTTAACCCCTGTATATATATATATATATATATATATATATATATATATATATATATATATATATATATATATATATATATATATATATATATATATATATATATATATATATATATATATATATATATATCTCCCAAGGGTTTTTCCTTCCTAGGACTTTTTAAAATTCCCTGGCTAAAAAGTCTGGGGGTTTTTTCTCCTAGGGCAGGGATTCCCAAAGTGTGGTACGCGAGCTGCCACCGGGGGGTGCGCGAGTGGAAAAATCTAATGGCGGTCTGGTTCTTTAAGTGGGATTTTTCCATACAATAAATGAATAAAAAACATGAACAGTAAACATTTCCTTTGTAATCCCTTTAATTTTAAATAAAAACTATACTTTATTAGTTTTTGATAGAAACGTAGAAGACAGCTGCTGTCTTTTTCTACGCACTGTTCTTCTGTTATGCACTGCAGCCGCTATATGCGCGTCCACTCGTTTCATTCATTCCATATTATAAATATGCTTAACTGGCTGAAATCAGGGAAACTGTCAAGTGGGACGTCTTATGATAAAGTTGTTAGTCACGAAGGAGGAGAGGGACCAAGAGAGAGAGACTTTTTTCTATGGCAAAAATAGAAATAATCAAATGGGACGAGACATGGGTGCGTCTAATGCACAGGATACGCGAGCAATGTGCTTTCATGCATGGTAGAGAGACCGGCAATTAATTTTTATAATAAAATACATAAATACTTACAAAGACACTGTAGAGAACTTATTAAAACCTTTCATTTAATTTTGTTTGAAACTTGAGCTGTTATAATGAATCTGCAAACTATTATACACATTTTGTGCGAACTGTAAAGGCTTTTGTGAATGTGTTTGATGGGTCTGCACGTGACGCACGCATCTTGAGGGAGAGCGCACTGTAAACATGCGGAAAGCTCTCATATGTCATCTATTAGCTGGCGGCAGTAAGTGTACGTTTCTTACCATAGTAAACTCGAATGGCGTCTAAATATTAAACGCATACACGGGGGCGCGCATCATCTACGCTGAGCGTAGCTGCGTCTAGTCGTAGTTTCAGATGGTGCAACAGGCGTAAATATTTTTCACAATGTCAGACGTAGCTAAGCCCGACGTAGGACTTACACCCAACTTCTTTACGTCCGACTGGTGCAACCGACCCCTGGTTATTTGCACATGATTAAACATGAGTCTTTATGGCGAGGTTTTTTTTTTTGAAGTGGGGTTTGGGGGTGCGCCAACCCGGTCGGGACATAGAAGGGGGTGCGCAGGAAAAAAAGTTTGGGAACCGCTGTCCTAGGGGTTTTTTCAACCCGGGGAGGCAGCCTTCTTGGGCTTATCTTAGCACCCTCTTCTTTACGTTACATTAGTAATAGGCACGCTTATAATGTTGATTCATAGCCACAGCAAATTTAGCTGCTTGTGCTATCGTGTATTATGTTGTGCTATCTGTCGATTTTCTGTGCTTTCCACTGCTACTATTAATGTAAAGCTGCTTTGAAACAATCACCAATTGTGAAAAGCGCTATATAAATAAAATTGAATTGAATTTCTGTGTGGAAATGTTCAGATTTATCCTGGAATTATTGATATTTTTTGGAAAAAATCGAAAAAAATAAAAACTTTGCATTTCCCATTTATTTTCAATTAAAGTCATATTGACCCAAAGACCAGATTAATAAACAGCTTTACATTAATAGAATCAGTGGAAAGCACAGAAAATCGACAGATAGCACAACATAATACACGATAGCACGAGCAGCTAAATTTGCTGCGGCTATGAATCAACATTATAAGTGTATTACTAATGTAACGTAAAGAAGAGGGTGCTAAATTAAGCCCAAGAAGGCTGCCTCCCCGGGTTGAAAAACCCCCTAGGAGAAAAAACCCCCAAACTTTTTAGCCAGGGAATTAAAAAAAGTCCTAGGAGGTAAAAACCCTTGGGAGATATACATTGAAACGGATAATTGTGAAAAGCGCTATATAAATAAAATTGAAATGAAATTGAATTGATTTGAATTTGTCTGTGGAATTTTTCAGATTTATGCTGGAATTATTGATATTTTTTGGAAAAAATAAAAACATTTGCATTTCCCATTTAGAGTCATATTGACCCAAATACCAGATTAATAAACATTTTTTACATACCTTCAGAACAACCAAATCAAGCCCATTGTTTATGTGTATGTATAGATAGATGATGTAGGAAAAGTCAAAAAAATTTATTTGTGACTTTATCTTTTCTCACTGACTTTTTTAACTAATGAAATGTCGATTGGGGTCATATAGACCCCAAGGAAAAATTTAGGGTTTAAACAGATCCACCTTTATATTATTGTGCAACAGCATGCCACTTTTTAGGTACCCCTGTCCAACTTACCACAGTGCAATCTCAAAAGTGTTAATTTAGTTGTGTTAAAAATGAAGGTCAAAGATAGTGTTGGAGTACATGTCTGCAAAACGATTTTACTAATTATTTGCCCTTGTGCATTATACAAATAGATGGTGGCATGTATAATTACTCCTAGATATGAGTAATGTTAATCTACCTGATGAACGATGTGAAGGTCTGAGGTTACACTTAGAGCCAAAGTGATAAACCGATGTTATAGACCACATATATATAAACACAACACATGACAATAAATTACGAATTAGCTATGCAAACAAAGTAAATAAGCTGTATGATAATTCTATTTGCAAACTAAGGTTATCAGTTTGATTTCAATATTTAGAAGAAACTTGATTGAAATCATTATGTTCACTGATAAACAAGACTTACTGTGCACAGTTCACGTTTTGGATACCAGTTGAGGACTGGTTGATAGAAAAAGAGGTGGTTGTTGATGGTTTAGCTTTTTTGTTTACAACAATTTCTTATTTAGAATACCCAAAGACTGCTGTGTTCATTTTTTTTCTTAATAGCATTGTCATATTAGCAAACTATTTCATTCATAAATGTAGATTCTTAAATTCCCCACTACTTATTATATTCAAAAGACTTAAAATGTTTTATCAAAGTCCCTTAATAGGATGAGAGGTCAGAGTTCTATGAAGCTGCTTTATCTTTTGCCATATTTCTTTTTCACTACTCTGCATTGGCTTCCTATCCAGTATAGAATTGATTTTAAAATTTTATTGATGGTTTTTAAAGCTTTTCACAAAATTGCCCCAAGCTTTATCGCCAACATCTTAAAGGACCATACTCATAAGGTCAGGTCTTTGAGATCAGGAGATAAACTTCTGTTAGCAGTTCCCTGCTCCTTAAAAAAATTAAGGGGTGACAGAGCATTCATGGTCATCGCCCCAAAACTGTGGAACACGTCTTAAAGCATCAACTTGCAGCCTTGACACGCTCCCCACATATTTTCTCAAAAAGATCTTCTCTTATGCCACCTCTAGCTGGAATCAGCTTCCAGAAGAGATCAGATGTGCTTCAACAGTAAACACTTTTAAATCTAGATTAAAACACATTTGTTTAACTCTGCATTTACTGTATGAGCATTGTGCTGCTTCACACTGACTGCACTTTTAACTCAAGTCATTTTTACATCTGTTTTATTCTTTTTAACATTTTAAACTGTTTTTATTAAAATCACATTTATTTTCTTTAATTGTTATTTTAAATTCTCATGTATCTTTGTTTTTATTGTGATTTTATCGTGTATCTCTTATTTCTACATTTTCTTTTTTCTCTTTTATATATATATTGTTTTCTCATTTCTATGTAAAGCACTTTGAATGACCTCTGTGTATGAAATGTGCTATACAAATAAACTTGCCTTGCCTTGCCTTTGCACATTCGGCAAGTCTCAAATTTAGAAGGTTTTAAGTCTCAGTTAAAAACTTATCTTTTTAATTTAGCGTTCGTTGAGAACAGACCTTGTTTGGAGATAGCTTCTTGATGCTTTTATATATTTTATTTCATTTTATCTCTGACCAGTTTCTCTTTTATTGAATTTTATTCTTATCTCTTATTCTGTCTTAATTTTCTTTTTATTAATTGGTTTGATATTTTGCTTTATGTCTTTTAAATACTGTGAAGCACTTTGGGCAATTGAAATTGCAGTAAAATGTGCTATATAAATGAATATAGTTGGAGTTCACTTTCCTTTACTCTCTTAAAGGGAACATTTTACAAGACTTTTTAAATATAATAAAAAAATGCCACTTTCTAGGTGTGAGCAAAAATGTGCCGTTTTGGGTGTGTCCTTTAAAATGCAAATAAACTGATCTCTGCATTAAATGACAGCGTTAGATAGTGCAGATTAAGGGGCGGTATTTCTCCTTGTGACATCACAAGGGGAGCCAAATTTCAATGACCTATTTTTTACATGCTTTTAGTAACTTTCAGTGCAGACAAAACACTGGGAATAGCTTCAAGAACTTTTGTGTTGTTCAAATGTAGTGGCTGCTGCGTGTATATAATTGGCTGTCTGACTTTGTTAGCATTGCATTATGAGTTAGTATTTTCATTTTTTTAATTAATTATATTTTTAATATTCAGTGTATAACCGAATTAATTTGCAACACATATTTTCTAAAATTATTAAGTTCATTGTTATTTCGAGAAGTAAGGGGGCACAGTGACTCAAGTGCTCGGATCACGCCCCCTAGCGCCGGCTCGTGGCGCCGACACCATAGATATAAAGGCTAGATGGCTCGTCCGCGCTGCTGGCCAATTGAGTGCAGCGTCCGCATTTTGGCGGCCATCTTGGGGCGGGGCGCTCGCTCACTCGTGGCGTTGAGTTTTAGTGATGCAGGTGCTTTTGGGTGACCGTGACTTGCTTAGTTTTTTGCCGATTTTCAGGCGGTTTGGTTTGTTATAAACGTCAAAGATGTACCTATGACACTGCATACCTATACTAAAAATAAAAAATAAATTCATGAAACATGTTAAAGCATCCAGAATCATAGCCACGTTAATAACGTTTGTAAAAACCCAAACCGTTTGAAAATCGGTAGAAAATTGAGCAAGTTATGGTCATTTAAAAGTACCTGCACCATTAAACTCAATGCTACGAGTGAGCGAGCGCCCTGTCCTAAGATGGCCGCCAGGTGATGCCGTTAGGGACTCCGCCTTGAGCCATCTAGCCTTTATACATATCTATGGCCGACACTGCTCATGTTCGTTTTTATTTGTCAGGGAGCGTAAATAAAATAAATGAATAGACAACAAATAAGTTTCACAAGAAGTTTCACACACACAGCTTAATAATGAAGTTAAGCCGGTTGTTTTATTACATATATAATTATTATACAGTTATATACTTTCTTTTTTTTGTATAAACTAAGCTGGGACCACATAAACATTTTAGTCAGGCATTGTATCAGACAGGCAGCTGAGCGCGCAGGACCCCGCGCAGGCACGCGCACACGTGTTTGTCTACAGCCATGGCGGACATGCAGATGAAGATTCTGCGCAAAAAACTCAATAAGAGAAGTGAGAAAAATAAACAACGCACACTGCTCAAAAATCAGAAAGAACAAAAAGATAACGATGAAGGTAAGTTTTCAGTCTTTTGTTAGTCTGAATTAATTTTTGACACACTTAATTCAGATTCTTCTCAGAGCGTCTTGCCTCAGCTAGCATGTGTTATCACATTGCTTATGATCTGTTGGTGATCTTTTTATTTTACCTTATTTTGTAGTCCCCAACAACAGTTTGGTTTAGTTAAATATAGTTATGTTGTCGGGGTGTTAAGATGAATCACATTCTTTTAATTTAATGATAAGCGAATGTATTTTTAATAAACTCTCGCTTTATATAACGTTAAGTTAACGTTACATTATTCTGCCAACTGTCTGTAACTATATTGTACTATACAGGCTTTGGTTACTGATCTGTAAAAAGCTTGAGTTTTGTCTAATAAAGAAAGTTTCTGTCATTCTCACCTGGATTGTTTCATTTAGAAATACTGACTTACTGACACATTCAAAACAGAAATCATCATCCATATATGTTGTTTTTATTAGCAAGAAATTAATGCATGTGTATTTCTGATCCAACAGAGGTGAAGGCAGTGCTGGAGGAATCTGATGTGACCAATGAAACTACACAAACATCCACTGAAAAACCGCAACAGAGTTTATCCACAGTTGATCATGAACCCTCACAAACCACCAAGAAAAAGAAAACGAAAAGAAAATTGGACAGTACAGATTCAACACCCAGTAAGTGTTTATGTGAAGTGTTGAGTGGCTTGGCCCAAATATTGATTTATCATTAACTAATCGAAATAAAAATAGTCATGTCAACTTATAAAAGTACAGATTATTACAATTGATCTGATTTATAAGTATGCTTGGTGGATCTTTAGGTGTAAAAAAGGTTAAAAAGCAGAAGGCAGGTAAACATACAACAGAAGTGTCAGAAGAAGAAAAAGAAATACCAGAAGATGAAGAAGAAGGTGCAGAACCTGAAAATTTGCCAGAAAATGGAAATGAAGAGGGTTCGGCCGATGAAGAGGAAGATGATGAACTTCCAGAGCTTCCATCTGGACTGACAGGTCAGAGAATCTCTGAATTACAGTCACTGCTACTTTTCTGTGCATGTGGAGATTACTGTTAATCATTTCATGTGCAAGTAAACATCTCATCTGTTGTTTCTATCTTAATGATTCAGGAGCGTTTGAGGACACATCATTTGCGTCTTTGGCGGGCGTTGTGAGTGAAAATACACTGAAGGGAGTAAAAGAAATGGGTTTTGAAGACATGACAGAGATCCAGCACAAGACCATACGCCCCCTGCTGGAAGGAAGGTGAGCTTGCTGTGACCACATTTACCGTGATGTCACACAACACATTTGACATTTACTGTGATGGTCACATTTTTGTGTTTTTACTTGTTCAATAGGGACGTGTTGGCAGCAGCCAAAACAGGCAGTGGTAAAACTCTGGCTTTCTTAATTCCCTCCATTGAGCTCATCTACAAACTCAAATTCATGCCAAGGAATGGTAAGTGTACTGAATACATTTACATACTTAAAAAAAAGCTGCCAAGTGTACTATACTTGCTGCCATACAATGCTATACTTTATGGCTATTGTGGTGTTTTCTTAGGAACTGGAGTGGTTATTTTATCACCTACCCGTGAGTTGGCCATGCAGACGTATGGTGTGCTGAAGGAATTGATGACCCATCACGTGCACACTTACGGTCTCATCATGGGAGGAAGCAATCGCTCAGCTGAAGCACAGAAGCTCTCTAATGGAGTCAATATTTTGGTGGCTACACCTGGAAGACTTCTGGATCACCTGCAGGTGAAACCTCTTACATATAACAGTTTTGGCATACCTGCCAAAGTGTAAATGAATAATAGTTGACCTCTTTTTGGGATCAGAACACACCCGCATTTATGTACAAGAACCTTCAGTGTCTGATCATTGATGAAGCTGACAGGATTCTGGAGGTGGGATTCGAAGAGGAGCTCAAACAGATCATCAAACTGCTGCCGAGTATGAACTAATGACTTTACTGATAAACGCAGTACATAATGATATATATGGGTGAAAACACATAATGCACAGCATTATACCATGACAAATTTTTTTCCTTCCATTCCAGAAAAAAGGCAAACAATGCTATTTTCAGCAACACAGACACGTAAAGTGGAAGACCTTGCACGAATCTCTCTTAAAAAGGAGCCGCTGTATGTGGGAGTGGATGACAATAAAGATACAGCCACCGTGGAAGGACTAGAACAAGTAAGCCGTTCACCAGAGTCATGCATCTCTCACGCTTACTCAGCTATGTTAATATGAGGATAACTGTGTGTTTCGTTTGATTTTAGGGTTATGTCGTATGTCCTTCAGAGAAACGATTCTTGCTACTCTTCACGTTTCTGAAGAAGAACCGCAAGAAGAAGCTCATGGTGTTTTTCTCATCCTGCATGTCTGTAAAGTATCACTATGAACTGCTCAATTACATCGACCTGCCCGTCATGGCCATTCATGTAAGACAAAACACTTCATCGAGGTGAATAAGATTGGTTAATTCAGTGCGATGTAGTTTGTGTGTTAAATCTATTATTTATCTTCCAGGGGAAGCAGAAACAGACAAAGAGAACAACCACATTTTTCCAGTTCTGTAACGCAGACTCTGGGATTCTTCTCTGTACTGATGTCGCAGCCAGAGGTCTGGATATCCCAGAGGTGGACTGGATTGTTCAGTATGACCCACCTGATGATCCCAAGGAGTACAGTCCTTCCTGCTTGGTTATTTCTTTGGTATCTTTAGCCATATGGATCAAGGTTCCCACGGGTCCTTGAAATCCTTGAGCGTTTGTGAATCTGGGGGAAAAAATTCAAGGCCCTGGGAAGTTTTTGAAAATATACATGCATAGATACAGGTCATTGAAAGTGTTTGAATATATTTTATGCAAGACGTTTTCTGGAGAAAAAAAACATTTTATTCCCTGCGTAGTGTAGGATAATATCATAAAAATTCTAGACTTTAAGCACACTAAACTGTTCGCTTTAAATGCTTATATCTTCTGTATGCAAATGTTGATTCATATTAAAATGCTTTTTTGCATAGTTGTGTTTGACACATGAAAACATCTCTGATTACGTATGTAACTGTTGTTCCCTGAGAAGTGAACGAGACGCTGTGTCTCCCTTACCATACTTCCTGAGTCCCTGTAACGCCACCTTTGGCAATATTTCAGATAGCGATATACTTCCTGGCTCCCGCGTCACCCTGTCTTTGTCGTTAAGCCTCACCATTGGTCAAATTTGATATACACATTCAGACACACTTGGAGTCGTCCCCAAAGTGTCACCGCAGTGACGCAGCGCGAGTTCCCTCAAAAGGGAACTGTAACAATGTATCTTTAAAGGTAACACAATGTAACCTTGCTCTCACTTGAAATGTGTCCCCACATTTAGTCCTTGAATTTGAGGGTATTGGACCTGGAAAGTCCTTGCAAGGTCCTTGAATTTGAAGTTAACTAAGGTGTGGGAACCCTGTGGATATATGTACTTGGATTTTGATGTGACTTTACCACTGGCATTTTAGGAGTACATCCATCGTGTAGGACGAACGGCTCGTGGTATTGATGGCAGAGGACACGCCCTCCTGATCTTGAGACCAGAGGAGCTTGGATTCTTGCGATTCCTCAGACAGGCTAAAGTATGACAGCGATACATCTGCTCTTTTGTACCGACCTTAACGTGTGCCAGTTATATAATAAATCATTTGTATTGTTGATTTCTACCTAGATGAGTCAGAATGATTTTCTGCTCTTCATAGATTTTAGCTGGAACTTTCTAGATACTGTATTTTATTCTCGAATGCTTTTCTTATAAAAGGTTCCCCTGAGTGAGTTTGAGTTCTCCTGGAGTAAAATCTCTGATATTCAGTCTCAGGTAAGGAAATTATTTATATTTAGCAAATATAAGACTTGTGTTGTCATGCCTGTTGTTGACTGATATTTGCTTTTCTCTTTTTCAGATGGAGAAGCTGATAGAGAAGAACTATTACCTTCATAAATCAGCTCAGGAGGCCTACAAGTCCTATGTCAGAGCTTACGACTCACATTCCCTCAAACAGATTTATAACGTAGAGACGCTCGACCTTCCCAAGGTGGCATTGTCCTTTGGGTTTAAAGTGCCACCCTTTGTGGACCTCAGTATCCTTTCAGCATTATACAATCTCTTGTCACTTTTTTGCTACTAAATCATTTTTTTAAAGGGGCCATGGCATGAAAATCTGACGTTTTCCATGTTTAAGTGCTATGATTGGGTCCACAGTGCTTCTATCAACCTAGAAAATGTGAAAAAGATCAACTCAGTAACTTAGTTTTGGTAAACCATTCTCTACAAGCACGTGGAAAAAATAGGTAGTTGAAATTTAGCTCTCCTTATGATGTCATAAGGAGCTCTTATTATAATAATACCGCCCCTTAATCTGCATTATCCAAGTTTTAATTGCAACAAACCACCATCATTGTGATAAGTGTTTGAATTTCATCAGCTCTTGCATTTTAAAGGACACACCCAAAATAGCACATTTTTGCACACACCTACAAAGTGGCAATTTTAACATGCTATAATAAATTATTTATATGGTATTTTGGGCTTAAACTTCACATATGTGCTCTGAGGACACCAAAGATTTATTTGACATCTTAAAGTCTTGTGCCATGGCCCCTTTAATGTAATTACACTTTTAGGTACTTTCAATTATAGCTGGGATGATTTCCTTTTTTATCTGTAGTATCTAAAATCTTAAATTTGGTTTGTACTTAGATATGCATTGACTAAAATGTTTTTCTTTGTCTAATCCAAGTGACCAAATCGTCAAGTAGACTGAGACTTTATACAATTAAAAATACAATTGGGAACTTGCTTTGTCATATTACTAAGGCTTTATAGTTTTAAGGGCTGTGACTGTGTATCTGTGTTCCTTGACCGCTATTCTCTCAGATGTCCACAGCAGTAAAGGAGTGAAGATGATGAAGAGAGGAGGTGGAGGAGGTTTCGGATACCAGAAATCTAAGAACGTTCACAAGGCCAAGATCTTCAAACATGTCAACAAAGGCAAAGGAGATAGAAGGCAGTTTTCACGCTGAGATGTTTTCCTGAGACACTTCTCTGATCTTTGTGGAGTTGATATCAGGCTACATTGTAATATTGTGTAACACGCCTTTGTTGGTCTGCATTCCATGTCTGTACAGAAATCTTTTTTCAGAGGCCATTATACTGTTATATAATAGTTTTTTCCCCCTATTAAACTTTTCGTGTTACTGGTCCAGCTGAAAATAAAACATGGAAACATCTCTTGTGAATTCTGATTATTAAACTGCTTTATTCTTAAACTTAGTTTCTGCTACAAAGGTTGCAGTTTTATAACTTAAAAAGTAAAGAAATCTCTTTCACTGTTTATATTCATTGTCTATTTTTATGTAATTGCTCTGAAAGGTTATGAGGGTATTTTAATGTAGGTAATATTCATGGCATGTTCTCCACATTCTGTTTCAACTAAATCAATATTTATTATAACTAAATTACCCAAGCTGTCATCGGCAAAAGACTGTTGCTTAATTTTTGTTGTGAACAAATAAATATATTTTTTATTTATTGCCCAGTAGTATCAAATACAGGCATTTAACCATTGGGCCACCATCACAACAAAGACAATTGACCACTCAAAAAAAAACAATTCTGTTAAATAATGCAGAATATGAATCTGTAAACCATTAGTGTATTTTACTTTTCTGCAAATAAATGTCGACGCAAAAAGCTTTTTGCCCTTTTAATGTGCTTCGTTCTTGCAGATTATGCTCATGCTACAAACAAGAAACATGATTAGAAAATTAATCATCACATTATAAGTAAACTAAATGTGTTCAACTTGGTGTAAAAGGCACAGATGAAAACATTACAATTTAACTATATTAATAGCATGCTTCAAGTGGGTAATACTGGGCACTTAAAAAATGCAAAAATTGATGGTAACACACCCAGTGTGTTTGTGTGGTTTATCAGTCTGAGAGCAGCTCTGATCTCAGCATCAGTATTGCATGAAAAACAAACACAGATATGAAGGAATGTGTATGTTTGAAGTGCTGCTCCATGTATTGTTCAGGGTAGATGTGTATCCAGCTGTTATGAAGCCCCCTTTGCTCTCAGTTTGGATAAAAGCATCTCATTCTTTCGGCACTCCTGAAACACAACAGACATTCATTGGTACATTTCACATTACTCAATCAAAAATATAATGAATTGAATCCCCTTTGTGTATCTCTAGTTAGGATGCACGTGGAATAATGTAGCATACAACCCCAAAAATACTGTAGTATTCTCAGACTACGCCAGGGAGTATCCATTAACTCGGCCCGCTCCAACTGTCAGTCTGCTGCCAGTTCTTTGGCCCTGTCCCAAATGGCACACTCCAGACTTTAGACTTCCTCAGAGTCCACACTTTGATGACAACAATTAGTGCAGACCTTAGGGACCCTTGACACGAGTACATGAGGGCGCACTGGAGTCATATTTTGGGACAGATTCAAGCATCATGCCAGGAAATAGGAAGAGAAGTTGCCCATCAGTGTGAACTCATCCCTTCCGTTGTCTCATTGCCCTTTCGAAAGGACTTCTGGGTTGGTAAAGTGTGTGGAGCCTGCAGCAGTAGTGCGGGCTTTGCCAAAGACTGCATAAAGGGGGCACACTTCCGAGTGTTAATATAACAGATGGGACACCCAACGGACTCGTAGACTAAGCAAGCATGCGCAATTTAAGGTCATGAGACAAAGTCCACATGAAGTGTGCCATTTGGGACAGGGCCACTTTCTGAATGCAAAGCCTACTTTTCTATATCTAATAAAAGCACAGTGGAAAATACAAGCCACGCCCACTATTTTATTTTCCTCATGTGATATTCTGTTTAACTCAAAAATACTGTGAGAGAATTTGGGCGATTAATATTGCATTTATATCGAGGGGCAACCTTACGATCTCTCTAATGAAGCCAACACGGAAGTGACTTAAACTGCAATTCATCGACTGGCCGCTTGAGACTGGCTCCAAAAGGGAGTCAATCCCATAGACCCCCATGTTAAAAATGCCCAACTTTACAGCAGAAAATAACGTGTTTACAGCCTGGTACAAAAAGTGTCCCTGGTTTATTTAGCTAATTTTGCCCTTCATGACAACTGTGAGGTGGGTGAATTTTTTTGTAACTCATCCGTTTAGATTATATTAAGCCTTAAACTTCTGCATAATTAAGGGCGTGGCCGCTTGAGTGTCGGTTGAACAGCCACTGCTGTCACTAGACTCGCGCTAGGCGGGCGTGGTTTCACATCAGCTTCACCCATGTCCCGCCTCTTTAACCATTTTTGGTTTTCCGCGGGTGATTCGCGGGGACGCGCGGCCAAGATGGCGACGGCAGGCAACGCCTACTTTAAGCTTCAAAAGCGATCTTCACAAACCAATGGGTGACGTCACGGACACTACGTCCATTTTTTTTACGGTCTATGATTTATATACTGTATTTGATTTATTATCATATGGTTTCATTACAGAGTGTTTTAACTGCATATCTTAAAGTTGAATATTAATGTGTCTTCTGTCACCTGAATAGAACTGTCAAGTTTCGGTTCATCAAAAGGTGCGTTGCTATTTGAACTAAGTTCATTGCAAGTGCCTCGTTAAAATTCCAAGAAAAGTAAAAAAACAAAAATAACTTGCTCTGTAGTAACAATGCAAACCTAATTGCTGATTGGTGGGAACTAAAAGGTTGAAAACGAAAAACAGACAATTGCTCAGCTCAAATTAGCAAATGTGACAGATGCAGAATTAGTAGCTGATGGTATGGAAAACATTAAGTCTGGTTTTTAAAAGGTGTTAAAAAAAACAAGAAATGTGTGCATTGCAAGCTTGCAATAAAACTATAAGAATAGGAATTGGGGGTTTTGAGATTTAGTTCAGTTGTCATATCTCTTTGATGATCATCAGGCTGAGCCAGTATTATGTTGATGCTGTCTAAATACAATTCTATAATAAAACAAATTAGTTTACATATCTCTCTACTGCATCCATTATTCCATCTGGAAAATCCAGTACAATACGCCTTAAAGTAAAGCTGAACGTGACTTCTGGTTTACGGGGACTTTAAGTATTGTTCAATTCAGTTTAGTTAACCACGCATTTTCTACTCAGCACCTCTAGAAAGATTTTTTAAATAGTGGGCTAATTTTGGGAACACAAAACTATTAAAAAGCAAGTGTCGGCTGATGCATGAAAAAACTACATGTCTGTATATTTCCATTGAAAAAATCTAATATTGTTTTTTGTTTTGTTTTTAGTGGCTCTGTTTTTAGACTTAGAAAAAGTGTACGGATTTACCTGAATTCCCCTGAATGTTTTATAATTTAAAATTTGTCAATTTTAACATTCTTTTTAAGAATATGTAATGTCATTTAACCACAGTTTATTAATCGCTAGGAAGTCATTTTTTCTATAGGGAAAGTGAATAGTATATTTGTAGAAAGCTACATTTGTTTCTGCACTTATGTGTTGTGTATGTGTATATATATACCTCTTTAAAGTCTTTGACAGTTTTAAAGTACAGTCTCTGTTTGTCCAGAAGCTCCAGATACTCATCATTCAGCTGATCTCTGCGCATCTTATTCTCCTGTCGTTTCTTTTCCATCTAATACACATGTTAGACAAACACACTAATTTAAAACAACTTCGTTAACAGGTGAAAGAAAACAGCAGGAGTGAACGTTAACTAATTCATGCAGGAGCGACACGTGTGTGTCACGTGTGTCTTGTACCTTTATACGACTCTGTTTGATTCCTTCCACAATTTGCTCCATCTGTCTAAGAAACTGCTCTTTACCACCTGATGAAGCCATGGCCCTAAACACAATCACACATTTCACCCATATGCCATTAAAAAAATGAAAGATCAGATAATCTGTTGTAATATTGGGAAGTCTGCACTTTATTTGATACTCACTGCTGAAAATGATCATGTATGGAGTTAAGTAGATTGACCTGTGAAATAAAATACAAAAATAAAAATTATAATGTTTAGTACAGATTGTGATATGATTCTATTAAAGGGTCCCTATTATGCAAATTTTTACAAGATGTAATATAAGTCTCAGGTGTTCCCAAATTGTGTCTGTTAAGTTTCAGCTTAAAATACCCCACAGATCATATTACAGAATGTCCCTATTTGGGTAGGAGAAAAAATATGCTGTTTTCGTGAATGTGCCTTTTATGCAAATAAGCTACAGCTCCTCACTTCCTTGCCAAGAGACAGTGAGCGCATTTACTTAAAATAGATCTGATTTCTTTGAATACAGTCTGAGACATTAGTATTTCACTATTAAGATATGGCAGACTGTGTAAAAGCTGCTGAGGGTGGAAACTATGGTAATGCAGCGGCACTGTGTATGGCTTTATCAGTGTGATGTCACATTAACAAGAGAATCAAAACAGCATGTCTAATGGTGCATTCACACCAGCCACGATAGAGGCGGCAAAAACGAGCGGTTTCGCGTGTAGTTGGATGCTTGAACATTTAAGTTTACTCGCTTCATTCACTCGTGAAATTCTAGTCATTCGAGACATTCCGCGGAAATTCGCCTCATGGGAGGGGCTTTTGCGACTCCACTGAGACTCCGCTCGCTTCTTGTAATCACATCACTACTACAGCAAGGTCCTGATTGGTTAATGCGGCACGGAATTCCGCCGAAGATCAAATTTTTCAACTTGGGCATTTCCCACGGCAACGAGAATCAAAATACAATTCTTTAATAAAAGGAATTAGTTCACATATCTCTCTACTGCATCCATTATTCCATCTGGAAAATCCACGACGATACGTTGTAAAGTAAAGCCGATCGTGACTTCCGGTTTACGGGGACTTTAAGTATTGTTCAATTCAGTTTAGTCAACCACGCATTTTCTACTCAGCACCTATAGAAAGATTTTTAAAATAGTGGGCTAATTTTGGGAATGCAAAGCTATTAAAAAGCAAGCGTCGGCTGATGCATGAAAAAGCTACATGTCCATATATTTCCATTAAAAAAAATTAATGCGTCTGGTGTGAACCCTGCATAATAAGACTATTTTGGTTTAATGGGGATTAAAAAAAGGAGTGGGTGGATTTTTGGATCATTGTAGGGTGGTTGTGTTAACACACTGCCAACACACATTTATGTCCAAACTTTTGATTTTGCATAATAGGTGCCCTTTAATCCCATAAAGTAAAAAAAGTTAAAAATGATACCTCCTTCTCCAGGTAAACCTTTTTGTCATCCAATGTGTTGTACAGTGTAAAGAACTGTTTTGTTTCTTTATGGGTTGCAGAAACTGTGAAAAACATCAAAAAGACAATAAAGCAGTAAACCACGGCACTGTAATGCACTGTAAGTCATTTTGGATGAAAGCGTTTGCCAAATGCTTAAATGTAAAACTGGTAAACTTTGTACATTAATATAAAATGTGTGTGGTTAAAGCATCATAGTCAGTACTATTTTTATTGTACATTTACATTTTAAATATTGATGCTTTGCACACACCTTGGCTATAAAGTTCAATGAATCGCTTCTGATACTGTGTCAGCTCGGCTCTGCTGGGAACTTCGTCTATCTTTCTCTGCAGGATAGCGATCTCACGGTTCCTCCGAGCCTGCGGCAAAGTAAAACAATCAGTCTGAGAAATCTCTCAAAACATATCTGACACGTCCCGGTATCGTTCCCCACACAGCCTTACCATAAGCAGACGAATCTTCTGCAGCTTTTCTCTGTCTGCACCGTACTGCTGATCAATCAACACATTCATTTCCTACAGACACACACACACGATTATTTTAGGAAAACTAGATCAATACAGATTACAGATTATGAGATTGTAATTGTGATTCACACCTTCTTATCATCGCCATCATCTCCATACTCCATCTTCAACTCTTCAATATTCTGCTGCAGACGAGTCATTTCCTCCTATTGATACATGCACAGCCATATAATGAATTGTTTGTTATATTATTGTGTGTTGCAGGGATACCTTTGATTTAAAGGTGCAGTGCATACATTTTAGCAGCATCTAGCAGTGAGATTGTGAATTGCTCAGTCCACTGTTTACTGAAACGCATGGAGAAGGTATGGTAGCTGCCACAGGACAAACATGTCATTCTCGGAGACAACTTAATAAAAAAGTTTGTCCGTTAAGGCTTCTGTAGAAACATAGCGGCACAAAATGGCGACTTCCATGTAAGGGGACACTCGATGTATGTCGATAAAAACTTCTCATTTTAAGTTAATAAAAACATAACGGTTCATTATGTAAGGTCTTTATACACCACTAATAATATAGTTTTGTATATTATATTGCATTTCTGTCCAGAGATCCTTCTAAGTTACACACTGCACCTTTCAATTTTAGCAAATTAGTATTGCGCATACAGCAGTAGTATATATGATGGTAACATACACGACAGTGCGAGCGGAAAGTCTGCTCTTGATGTTTCAGGTTTTCATTCATGGATACCAAAGCACGAAGTTTCTCCAGCAACCCAGAATATAAAAAACAAACAAACAAACACACCACATTCTGATTTTATAGCCACCTAAAGCAGATGTTTATACAGTATGAAAATTCAACCTAATGACAACTTGAACAAGATTATTACCCAGAATCAGCCTCGGACTCCACTTCCTCCAAAGAGCTCAGCTCTTTCTCCAGCTTTTCAGTGTGTGTGGTGGCCTAAACAAACACGTGTTATTCATCCAGGTCAACCACTCTTCTGTCATTATGTGTGTGTGTGTGTGTGTGTGTGTGTGCCTCTGTCTCACCTCTGCTAGTTTGCTTTTAGCATCCTCACATGCTGCTCTGACCTCCTGCTGTTTGACCTGCAGCTGAAATAAAAAGAAACAATGATTGTAGCCAATTAGCATTCTTAAAACTGTGTATGTGTATTCAGTGTTGCAATCAGATCCAAGAAATAAACGTTTCAGTCAAACATGTAAGCACAGTTCGTGTGATGCAAATTTTATCATCAAAAAAGTACATGCGGAATGTACGCGCACAGCTGGATTTTTGTAACCGCGCGTACTTTGCATGCGTAGGTCACTCATGGATGTACAGGACAACATAGTACGTTATATCCAGGAAAGCCACATGTGTTGAACGTCTGTGTACACATACGAGTATGATTTGCATTAACAAAATGCATGAAATTTGTTTAGCAAAAAATATGAACAGCTTTACATCAACTAAAATTGAATTATTTTAATTTATGAGACACACCCAGGAATAACAGCTAACGTGAGCCATAAACAGGTGCATGAATGTACATTAATGTGTTTAGGTGTGTGCATTACCTCTTCCAGCTCTTTCGTTTTTTGCACAATTTGTTTGTTGAGTGATGCCAGTTGACGGCGGTGTTGCTGTGCGGGTCCAAATCTCTCAGGCCGATCCTCAGCCGAACGCTCGGCCTGCCCGATCACACATACATTCAGAAACTTAGGAGTATGTTTTTAAAAGTTGAATCCCTGGTTTCACAGACAAGGCTAAAGGCTAGTCCTAGACTAAGATACATATATGATTTAGAAAATTACATTGATTTATCTCAAGATACACACCAGTAAGATCTTTTTGGTCTAATCAGATTCAATGGATTATGCTAAGCTATGCTAAAAGTGGTACCGCCAGACCCGGAGATCGGCTGAATGGTTTCCAAAAAGGAAAAAATCAAATGTTTAACTGTAGGTGAACTGGCAAATGAGCATTTTTTATTTTTTTTTAAAGTGAAGTGTCCCTTTAATAAAGCTGATCTTACCTTCTCAGCATACTCTGTGACAATTTGCTTGATCTCTTCAGACTGCATCCCAACAATCTGTCCCACTGTACTGGCTGACAGCTTCCTCTATAAACATACACACAGAAATAGAGTGCATACAAAAAATAAATATTGTTTTGTAAGAACTCATAAGCTAAACACTTAATTGTAAACCCATTGTTAAAACATTTGCACAAAATTAAAATTATATTTCAGTTCAATAATAATAATACTTTCTTTCCAAGCTCTAGAAAAAGCACCATATAATAAGTAAGTGATGACAAACAAATTAATTTCAGTCAGTTTTACGCAGATGTTCATAAGCCTACCTCCTCTGTAGCCATTGCAGCCATTCCAGTCATCAGGGCTTTAATTTTCAGCTATAACAGGAACAAACACAGCTTCTGTTTGGTTAATGGAAAATTAAAGAGTGATAGATAAACAGTGGGTGATGTAACAATGTTAGTTGATGTGACCTCTTCTGCTGCCTGCAGGTCTTCTTCCTCAGACACGTTGGTCATACCAGGTGGCGCGGCTTGTGTGCCCTGAGCCAACACCTGCTTCTGCTCTGCTGCCTGTTACAGACATTATCAGCTCATGTGAATCACACAGATCTGAAAAACCAAAGGTCAGTGCCAAGCTATCTTTAACCACCTGTGATCTAATGTGCCCAGACAGTAATGCTCAGACTGCCCAAACCAAATGTTTGAAACCAAACCAATCATTGACTTCTATAGTAGGAAAAAATAATAACTTGGAAGAGAATGGGGCTCGTGATCGGTTTGGTTTAAAACATTCCTACAAATATTTTCCTTTGTGGTCATCAGAACAAAGAAATTTATACAGGTTTGTAACAACATGAGAGTGAGTAATGACAAAATTTGGGTGAACTAAGGCACCCATACGTTTTAAAACATCCCTGTCAGAATGAGTTGGACACTCACTGTGCCTGCTTTAGATTGTTTGCTGAATCCGTAGCGCCTGTAAAAACAGAAGAGTAAGATGCTTCAGTTTACATTATGGACACTGTGAGACTCACATCAAAACCGACATAGATTAAACACGTGACACCACATTACAGAAAACCCACATCAAAGAAAAACATTTAGATGCAATATCTGAAGATGCAAAACTAAAAGCATAATGCTGCTGATGCAAAGCCAATACATCTGAGCAACAGTCAATCTGTGTCACTCTCATAGGCAGAAACTGAACCACATTCATACTCACTGCATATACTGTGATATGAGAAGACACGGACTGATCATTGAAATATAGACAGGGAGAAAGTGGAAATGAAGAATGAGAGCATGAGAGAAATACCAGAAGAGAGATCATTTCATCAATTGCTCTTAAAGAAAGCCTTTACATATACAACACAACAAGCAGTGGTACTCTGACACAATATTAGTGCACATCAACTTAAAACCCTAATTTCTCCCGCTTGTTTAAACGACTGGCCTATAGACCATCCTTCTCAAAGTAATCCAAGCAGAAGCGTTCAAAAATGGACAAAAAAGAGGGATTCAAACAGCAGGTGTGAACAGGAACGACTTCACTTGTGATCCGATTGACCAAAACGCATCTTAATACCAGGTGTAAACAAGCTCACATTGTTACAAGAGACACATTGTAACAATATATTTGTGACCACAAAAGCAGTCGTAAGTCACACGGGTATATTTGTAGAAGAGGCAAAAATATATTGCATAGGTCAAAATTATCGATTTTACTTTTATGCCATAAATCATTAGTATATTATGTAAAAAATAATATAGATAATTTGTACATTTCCTACCGTAATGAAGAGTTTGGTTCCAAAGCCAGATGACTTTTTTATTTATAACTGTTTTATTGTGCTACTTAGCAAAATATTTTAGTTATAAGGGTTTAAATCAAAATCTCTAAACTGCAAAAAATGACTTTCTTACTTAATATTTTTGTCTTGTTTTCAGTAGAAATATCAAAAAAAATCTTAAAATTGGATGTATTTTCTTAATGAGCAAAATGACCTAAGAATATAAGTCTAGTTTTAGACAAAAAATTAAGAGTTTGGTTCCAAAACGCAATAAACGCCATTTTAAAAAAAATGACTTACTGCCAAAATCAGTCTTATATTAGGACAGTATTTAAATGTAAATTCTTAATTTTACGCAAAATACAATATCCGCCGTGTTATTCTGTCATATTTTCTCCCTTTTTCCCCAAAACGCGACAAACGCCACTCCTCCTTTTCTACAGAACGCAATAAATCCGCTCCACAAATTACAGCGCACCATTCCATGCATTGTAAACAAACAATGGCGGCGCGTTGAGTACAGGGAATCCTAGTTTTCCTCATCTTGTACTTTGTGATCAACGAACAAACAAAAACAAAATAATACTTTAATGGCATTGCTAAACCTGTGGTGGTTTTCTGTGACGGGAAAGAAATGTAAGCCATCAACATCTAATAATTTATACGAGAGGCACTCGGGAGACGGTCACTTGTTCTCCCGACAGCATCAAGCTATCTCCTGCTAACACACTGACCCCAGGGGATCTTATAAAAACTTTTTTTGACCAAACATTTTACAGCTGATCGCGGTCAAAAAAGTTCAGCGATGACGTCCCAAGTATAACCGCAGCAATGACAGTGTACTTATGACAAAGTAAGTGTTTTGGTTAATGCCATTAATGTTTATTTTTTTAATCAGTGGATACCACTAGTTAACTAAATGAATATAGCATGCCAAAGATGAATGCACATTTATATATTGATTCAATAGATTTATAGTATTTTGAAAAAAAAACTGTCATGGATTTATTGCATTTTGTGGACAAAATAATTCATTTTTATAATAAATAAATCTTTGAAAATCAAATTATGGATTTGAATATTTTATGTTTTTATTACCTAAAGATGCTATGGGAAAGTTTGAAAAAGAAAATAATGGTTTTCATCTTGTCACTTTCTTGGTATAGAAAACATGTTTTTACCGAAATTTGTAAAATGGATTTATTGCGTTTTGGAACCAAACTCTTCATAGTGAATTTGTGCTTAAAGGGATAGTTCGGCCAAAAACGATATTAAACCCATTATTTACTCACCCCCAAGCTGTCCAAGTTGCATATGTCCATCGTTTTTCAGACAAACACATTTTCGGATATTTTAGAAAATATTTTAGATCTTTCTGTTGATTAAATGTAATGTTACGGGGTCCAGCAATAGTCCACGACCTTCAGGTCCGGAGGAGTGCGTCCGTCCTTCACGGATTGAATCCGAACGGCTCCAGGATGATAAACAAAGGTCTTCTGAGGGTAATCCGTGCGGTGTTGTTGTAGAAATATCCATATTTAAAATGTTATTAACGTAATTAAATACCTTCCGGTAGCGCCGCCATCTTAGACTCAGGAGAGAGTATTAGCGTAGTGTACGCACTTTTCTTAGTGACGTATGACAAATTCGGAGGGCGGGGGGACAGGGCAGCAGCAGAGAAACCGCTGTATGCTGCGTAGCGCTCATCCTGAATGCGGATGACTCTAAAATGGCGGCGCTACCGGAAGGTATTTAATTACGTTAATAACATTTTAAATATGGATATTTCTACAACAACACCGCACGGATTGCCCACAGAGGACCTTTGTTTGTCGTCCTGGAGCTGTTTGGATTTGATTTGTGAGGGATGGACGCACTTTTTTTGGACTTGGGGGTCGTGGACTGTTGCTGGACCCCGTGGCATTGCATTTGATCAGCGGAAAGATCTGGAATATTTTCTGGAGTATCCGAGGGTGTGTTTGTCTGGGAGGCGATGGACGTGTGCACTTGGACAGCTTGGGGGTGAGTGAATAGTGGGTTTGGTGTCGTTTTTGGCCGAACTATCCCTTTAAAGCAAGCAAAAATACCTGCAAATGGGGTGAGAAAAAAATCTTGAAATAAGTTTGCTTGTTTTAAGGACAAATTCACTTAAATTGTATATTTTTGGACTAAAAACTAGACTTATTTTCTTAGGTGATTTTGTTCATCAAGAGAAAGCATTTTAATTTAACAATCTTTAGATATTTCTACTAAAAACGAGATAAAAATACTCGGTCATTTTTAGGTAATTTTTTGCAGTATTCATATCCAAACTTTTTGTGAGTGGATGCAGCAAAAAATAATAAAAATTTGGCCAGAAACTTGCCTACAAGCTTCGTGTTGCTACCCGTTCCTAGAGGATTTCACATTCAAGTTTGGTTTTAAAGTAAAAGCTTACATCATCACCCATTCAGTCAACAACGTCATTACATCGGTAAGCTAATAGACTATGCTAAAACAAACCATTTCATTACTAATGTGTGTTAAAAGGACTTCATTTGGACTTGAACTTTGAAGTCGCCGTGAAACGGAAGCAGCGATCGTCTTGTTTTCCCCGGGGTGACGTATATCGAAGTGTAACAGCTGCTTAAATGAAAAAGGTAGAGCTAGACTTTAATTTATCCATAGAGAATTGATTGGATCGTTTGAAGTTGGGTCAGGTTGCTATTTGCTAATCGCTGCAATCTTTTCCCAGACCCCGCCCACCTGCCATACCATATGACCGAAAGTATAGAGAGATCATTTTGAGGAGGGGTGGAGATATGCGTTTTTGATTATAGATTATGAGGCCACATGGATTTTTAAAAAATAATGAAGCTCACAGATATGTCATTTGTAAAAAATACCAGTTTTTTATTCAACTTTAAATGTGATTTTCTCAGTATTCTGTGTTTTTTTTTTGCACTCTCAGATTTCAGATTTTCAAATAGGACAATATTTGGCACAATAGTACAACTATCATAACAAAATATTCTATGAATCTCATAAAAAAATTAAATGACTGGTTTTGTGGTCCAGGGAAACATTTTAATCAACTATGGATATAGCTGAGATCAGGTTTGATTTTATTAAATTTCATGCTTTTGACTTTTCACATTTTGCTGCTTGTCTAACCAAACTATCAGTCAGACCAATAAAGACAAGAGAAACTGATGAAATGGCAAATAAGAGTGTAGATGCAAGTACGAGCAAGTAACAAAAAACCTGCATGAGAAAAATTATTTAAAAGGAAATTAGGTACCTGCCAAACTCCAGCAGTGTGGAATGAACCCGAGACTCCTCATCCAACAGATCACCTGCATCCTCCTGCCGTTTATAGCGCCTCTGAGGAGCATACACCTCAGACACCCAAATACACACACCTTACAGTATGTGTGCACACATACAGTAAAAAAGCAGCGAATCAGCATATCAGATACTCACAGACACATTTACCACAGTGCTAATGGCTCTTTCCTTCCTTAATGCAAACTCCTCATCCTGAAAGAAACACATGTATTAAAATATAAAGAACAAGTTTTCACTAAAGGAGTTTATTGAGCAATTTCATGTGCCATTCATAGTGTTAATAAATTATAGTTCTGTTTTTAGTGGCTGTTTTCTCACCTCAGGAAATGCATGTGTTTTCTGAAACTGAGAGATGGAATATGATCTAACATAATCACCCATCTCCTCCCGCGTTTCAATCGCCTTCTTTACCAACCACTGTGTATCCCACATAGACAAATGCAGTGTTAGTAATTTACGGTTTCCATGACATCAGAAAAGGCATTAGTATGTTTGGTAGTCTTTAGGAAGATGCAGGTATGCAGGTGTATATACCTGTATAACAGGAAAGATGTGGATGAAATCTAACCCTTGGATCTGATGAGGCTCAAGCCTGTGAGGACACTTCATTTTGGGCAGAACCGACACAATCTTCTCCGTTAGAGCACTTTAATGGAAAAGGCATAAACATAAAAACATTATCCAGAATTAAGTTCAATCTGGCAGGAGAGCTTTTTGTAAGTGACTCGATTATGTGAGGTCATGTGGTTTATACACACTCACATTTTCTGGCCAATGGTGGAATTTTCCTGGAAGAGCAGATCAACATCAATGTCAAAGTTGCATGTTGTTATACACCAGGTCATTCCTCCGACCACCTAAAAAGTATAAGCAGACTGATAATGAGAAAATGCATAACACTGAAATGTATGCGTGTTTATAAATATGTAAAGTCCGATGTACCTTATCAAAGGGTGATAGTCCCTTAATACGTGCTCTAAAATAACCTGCTGCGAGCAACAGCTCCAAAATCTCCGCAAGCTTGATGCTCTGCTCCTCATCCTCACGTGTCTCCACCTGTCAATCATAGCATACCTATCAACTACCTAGTGACAGTACTTATCAGTACAGACCAACATACTAAATTAAATGGTATATACATTACTGTTACCTACTGCTAAGCTTATAATCACAAAGTTTGTATTTATTTAGAGAGTATCTTGTATACCAGGCAATAATACACTTGGACACTGTTTATATGTAGCAAGATCTGCTCACTTAGGACTCAGAAGATCATAATATTTAATTTTACATGCATTATTTTAGCAGAAACGTTTATAGATTCTTTAAAAGGGGGAAGACAAAGCATTCATACTAAGCATTAACTTATATATGATGTAGCCTGTTTGAACCTATTGGCATTCTCAAAGGAATGCATATACCCTCACGACAATAAATGACACAAATAAATAGACACAAATGTGTAAAAGTTTGTGTTTTATACCTTGATAAGATTGCCCTCTTGATCATACTGGGCTCCGATTTTCGAGCCTGTTCTCACTCTCTGGAAAACAGACGTAGCCGCCATCACGACATATCACGTGAGGAGAATCATGTGACGCATAAATTTCTTCATGCACCGTTGCGCAGACCGACCGGAATATTACGTAAAATAACGCGAGAAATGTGTGATTCGCGTAAATCTCGCGGTACTATGATGGTACTGTACTTATGACTTCGATCAGCTGCGTTATTATTTTTTTGTTTGTTTTTTCGTGACAGCGGAAATTTGTTTGTGTATATTGTGTTTCCCTAATATTCTCTACATTGCATGTTTCGTGTATATTGTGTTTTCCCGTCTCTATGGTGTTTATAATTTTTCTGCAATACTGCATTTGACCGCTGGTGATCAAATGTAATCTAATTACTTTTTTTTAAGCAAATGAACTACAGAAATAACCCACATTGATTGAATTACGCTTCAGTTGCAGTAAATCTGTATCAGTAACGCTAGATGATCGAAAACGTGTTGCCTCATTTCCCAAAACGTATTTCCTGGATCCACCAGGATGTGGTTTGGTCAGAATTTGGATATATATATTTTTGCCAAAATAACAGATAAGATACAGTAAGAAATAAACAGTCTTCCATGTGACAAAACAAAGTGTGGTTTAATAATCAGAATTTGGATACTGTAGTGACTTTGCAGTCAAAAACTACAAATGTTAACTTTATAAGCAGCATCATCATCAAGTAAATGTAGAAGAAGAAAAAGGATGTATTCAGTAATGTGTGTAGAAAGTTATTTGTAACAGTAGTTCTCATTTCCTCTAAATGTTATATTTGTTGCACTCCAGCATATATGCTTGATATATAAACAAGTACAACAAATAGTGTGACTCTAATAATACTATGTAGATTTTTTCTGCTAAATGCATTGAAGACATCAGTACTCAACAATGTGTCTTTAAAGAATAAAACACCCACAAAAGTACTTTTTAATTGTATTTGAAATTTTTGGTAATAAATACGTTTTTGGTTGTGCGCTGTGTTTATGTGTTTCCCTTTAATTTCCATATTGACTCATTTGTAAGTTACTATGAACAAACATGCTTACATGTAAATGTCAATGTAAATGTGTGTTGTGTCTGGTAAAATCCCTTTTGAGGCACTGGCAGAGATAAATGTGTATAGTATGGCCAGAATAATAATTTGATTTATAATGGTTTCTGTATTAAATCTTTCTGTCCATACCAATCTGAAATAATATCTGTCTGTATTCTAAAAAAAAAAGAATTTATAATCATCAATGAAAATTTTACAATGGTTGTAAATTCACAAAGACCAAAAACAACTACCCTACTACTGCATGGCAAAAGGAAGGTGGGTGTGACTAGGAAGGAATGAGCCAGAGGAAGAGAGCGAGGAAGAGGGCAGGCTACAGTATGCATCACTCTGGTGGACTGGAAGCACAGACTGCAGATCTGTTTTCCCAGCACTTCACACACAGAGCAGAAACAACACATCAGATCTCATCCTCACTGTTTCTCTCTCTAGCTGTGAGTGGTCCCTTTATTTATCAGATGACCTTCAGTCTGGTGAGTTTAGTTGATTCCTTTATTCCACTGTGTTTGCTTTAGCAATCCATTTACAAGATGCAGACTTGCTTTTTTGTCTTTGCTGTGTGCTATGCACTACGTTGCCAGCATTTACTATTTATAGTCTAGTACAGCATATGGTCACAATTAGAGTATTTTACAACAATATTATAACAACATTTGAAAATCATGTGATGGCATGTTTATAGTTTTGTATTTCGTAAGGTGACCATGATTTCTAATAATTTAATTTGAAAAAGTCTGATTTACAGTGGAAGAAAAAAGTATTTTGTAATATAATATGTATGCATTTATTAATACAGAACAATGACAGGAAACAAAACGAGTCAAATTCATATTCTGCTTTTTCTACTTATGGTGTTATTGTGGTGATGGTGCCAGCAGAGGATCGTGTGAATCTCAGAGTCATATTTAGACATGAGTCATGACTCAGTATGTTATGCCGGGCTGCCCTTCTTCTCATGTGCATGAATGAGCTTCCTTTTCTCTTTAGAGAAATGTATTATTGGAAAATCATTGTGTTTTCCTTATTATACAATTAGGCTTTTATGCATGCAACCTAATTTAAAAGTTTTAGCATCTGTGAAAAAAGAGGATAGGCCTATGCACCAAAATTATATGATGCCTGTTAGTTCTCATATCAGCATCCTCAAGGATTTAGTTTCAGAAGGGTTTTGGTAAAGAACTGTTTGCAAAAGGATGAATAATATTAATGCAAACCATCAATAGTTAATGAGAATAAATGCACAGTACATCTCTCCAAGTGTATACAGTATATGTGTAAGAGACAACTTTAGAGTCTGTGAGCTATTTGTTTTCTTTCCTCATGAGTAAATGTGTTAGATTAATATGAATTGAACTTTGAATTTGTGGTAAAAGATGATCATTAATGATGATTTGTTTCTGCAGAAACATTGAAAGCATTGTAGAAAATGGAGTCATCTCAAAATGGTTGTAAGTCGTATTATTATATTGTAAATGTTTCTTTCCTCCTTGTTTCTTGTTAAGAAGTGTCATTTTTTCTAAACACAATACAGTGGCAAGAAAAAGTATGTGAACCCCTAGGAATGAATTGGTTATCTGCAGTGATTTGCCGTGGGGTGTGATCTGGTCCTCATCTGGGCCACA
Source organism: Misgurnus anguillicaudatus (assembly GCF_027580225.2). NCBI lineage: Eukaryota > Metazoa > Chordata > Actinopteri > Cypriniformes > Cobitidae > Misgurnus > Misgurnus anguillicaudatus. The sequence goes on from NC_073353.2 coordinate 30,894,910, forward strand.
ATAATGGACAAGCACAGTGTGCCTGGGCTGACACAAGTAATTCTAGTTTCTTGTGACTTTTTTAGAAACACCCATTGAACCTTCGCATTGCTGGAGGAAACCCTTGGATTTAATAGCTTGTTAAACCTCCTTTGGCAGCAATTACTTTAAGCAAGCGCTTTCAGTAGCTATAAATCAGACCTGCACATTGTTCGTAGGAATTTGTGCCCATTTCCCCTTTACAAAACCACTTTAACAAGTCTGGTGTAAACCGCTCTCTTGAGGTTATTTCACAGCATCTCTATGAGTTTAAGGTCTGGGTTTGACTCGGCCACTCCAAATAGTGCATTTTGTTTTTCTTAAGCCAGTCTGTGGTGGATGTACTTTGATGCTTAAGGTCATTGTCCTGCTGCATCGACCAACTTTTACTGAGCTTCAACTGGCGGAAAGCCACCCTGACATTATCCTGTAAGATATTTTGTTAAACTTGGGAATTCATTTTCCCATCAATGATGGCATGTGGTCCAGGGCCTGAGGCAGCAAAGCATGCCCAAATCAATATATTCCCTTCACCATATTTACTCTCGGGATGAGCCCTTTTGGCGCCATAGTATTTTTCCTGAACAATTAAACTTTTGTTTCATCAGTCCATAAAATATTTTCCCAGTAGTACACTGTGCCTGTTCAAAGACTTACGTATGGTAGACTCCAATGATGTCTTCAAGCCTTTAGCTGTTACTTGTGGGTTCTTGCTTTACTTCAATGAGTATTCCGCATTGTGCCTTAGGAGTCATCTCGGCTTGGGCGCCCACTTCTAGGAAGGGTAGCTACAGTATTAAACTGACTCCATTTATAGACAATTTGAGTGCAAGTAGCAATAAACCACACATTTAAACTCATTTTATAAATTGGACTCCAGTTTGCCAGCTTCTGACACAAATTAACTTTCATTAAAGTAATTAGTCGATGGGTTCACTTACATTTTCCTCCAGGACTGTGAATGTTTAATGGGTGTTTTTAAAAAAGACACAAGAAAATATATTTATTTGTGTGCACTCTAAAAACAAATGGTGCTAAATAGCACTAAAAGTGGTTCACTGGCACGTAATCATAGGAAAACCATTTTATGTGCCATAAAGCACATATGTAGTACCTGTGTAGAACCATATAGTGCTATATAGAACCATATCTGGTGCTATAGTGGTGCTATATATCACCCCCGGATGGTTCTTCATAGGTGCTTTATAGGTGCTATATAGCACTAAAAATGGTTTCCCTATGATGATTACAAGCTTTTAGTGCTATTTAGTGTGTTGTCAGCTTATGCATATGGTGTTTTTCTATTGTTGTGACCTAGATGAGGATCAGATTACATTTTATGGCAGGTTTTTATGAAGAAAAACCAGTTTATTCCTAGGGGTTCACATACGTTTTCTTGTCACTGTAGCAGCTGGTTTTAACTATTGTGTTATTCTTACAGGTGATGAGAGTCATAAAAATCACCTTGAGACCATGAAGGCAGGAATGTTACTGCGCAAAGTAAAGTCTCGTATGTGGAAGCGTCAGCGTCACTATAAACTTCAGGAGGATTGCAAGACTATCACATATAAATCCAGCTGGGCAATAAACTCTTATTCTACCTGTAAGCCAAGTCCATTTTTGTTATTATTTTATTATGATACAATTATTACACATTTTACTCTATTTTCTGTTTTTATAATTAAATGTATTTAGTTTAATTTATGTATATGAATGGTTTATTTTTTAGAAAATAAAATCACACAAAACATCTGACAAAAAATACCTTCTGAAGATTAAGCATGGAACGTTGCAACATATTTGTGAAATAATCTTTATGGTTTTCAGTCTCCATCAGTGATGTAGAGGTGGTCCGAGATGGCCATCAGTCAGAGACCCTGCTTAGCGTGGCAGATGAGTTTCCCGCTGAACGCTGCTTCACTGTGGTTTTCCGTGGACGCAAGGGAAACCTGGACCTGGTGGCTGATTCAGCAGAAGAAGCTCAGGCCTGGATTCAGGGCATCAGAACCCTCATGGAGAACATGGAGAACATGGATGAGGGCACCAAACAAGACCAGTATCCTTATTACAGACATTGTCAGTTCCCTTGTTTTGGCCATGCATTGATTTTTAGTCACGGTTCGGTCATTTTTAATATCATATTTTATATTATATTTATATTCTTAAAGGGGACATTTTTTAAAATGTCAAATAAATCTTTGGTGTCACTAGAGTGTGTTTTTGAAGTTTTAGCTCAAAATACCATATAGATAATTTATTATATCATGTTAAAATTGCCACTTCGTAGGTGTGAAAAATGTCCAAAACCTTTTACATGCAAATGAGCTAATATCTGCACTAAATGGCAGTGGCGTGGTTGGATAGTGCAGATTAAGGGGCGATATTATCCCCTTCTGACATCACAAGGGGTGCCAAATTTCAATGACCTATTTTTTCATATTCTTGCAGAATAATTCTTTGTTTTTTCACATTTTCTACGTTGATAGAAGCACTGGGGACTCAGTTATAGAACATGGAAAAAGTCAGATTTGTCCCCTTTAAATAATTTTTTACATTTATGTATTTGGCAGACA